>NW_012150152.1:1006155-1088760 GCF_000956105.1 Propithecus coquereli
CCAGCCCAGGTTGTCTGTCTGTGATTGGAGGAAGACGTAGGATGGGGACAAGTGGGGTTGCTGGTGGAGGGAAACCAGTGGAGGGTGGGCCTGCCAGCCTTCACTACCCGCCTCCTTCACCTGCTGGTGGAGAAAGCAAAGAACTAAGTGTCTAAGCTGGATGGGGCCCCAAGGACCACCGCTCCCATCACACACATTAACAGAGGAGGAAACTGAGGCCCAGAGAGTCAAGAGGCTTGTCAAGACTTGAGAGGTCTCAGAAAGACTCTCCCCCCATCCTGATCGGATGCCCTCCCTCAACCTGGAAAGTTAGGGGAGCACACGGTTTTCAGGGGGCCTAGCAAACACTCTCCCTTCTTTTTTTTTTTTTTTTTGAGACAGAGTCTCACTCTGTTGCCCGGGCTAGAGTGCCGTGGCATCAGCGTGGCTCACAGCAACCTCAAACTCCTGGGCTCAAGCGATCCTCCTGCCTCAGCCTCCCGAGCAGCTGGGACTACAGGCATGCACACCATGCCCGGCTAATTTTCCATTTTTAGTAGAGACGGGGTCTTGCTCTTGCTCAGGCTGGTCTGGAACTCGTGGGCTCAAGCAGTCCTCCTGCCTTGGCCTCTCAGAGTGCTGGGATTACAGGTGTGAGCCACCATGCCTGGCCTTAAATTTTTTTTTTTAATTTCAATAGATTAGGGCCACAAGTGATTTTTAGTTACACAGATTAATTGTATGGTGGTGGTATCTGGGTTTTAGTGTACCCGATGGGTAGTTTTTCATCCCTCACCCTCCTCCTACCCTTTCCCTTCTAAGTCTCCAGTGTCGATTAAGTCACTCTGGGGCACGGTGCACACCTGTAGGGTGGTGCCCACTTGTGAGAACATGTGGTGCTGGGTTTTCTGTTCTCGAGATATTTCACTTCAGTTCCATCCAAGTTGCTGCAAAAGACGTTATTTCAGTCTTCGTCGTGGCTGAGTAGTATTCCGTGGGTGTGCGTGTATCTGTCTATATATGTCACACTGTCTTTGTCCACTCAGCAGTTGATGAGCACTTTGGTTGGTTTCATATCTTTGCAATTGTGAATTGTGCTGTGATAAATACACACGTGTAGGTGTCTTTTTTAATAAAATGTTTCCTTTGGGTATTTACCCAGAAGTGGGATTACTGGATCGAATGGTAGATTTAGTTCTTTTTTTTTTTTTTAAATCGAGACAGGGTCTTACTCTGTAGCCTGGGCTAGAGTGCAGCGGCATCATCACAGCTGGCTGCAACCTCTCAAACATGTGGGCTCACACAATCCTCCTGCCTCAGCCTCCTGAGTAGCTGGGACTACAAGTGCATACACCACCACGCCCAGCTAATTTTTAAATTTTTTTATGGAGACACGGTCTCACTGTGTTGCTCAGGCTGATCTCAAACTCCTGGCCTCAAGTGATCCTCCCTCCTGAGCCTCTCAAAGTGCTATTAATAGGTTTACGGGTTTGAGTCACTATGCCCAGCCTACTTTTATAATAGTTCTTTGAGGAATCTCCACACTGTTTTCTATAGAGGTTGCACTAATTTACATTCCACCAACAGTGTGTAAGCATTTCCTTTTCACCACATCCTTGCCAACATCTGTTGTTTTTTGGCTTTTTTTTTTTTTTTCAAGATAGTGTCTCGCTCTGTTGCCCTGGATGTAGAGTGCAGCGGGGTCATTGTAGCTCACTGCAACCTCCAGCTCCTGGGCTCAAGTGATCCTCCCGCCTCAGCCTCCTGAGTAGCTGGGACTACAGGCACGCGCCACCATGCCCGGCTAAATTTTTTATTTTTAGTAGAGACAGGCTCTTGCTCTTCCTCAGGCTGGTCTTGAATTCCTGAGCTCAAGTGATCCTGTTGCCTCGGCCTCCCAGAGTGCTAGGATTACAGGCATGAGCCACTGTGCTGGGCTGATTTTTTGCTTTCTAATAATGGCCATTCTGACTGGGGTAAGGTGGGATCTCATTGTGGTTTTAATTTGCATTTCCCTGACGAATAATGATGTGGAGCATCTTTTCATGTGTTTGTTGGCCATTTGTGTGTCATCTTCTGAGAAATGCCTGTTCGTGTCATTCACCCACTTTTTAATGGGGTTGTTTTTTTCTTGCTGATTTGATTGAATTCCTTGTGGATTCTGGGTGTCCTTTGTCAGATGGACAATTTGCAAGTATTTTCTCCTATTCTTTAGGTTGTCTGTTTACTCTGTTATTTCTTTTGCTGTGAAGAAGCTTTTTAGTTTAATTAAGTCCCATTTTTTTTTAATTTCCAGTTTTTAAATGAATCTCACGCAATTTAACTGTTTATGGGCTACTCCAGGTTCTTCCTGAAGCAGTTGTAGCTCTTCATGTCAATTCCACCAAGAAAGAACTCCCACCCATGGTATCTGCTCTCCGTTGTGGCTGAGTCTTTCCAACTGCAGTCTGTTTACTCTTTGGACAGCTGTGTCTCCTCCTTATCTGCTAACCTGAGGACAGTAAAAGTGCTTCTTGTGGGTCAGTATACTATTACAGGAGAAGAACTATGTTTAGAAGGTCGGTTACCAAATCCACAGGTTATGGGCGAAGGCTGAGCAGACAAAGAGGGGGAAGGAGCAGTCCTGCTGCCCCCCCCCGCCCCCCGCCCCGGCTGCCTGAGACCAGCCGAGAGCCAGAGCCCCTCACACAAGTGGGCACACAATGCCCGCTGCGTCGCCCGGGCCTCCTAGGAGGTATTTTAACACGCTCTTGCTCTTTGGAACAGCTCTCCTGGACTCTTATCTGTTTAAACCAGAGGTGTGATAAGCGGTAACCTGGATCTACCCTCTTTTATTTTTGTTTAAAATAAAAAATGGTGCCCCAGGAGATGAGAAAATGGGGTTGTTTCCTTTTTCCTCTGGCTCAGCCTGGAGAAAGAGGGTGGGATCCTTGCAGCTCACACTGGGGAAGGGCTTTCGTTGGCCGCCTGCTCGCCTCCGGGGCCCTGACCACTGGACCGCCCTCCCCCGGCCCTGCAGCAGACCGCCGGCTCTGGCTCCGCCTTGGGTGGCCTCTGCCAGCACGCAGCCATGGGGCTGGCTAGACGTGGGGGCAGAGGGCAACCTGTGCACTTCCCCTCGCCGCACCATCAGGCAGCGACTGTCCTGCAGCTCCGGCCTCAGTGTTGTGTAAGTGCGGGGTTCCCTGGCACTCGGGGATGCCTGGTACCCACAGAGGAGGAGGCTGAGACGCCCTGGCCGAACCTGGCGGGGCAGCCGGGCGGGTGCACAGGGCGAGGCTCCCGCACTCCATGGGGTCCAAGTCCCATTTCTTTATTTTTGTTTTTGTTGCATTTGCCTTTGGGGTCTAAGCCATGAATTCTCTGCCTAGGTGAACATTTTTACTTCATAGTAGTTATCCTAAAGCTCTTGTCTGCTAATTCCGTTGTCTCTGTCCTTTCCAAGTCTGTTTCTGTTGACTGATTTTTCTCCTGGCTTGGGGGGACGGTGTCACATTTTCCTGCTGCTTTGCGTGTCTGGAGGGTTGTTTTTGGAAGCTGGGTGTTCCAGGTGGGTCTCTGCCTGGTAGCCTGCATCGGGCGAGCATCGCTGAGAGGGTGCTGGTTTCTTTTCATGGTTGGATGTGTGCTGGGCGGGGTGTCACCCTCCTGCGTTTGTGATGTTACAAGTGAGTTGCTCTGTTGACAAGAAGGGCCTAGTCTCCTGCTGGAGGATGGAGACACGGTGCTAGCCCGTGTGGCCAGGAGCATGGCCATGACGACAGCCGCGTCCCCATGGGGACAGGCACTTGAGGTCAGCCCTCCCCAAGTCTTGGAGAAAGGCTGGACTGTTAGGCCCCTCAGCCCTTCTCCTCTCGCTGGTACATAACGTTTCATTCTCCATACTCTTGGGGAATGAGTGACTTGGCAAGAAAGGAGTCTTCCCGATAACCCGCTTGGCAGTCAGCTACCGGAACGTGGTCAGCTGGTTAACTGGACGGCTGAGCCCACAGGGAGCATGTGGCCACGGGGAGGGCGGCAGAGCCAGCACCTTCAGGGGCTGTCACCATCAGTACCCGCACTGCTGGGCTGCCCTGGTGCATTTCATGGTCACCCTCACTGGTTCCCGTCCCTCATCACCCTAACCAGCCTTGCTGTCATCGCCATTGTCACAGCACCCATCCCTGGCTCCCTACTGCACACACAGTCCTCGTGTGGACGGCAGACACAGTGCTACAGTGAGCCCCAGGCTGACCCCTCTGCGGAGGTGTAGGCTGAGAGAGGCAAGCCCCGCCTGCCTGAATTCCTTACACCTGCTGTCCCTCCCCGGGGGACACACTTCCTTCCTGGCCTGGATCAAGAGCTCCCTGGGCCAGTGAGGACTGATGCCGTGGTGTCGCAGAGGGCTGCGCACGTGGCTGTGCCTCAGTGTTCCCTTTGCCCCGTGTGGCTCTTGTGTCTCCTGCTGATTCCCTTTTCACCCATGTCCCGTCACTCGTGCATTAAACATGCTTCAGGAGCTGAGCACGGTAGTGTGTGCCTGCAATCCCAGCCACCCGGCAGGCTGAAGTGGGAAGATGGCTTGAGCCCAGGATTTTGAGACCAGTCTGGGCAATGTAGTGAGACCCCATCTCTAATCTGAGGGGAAAAAAAGGTGAACAGATGGGACTGTTCCCCCCACCTGTTAAGAACTCTCTGTGTGTGTTCAGAGGATGCTGCTTGAAAGCGCCTGGTTGCTGCAGACCCCTGTGAGCCCGAGGGCGACTCGCAGCCTTACAGTGGTGCAGCGGACATCCTGTGAGGCGCGTCCCTCTTCTGTGTGCAGTCAGTGAGTGTGATATTCCACCCCCGGGCATCTGCAGCCACTTCCCAATCCCCAGGTGCACGCAGAGCTGCTTTCTTTCTCTTGGGTTGTGTCTTTTCTGAGGCTTACGTAAATGGAATCACACGCTCTACGGCGCTATGTGCTGGGCTCACTCAGCCGGGGCTTCGCGGTTCTTCCGGGTTGTCTGTCAGCGCGTTCCTTTCTGTTGCTGGGTAGCATTTTGTCGTGTGGTTCTCCGTCCGCTAGTTGACGGACATTTGGGATGTAGCCGCCTTTCGGATACTCTGTATGATTCTGCTGTGAACAGTTAGGTGTAAGTTTTTGTACAGAAGCAGTTTTTGCTTCTCTTGGGTACGTACCCAGGAGTGGAATTGCTGGGTGTGTGCAACCCTTCGTTTAACCCTTTGAAAAGCTGCCAGACGGTTTCTGCAGCAGCTGTGCCTTGCGCTTTCCCACCAGCAACAGTGGACGCTTCCGGGTCCTCCGTGCTCGCCAGCGCTTGCTGTCGTCAGCCCCTTTGTTTCAGCCGCCCCCGTAGGTGCGGTGGTACCACGCTGCGGTTGCCGCGCGCAGCTCCCTGATGAGTAACGGCACCCACTGTCTTTCACGCCTTTGTTAGCCTCCACAGCTCTCTTTTTTGTGTTCGTCCTGAGCCAAATTCCAAGCAAAGGTCACTTAAATGCTGCATCCCTAAGGACACAGCCAGGCCAGGGTCCCCCACAGTGCCACACTTCCTATTCTCCGAGTCGCAGCACAGACAGGTGGTCAGGTCGTGGGGTTTGGGATGGGCTCAGCCCTTCTGGAGCCGCTTTGGAGGGACTGTCACCCTTGTCCCAACACACAGTGGCCCTCGTGCAGCAGCAGCTGGTTCGCAGTCTCGGAGCAGGATGAGGGGGTGGGACTGTGTGCGTCCTGTGCCAGGGATGGTGGGAACGTTTCCCATGAGTCGTGTTCGCTGTGGAGTGGACCTCTGCCTGCCTGGTGGTGAAGGCTCGCGTGCTTTGGAAGCATGGGGTGGTTTCTGGGGCATCAGGTCCCACGCCGTGTTAGTGTCCTGGGACGTTTCCCCTCAGATCTGCTCCAGACAGTGGAGTCCTTGATGTGTTCTGGCAAAGGAGGGGGCTGCTGGAAAACCAAGGTGGGCTCCAGCGCCTCCCACCCCAGGCGCCACGCGTGTGCAGTGTGTAGCTGTGTGGTCCGAGCTGGCTGAGCGGACCCAGGGGTCAGGGCTGCTATAGAGCGGGTGCCAAGAGGACAGCCACCCCTGAGTCCCAGACTGCCTGACCCCGCGCCAAGCAGTTCCCCAGGGCAGATGCTCGTCTGACGTGGGGTGGGTGTTGTCTCTGCTCCTGCCCTACCCGTGACGCTGGCTCGAGTCTCCCCACATGTGCGGAGCGGCTCCACCCACCCTGGGTTTGTGGGGGTGGACACGTGGCCACTGCCGATGCAAGCGGCACTCAGCTCTCCTGGGAGAGCTTCTCCTCTCGATAGGCAGGCCGGAAGCCCAGACCCGAGTGGTCGAGACGAGAGCCAGGGTGTCCTCTCAGCAGGAGAACTCAGTGATGAACCTCAGTGGGGCGTCCAGGACAAGTGATGCAGGGGTGGATTTGGGGGCTGAGGGTCCCAGTGACCACCCAGGACCATGCTGTGGGTAGTGTCTGGGACACTGGAGGTGTGTGCTTGGGGTTCAAGGTGAGAGCGGAAGGAAGAAGGTGCACTCCTCCTCCTGGCTCTGGGTCTTTTCCAAGATGCTGCTAGAAGGCTGACCTCCGAATAGCTGAAGCATCAGTATTTATTTTGACCTCTTTTGTATATTTTTTCTTTTCTTTTCTTTCTTTTTTTTTTTTTTAAAGAGATGGGACCTTGCTTTGTTGTACCGGCTGGAGTGCAGTGCACTATCATTAGCTCACGGCAGCCTCGAACTCCCGGCACAGCTTCCTGAGTAGCTGGGACTACAGGCACATGCCCCCACCCCCGGCTAATGTTTTTTCTATTTTTAGTAGAGGCGGGATCTCACTGTGTTGCCAGGCTGGTCTCAAACTCCTGGCCTCAAGTGATCCTCCTGCCTTGGCCTCCGAGAGTGCTGGGATTACAGGCGTGAGCCACCGTGCCCGGCCTGAAAACACTCTTTATCCTGCTCCTTATATAACTGGGAAGTGAGTCTTTGGATTTCTAGGTATCTTTATTGACGTTTTTCCTTTTTATTTTTTCTGTAGGATTCTGTTTCACTAAGACCGTCAATCCGATTTCAAGGAAGCCAAGGGGTGAGTCTTTTTTGTCTCAGTCGTATTCGGAATCATGGAACTGGTGCAGTCGCAGGCCTGTGCTCGCTCGCTGGGCACAGCAGCAGGCTAGCAACGGCGTTTCAGCCCCTCTGTCTCCGCGTAAGGCTGGGCTCCGGGGTTTGCACGGCTGACCCTGTGGCTGGAGGAGCACCAAGCTGGGTCCCTGGAGCCCACAACAGGCCACCTGGCTCGCAGGCTCCCAGTCTTTTAGTGGGGGCCAGGGCCATGGCTGTTTGTCAGGATTTGGGCTGGGGGAGGGGAGTTCATAGAAACTCAGCACTCTCATTTTTTTTTTAATGTGTTTCTTTCTAAATGACCATCTTATTGAAAAATTAGAGAATGAAAGAAAGAGCAAGTTGCCCACCACCCGTGCCCCCAGGTCTTAGGACCTCCTGTTCCCCCCACTTGCCAACACACCGTGGAGCAATTTGGTTTTTTCTTCTAGTCTTCTTTACAAGTCTTTTTAAAAAAATTGTTTATTTATTTGTTTGTTTTTAGAGACAGGGTCTGGCTCTGTCGCCCAGGCTGGAGTGCAGGGGTGTTGTCAGAACTCACTGCAGCCTTGAACTCCTAGGACTAAAGGAATCCTCCTGCCTCAGCCTCCCAAGTAGCTGCAACTACAGATGTGCACCACCGTGCCTGGCTCATTTTTTAAAAAAATTTTTTGGTAGAGATGGGGTCTTGCTGTATTGCCCAGCCTGGTCTCAAACTCTTGGCCTCAAGCAATTGTCCCTCCCAAAGTGCTGGGGTTACTTGAGCCACCGTGCCCGGCCATTTTTGTTTTACAAGTTTCCACGTTGTATCCAAGTCAGTTGCTACCTGAAGTCCTGAGGGCTCCTCACAGCCGGCAGGGTATGGATGTGGTGCTCTGTGGGCTTCCAGGTGCGTCTCGGTGCTGCAGAGAGACGGAGCCTCTAGGAGATGGGTATCTGTGTATACAGATGTGGAGAGATTCGTCACAAAGAAGGGGCTCAGGCAATTGTGGGCCGCAGTCCCTAGGCAGAGTTTCTCCCTCCTCATGGAAATCTCGGTTTCCCTCCTAAGACCTTCAGCTGATTGAACAAGGCCACCCAGACCATTGAGGGTCACCTCCTTACTTACTCGCATCAGCTGGTTGTAGATGGCGACCACATCCACAGGACAGCTCCAGGGTGCACCTAGACCGGGTGTCGTGGAGTAATGAGTCCCCAGACCCTGCAGCTCCATCAGCCCACCTGGCTCCTGTGGTCATCCTCTGCTGTGTCCTTCTTACGATCTCCGGGGATGGGCTTGCTGCCACAGCAGCGCCACAGTGCCCTCTGGTGCCCCTCAGTGGCCACTCTGTGCCTTCTGCAGCCACCTGGCCCTGACCTGAGCAGCCCCCAACTTAAGCAGCGGGAAAGTCCCCCCATTCCCCTCGCCCTGTATGCCTGTCCACAGATGCTCTCCAGCCTGGTCATGGCAAAAGCGCATAGCACGTCACCCTTGTATGCCATGTGCCATGACTTGGAGACTGCATGTGTCACGGCAGCCTGTCCAGACTCATGTCCACCACACGTACAGCATTGGCCCATGTCACTGACAAGAAGGCACCTAACGAGAGAGAGCTGGGGCCCTGGGCACGCCGTGAGCTGGGGACGGGAACCCCGACTCAGCGACGTGGGGTGAAGCAGCTGCTGCAGTTTAGTTAGCAGGGCGTTTGCTCTGGGGCTTCAGTCCCGGGCCGTGCTGCCAGCAGGCCGCCACCAGGCCCTGAGAGGGGCTCTCTGGCCAGAGACATCCCATGGTCTGCCACGGAACGTTCCTTGGAGGTGTGTCATTCACCTCGTCAGCCAGCATCTTCCTGCCTTCTGGTCATCATCCTGGGTCTCGGGTCTGGAGGGACAAACGTTTGGTTGTCACCAGGTGTGTGCGCTATGCAGCATTCAAGGCCCTGTGTAGGATGAAGGGACCCATTCCCCACAGGCCATGACAGACCTGATCTATAGGTGATCTGCAGGCTCCTTGGCTCTGGGACTATGGCTGGATTTTCTCTCTCTGTCCACTGGCCTCCATGTACACCTCTAGGTTACACTCGATGTCAGGACAACCAGCGTCCTTGTGCCTCAGAGCGAGCTCAGCCCCTCCTGTGTGCGTCCTCTCCATGTGAAAGCTCTGGCCAGTGTAGGGTCTTGGCACCATGCACTCCTGGGGTGGGCGTTGGATGTCTGCCCAGCCACCTCCCTCCCTCCCTGCCTCCCTCCCTGGAGTTGTGCTGTGCAGCCGCCAGCCCCGTGCGGGCAGATTTTTTTGCAGTAACTTTGTGGCATTTCCAGGTTCCCCAGGAGACCTGGGCACCCGTACCGGCCTTAGAGCCGCCTGCAGTCTGTTTCATTTGCGGCCCTGCGCTGTCTGGGTGGGAGTGGCCTGTCAGTGTTCAACCCTAGAGAGGCCGGCAGCCGCCGAAGGGGAAAAGAAACCCCCACCTGGCCGGCCCCACTCCCGGAACTCTTCAGCGAAGTGCCAGTTACTAAAAAAGAAAAAGTAGCAGTTGGTGTCCAGGGCTACTCCAGGTGTCAGGACTTCCGTGCCCCAGTTTCGAGAATGAGATTTGGCTGGGCTTGTCAGCGGCCAGTGTCTGTGAGTCTGGGATTGGATTTTGTGGGACTAGTTAGTGATGTGGACAAAGATTTAGCCACAAGAGGTGCTTGTTGCTGTGTTGTCTGTAACCAGGACAGTTTGGAAACAATCTAAAAAATGTGTAAATTGGGGGTTTTCCAGAGTCTGGAGCCATCTGTGTCGGGGACCCCGGGTGGGCATGGCACGCGGCTCTTCTGAAAGGCCACAGCCCGGGCGAGTGGTTCCCGGAAGGGAAGTAGGTGCTCGGCACCTGGGTGTGGGGCCGAGGCCTCCCGCTGGGCACAGGGCCGCTTCCCTCCTGCTCTCTCTGAAGAAGAACGTGTCTTACTCCGAGAGTTCGCCAGGATAAAAACAACGAAGAAAACAATGTTACCTGAAAACTCTTCTGGCCGGAGCGACCCTGGCCAGGCGGTGTTTGGGTTCCTGTGCGCGTTGTGTGGGCCGTGGCCGGGGTCACCCGCTGCTGTCCTGGTTTAACTGTGCAGGATGTTGCGGGCCTTTCCCTCATCACGCTGCAGCCCTCCCCTTAATTTGCCTCTTCAAAACCCTGCAGCTCCTCTCCCCCCAAACTGCAGAAGAGGCCTGGAAGGTCCCAGGGAGGGCAGCAGGCTCCAATTTGGGGCAGATTCCAAAGGGAAGAGGTGACGGGGCTCTGGCAGGGTGCCCACCTGCTGCGGAACCACTGCCCCCTGGTGGCCGTGGGTCAGGTTGGAGGGAAGGACAGGCCTTGGCCCCTTTGGAACCACCCCGATGATCCTGTGTCCTGCTCCAGGCTCTGTCCGCGTGTCTGTCTGTGAACTCGGACGTGTGCTCAAGTTTATGGCGACTCCCCCCAGGCTCCCTCCAGTAACCTGGAGCCAGCGCCGACATCTGGCACACCCGAACGAGAGTGCGCCCACCACCGGGGCCCTAGCGCAGCTCCCAGGGGGCAGCTGAGACCTCGTCCAGGAGGCCAAGTGGGGGCCGCGAGTCAGGCGAGCTCTTGGCTGGCATGGAGAATGTGCCCACATTGCCGGGCTGCTCTTCCCCCGCTGCCCTGCGGGGCCCAGGCCCCGGCACTGTGGCAGAGCAGCCCGTTTGTCAGAGGCTCCCCCGCGTGGGCAGCGCCTCTGCGCCAGAGAGGGCGGAGGCTGTGAGACCTGCCGTGCCCAACCCCAGGTGAACCTTTTCCTAACAGTCTCCCCAGTCTCCCCTGTCCACCCCCCATCCTGAAGGACATGGGCCGCAGTGCCCTGTGTGTGTCTCCCCTTGTCGCCAGCGGCACAATGCCCTCCCGAGCATCAGCCTCGAAGCCTGGCTCACCCATTGTCATGCAGCCCCCACCCTCCCTTGGTAGCTACTCAAGCCTGGCCTGCTCTCTGCACTGTGCCCCCCGCCACCCCTTCCAGGATGGCGTTAGGGGCAGACACGCAGGGCGCAGCGAAGCTGCTCTGGTCACTTACCCAGAGAGCATGGTGTCTGGTGGCCGGGCAGGCTCGCGTGGGGCCCTCGTGGCACTGACTATGTGCGCGACTGCCCTGCCTGCTGTGGGACCTTCCCGTGGGGGCCGGCCTTGCTGCGTCGGGCTCGCGTCGTGTGCCGGCCTGGTCCCGTGGCCCACTCTCTGCCCAGCGGTGCGCGCTCTCCTGGAGCCAGGCGGGATCCTGCCTGCCCACCTGCCGGGCGGGGTCTGCATTTGCCGGGGACAGGGCCACAAGCATGTGTGGGGGCAGAGCCACGAGCAACTTGGACTCAGGCCAGGGGCGCCTCGGTCTGCCCTAGCCGGAGCCAGGACTGGGGTACGGCGGGTGGTGCGGGCGTTGGGAAGGGAGAACCCCCCACACCAGGGCTCAGGCTCCGTCAAGGCTCCCTTGATTTCTCTCAGCACAGTGGTCCCCGGGCTTCCCTCGCAGCTACATTCTGGGTCACCACGTCACATGTACATCGGCCCCCTTGGAGCCTCTGAGTGTCCGGCAGAGGCTGCAGGGCGTGTGCGCGTGTTCCTGTGCCCCAGGGTGAGTCATCGGAGGCAGCTGGGTGTGACTTTTCAGACGCCGAGTGTAAGCCTGTCCAGCCTTCTCTGCCCTAATAAAACTACGTTTGTGTTCAGGTCAGGACTGGCCTGGGGGGCCCGAGATGGGCCTTGCTCTCGCCTCCGCCAGCACATGTCTGTCTGGGTGGGCCCTGACCCCCCAGCTTGTAACTCTGTATCAGCAGGACAGGGATGGAGGCTCCTGTCCCGCAGGGAGGTGTCTGAGGCCGAGAGGGGGTACTGGGCAGACGCCAGTGGATGGGACACCTTCCTCCTGGAGTAGCGCTGAGCGTGCGAGGGTGGGGACAGGAGGATCATCAGCCCAGGAGGACTGCTGCAGAGACTGCCTGGTGCCCCCGGGGTGGCCATGCCTGGGAGTGGGGACGGGTGCTGGACTCTGTGGGTCCACTGGCACGGGGGGCTGACGGTAGGCCAGGTGTGTCCACGGCTTCCCTTGTGGGTCCAAACACTGCCCTGAGGGCCAGGTCCCAGCTGCAGCTACATAGTGGGGCCAGGGGAACAGTGTTCCTCCACGTTCCTGGCGGCTCAGGGGCTCTGTCCTCAGTCTCACGCACGGGGTGTGGACAGGTGAAACCTCCTGTGGGTGCATGTGGCAGCTGGGCAGGGCGTCGGGCAGGGGATTCACCCTTGGGCCCCCTGTTCTGTCCTGTGCTGATGAAGTATCTGGGTGACCAAAGAGGTTGGAGGAAGAGACGGGGCTCAGGGTTGCCGAGGGGATGCGGCAGCCCAGGGACGAGGTCTGATGCCTCCCTACGTGTTCAGGTCCTCACAGACCACTTGAGCCCTTTGCGTGTCTGCCTAGCTACGAGCAGCTCGTGCGTTCAAGCCCAGGGACTTGTTTAGGAAGGGTCACCCCTGCTGACAGAGGGTGGGCCCGGAATGCGGTGTCCTCTGATGCGACGCTGTCTTGCCCTGGGCCCTGCATTTGGCTAGGACAGCACAGTCTGTCCGTCTGCCTGCCCCAGGCTGTCCGTCCTTCTGGGCAGGGCTACAGGCATGCTGTCCAAAGTCAGGTTTATGTAAACTGTGACATACATGTTCTGTGTCTCATGTGACCCGTGATGCCGCCAGCGCTGTTGATCTGTGAGCCCCACAGGCTGCAGGACGGTGAATCGACACACAGGGAGTCCGTGGCCAGCGTAGGTGGCTGCCGAGAAACTGTCACCAAGCAGGGGTGCCAGAGTTGTGGGGTAGCCGACACCCCTCTTGTCAAATCTCACCTTGGGGGGTATCTTGGGCCAAATCTTGGGAAACTGAGTCATGGTCCAGACAAACCTCTTTCCCAGGGTCACACTATCAGGGTGGGCTCCCTGCCTCCAGGCAGGTGCTAAGCACTGTGTTGTCCTCAGACTGCAGTGCCATTGCTGCTGAGAAACCAGACACAGCCCCCCCCAGCACACACACATGGGGGACATTGGCCTCCGATGCCGTCACTGTAAGGAGAGCAGAGGTGTGTTTAGAGGGAATCGCTGGCATATTCCCATTGTGAGGGTTGTGCTGCGGGGGGTGTCGGAGAGATGAGCCTGGGTGGAGCCCCTGGCCAGTCTTGTGGTCCCTTCCATGCCAGGGACTCCTGGTGACACCTCCTTCCCCCCACGCAGCACATCTCCATCCCCCGGCCCGACTGCCCCGCAGAGGCGCGGACCTACTCCTTCTACCTCTCCAGCATCGGCCGCGACAGCCCACAGGGCAGCTTCGACTGCATCCAGCAGTACGTCTCCAGGTGAGGCCGCCCCGGCCCGGGTCCAGACGTGCCGTCGAAATCTCCTCGCCTGAGTCGATGCTGACTGAGCCCCATTTCCGTGGGGGTGGGGGCTCGGCCCCTCAACAGTCTCCCCACATCGTCCCGGGCGCTGATCCCGGCCCCTTGCCGCTTGCCTTGCAGCTGTGGGGACGTCCTCCTGGACTGCCTAGGCAGCATCCAGGACAAGATCACAGTGTGTGCCACCGATGACTCCTACCAGAAGGCGCGGCAGAGCATGGCCCAAGCAGAGGAGGAGACGCGGAGCCGCAGCGCCATCGTCATCAAGGCTGGAGGCCGCTACCTGGGTGAGCGGTGGGGGCTCAGGGCCAGCTTTGGGGGGAGGACGTGGTTCGGGGCCTGTCCAGCCAGGGGCCCTTGCTGTGCCTGCAGTGGAAGCAATGGGTCAGCCAAGGAATCGGCCCGAGCAGGATGTACCCGAGCCGGCGTCCAGGCCGGGAGGGAAGGTCTGGGCACGGTGGCCCCGAGGCTGTGGCAGCTGCTGTCTTGTGAGGCCTGAGATGGACACAGGGGACGGAGAACCCTGGGAGCCCCGAGTCGGCAGGCCCCTGTCCCAGGCTGTGGCCTCGGGGACCTTTACCTGTCAGGGAGGCACACAGGGTCCTCCATCAGGGCTGCTGTTAGGGCACGGTCCCGTCTACCTGTCTTCTAGCTCCTCCCTGAGGTCACCATGGGCTGTGGCAACATGCAAACAGCGGGGGGGTGAGCTCCGCAGTACCCTGCTGCTAATGTGACCCCTGCACTGCCAGGAAGGCTCTGGCGGCTCAGCGTCAGCTTGGGGACAATTTCAGCGAAGCTGAGAAAGCACCACGCACTAAAAGCAGGAAGGAAAGTATCATTTACGTGGAGAGCTCCGTCATCCCGCTGCGGCGCTCCTGCCTCGCAGACCAGACGGAGCTGAAGAGTCGCTGGCGTGCGCCGCCCGCGGGGAAGGGCGCCAGGCTTCAGAGAGGAGTGAAAACGCTCAGAGAAGACAGGAAACTTGATGGCTTTTTGGGTTTTTTCTTTTTTAAGAAAAGGCAGGATTTTAGTTTCCCCTCTCCCCACCCCAAAGAGCACGTGATTTCTCCTTGCTCCGCAGTGGGCTTGGCTCTGAACGAACCCCCGATGCCAGCGCAGGAGCTGGGCTTCTGCTTGGCGCTGGGGCCGGGTGGGCATGCTACACGGCCCGGGCCGTCTGGAGCGCTGGGGCGCCGAGCTGTGAGCCCCGCACATAGGGCCGCTGCAGGGAGGGCAGCCCGGAGGCTCCCAGGCCTCCAGAATGCTGCTCCTGCTCACTGCCAATTGGGAGTGGCCACGCGGCATCCGTGCACGTGTCAATAAGGCTGTGGGTCCTGTGGCGAAAATTTGTCTCGTCACACCACTGTGGGTACAGTAAGGGTTGTTGGAACAGTTTGTATGCTGGTGGAGCCCTCTCTAAGGATGTCATTAGTGTACACATCCCTGCTGTCTCAGAGCACCCCGAGATCAGGCCCGTCCCCCTCCTGGGACTCCGTGTTGGTGGGTCAGCCTGGTACCCTGGGGATGAAGCCTGTCTCCCCTGGCAGGACCCCCCTGAACAGACCCCAGAGGCGTGAGTGGCTGACCCTGGAGATTGTAAAAGCACGTCTTTCTGTGGTAATTGGACACATCAGATTTTTAGGAATGAGGTGGCTCACGCCTGTAATCCTAGCGCTCTGCAAGGCTGAGGTGGGAGGATCACTTGAGTTCAAGACCAGCCTGAGCAAGAGTGAGACCCTGTCTCTACTAAAAATAGAAAAGTTAGCTGGGCATGATGGTGCATGCCTGTAGTCCCAGCTACTCAGGAGGCTGAGGCAGGAGGATCATTTGAGCCCAGAAATTGGAGGTTGCAGTGAGCTGTGATGATGCCACTGCACTCTACCTGGGGTGACAGAGCAAGACTCTGTCACACACTGACACACACACACAAAAGTCCAATGTTGTGAAGATTTTTGCTGGAAGGATGCGAGACATGCTACTGAGCTAGCTCAGGCGTGCACCTCCCCGAGGGTGCCAGGGCGTGTTTGGGACAGGACAGAGGTGTGGCATGCTGGACCCTGTCTGTGTGTGTGTCTACACTGGGGACACAGGGGCAGCCCACAGGGGAGATGCTCACATCCCAGGGTCTCCAGAGCAGCTGCCAGAAGTGGCCCTGACACCTTTATTCACTGCTTTAAAAAGACCCAGAAAACAAAAACAGCTCCACGGGGCCTGCATAAGACCGAAGTGCCTGCCTCCTGCGGTTCTGGGACCGTCGATTTAACATCAGAAGGTTTATAGATGCCCCCAGCTCCCTCAACCCGCTTGAATAGTTGGTGTGTTTGGTACCTAGAATTTCGGTCCCCAGTGGATGACGTCAGTTAAGTCTCTAAAACACTATTCTACCGCTTGCACTTCCTGCTTCTGAGGCTGGGGGCCCTGCAGGTGCCGGGTCTGGGCAGCAGGTGGCACTGTCGGCCACCCAGGGTCCCCACTGAGCAGACAGGGCTGGACTTTGCCTTGGCCAGCAGCGCTCTCTAGTCTGAAACCTTCAGGCGCCAGCCGTGGGGCACAGCGGCTGCCCCCTCTGTTCCTTAACACTCGGGCTCTTTTTGCAGGCAAGAAGGTTCAGTTTCGGAAACCAGCCCCTGGAGCGACAGATGCTGTGCCCTCCCGGAAGCGGGCGACCCCCATGAACCTGGCGAGTGCCATCAGGAAGAGTGGCATCGGCGCGAGCGGGGGCGGTGGGGTGTCCCAGAGGCCCTTCCGTGACCGGGTGCTGCACCTCCTGGCGCTGAGGCCCTACCGCAAGGCCGAGCTGCTGCTGCGGCTGCAGAAGGATGGCCTGGCGCAGGCGGACAAAGAGGCGCTGGACGGCCTCCTCCAGCAGGTGCGTGCCGTCCGGGGGCGGGGGCGCGTCCAGCCCACCTGACTGCAAGTTTACAAGCGGCGTCCTTAGGTGGTCCCTCGCGAGCAGGGTGGGCCGGAGCGTTGAGGCTGTGACTCTGGCCAGCAGGGAAGAGCCCCTCCTGAGGCCCCTTCTGTGTTCACAGCCTGCCTCAGAGTGGGAGCCTCCTGGGTTAGAACCCACTCGGGGGGCCGTGGACATGTCTCTGGGCGTGGTACCTGCTCTGCGGGGCCCATGCCCTTTTCTCCACCGTCTGCCACCAAGTGGGCAGTGGGGCCCAGCACGCCGGATGCAAGGCTGCGGCTGCAGGCAATTTATAGACTCGAGGTCTGGGCGGGGAACCCACAGGTGCGGGTCAGAGCTGGGCAGGCAGGCGAGCCAGGCTGGGAATCGAGGCAAGGGCTTCACGTATCGGACCTTCAGGCTTCTGTCTGTGATGGGTGTGACGCCACTGCCTCTCTCAGGGTCCAGGGTAGGCCCGCCGTCGAGAACCACCCTGGGCGTTACAGCAGGTACAGTGGCCCTGGGTGCCTCCTGCCACCCCTCACCCACAGAGATGCCCAGGACCCCTAGGAAGGCAAGTGGCTGGTGCTGGCTTTGAGGCATCAGGGCTGTCTAGATGCGGCCTCAGAGTGAATTGGGCATGGGCCACCTCAGATCGCTGCTGCGGTCGAGAAGGAGGCGTGGCTGTGCCCCTTGTCTGCCCAGGTGGCAGCAGGATATTAGGGGTCAAATCCTCCAGGTCGCCCCGCCCCACTTCCTGCCTCAGACACCCTGGGAACACAGACGGCACCTCCTGTCGTGGACACGGCATCTCCACGCCGTGAGGTGTGTGGCAGCCTGCAGCTGTGCCTAAGGCGCATCCACACGTCACTGCGCTTATCGTGAGGCTTCTCGACTCCGCTGCAGCCCGAGCCTGGTCCGCGTGGACCTTGCAGCATGTTCCTTGGGAGGACGTTGGCTCGGCTCTCGTCCCTCCTCCTGCTCCCAAGGCAGGGCTGGCACACTGTTGGCGGGAGTTCCTGAGGGGAGCTTGATGGAATCGTCAGATGTGGGACCCATGCTGGCCTGGCCAGGAAGCCAGTCCCTTTCCCAGGACAAGAGAGAGTCCATGCCAGACCCTAGCCTCTCCAGGTGACTTTGGTTTGGCTGCCTCCTGAGGGACGGGCCCGGCCAGTGTCTGCAGGCAGAGTGTCCCTTCCCGTGACCACCTTGATTTCTCCCGCATGGCTCGTCTGCCTTGTGCTTCTGTGTTTGCTACACAGCTGGTTCTTCCCAGCGATTCGGTGATGGCAGGGCTGGCGGCAGGACCCCGTTAGCTTGCAGAAGAGGAAGATCTTGAGCATGTGCCTCACCCAGGCTGGTCGTTTCCAGCCTCCCCAGGCCACCAGAGACTCCGAGGAGCAGCAGCGATGAAACCGTACTCTTCCATGCGAGGGCTCTTCCTCCTCTGGAAACACGCAAAGCAAAGATGGCCATCTGTGGGGCTGGCTGGGCCCCAGGGAAACCCACAGGCATTCCTTTTGGCCGGGGGGACGGTGTCGACGGGTGGGTGGTGTTTAGCAAAAGCTATCAGGAGCCATAAAAACGTTCAGCCTTTGACCTGATAATCCTACTTCTGGGAAGCCTGCCGAAGGAAGCCATCGCCAGCGTGGAAAACCTGCGCACAGTGACATCTGTTTATGCTACAGAGAAACTGGCAATGGTGGCGATGTCCAACAGTGGAGACTCATCACCGGGTGGAATATTACTCAACTGTTAAAAAATGCTCCCTGTGGAAATGGCTGTGACACGGAGTCCTCGTCAGATGTAGCGGAAAACAGCAGCTGCCTTGCCGGCAGCGTGACGGTGCCACACACGTGGGGGGCGTGCTGGTGACCAGGGCGCCAGGAGGCTGGCACACAGGCACCAGCTATGGCAGTGGCCTGGGGCTCCGTCAAGCCCTTCTAAGGCACACGCTCTGAGCCCGTCTGGGCCATGAGTCCGGGAGGCAGGCCCCACTGTGGCTGACTGGCGAGAGCGGGAGGGTGGCTCGGGCCTGGCCCCTGGAGGTGCCCCTTACATGGCACCTCCAGCCATGGCCAACTCTGCTGTGGGAGCTGCCATCAGAAGGGGCGAGCCATGGGGTCTTGGGACTGGAGGTGGCAGTCCTCCCTGTTTGGGAAGCAGCCTTGCCCCTAGCACCTGTGGGATGATCGAGTCTGGACCTCAAGCTGTGACTCGTGCGTCTGTACCCTGAGGGTTGCATGCTGGGGAGCTGAGGGTGGGCAGTAGTAGGCAGTCTTCCCTCCCCTCCTGTCTCGGTCTGTCTGCCCACCTCCCTCCGGGTCTCTGCACCGCCCCCACGCCCTTCAATCAGATGTTTCTGGTAGCCTCTGGGCCTCGGGCTTCCCGCAAGGTGACGGCTGGCTCTGTCTTGCAGGTGGCCAACGTGAGTACCAAGGATGGCACATGCACCCTGAGGGACTGCATGTACAAGGACGTGCAGAAGGACTGGCCCGGCTACTCTGAGGGGGACCAGCAGCTGCTGAAGCGCGTGCTTGTCCGGTAATGCCGCCTCTTGTCCCCTGCTGTGTCCCTAATCCCCGAGCATGGGCCAGAGCTCGTCTCAAGGATGCTGGGGTAGTCTTGAGTGACCCCAAAGGTGCAGGGCCCGAGAGCAGGATGGAAGGGTCCGAGGAGGCCTCTCCGTCTGTCCTCCCCACTGCCGGTGGCACCCCGTGGCTTCCCGTGCAGGGGGAATGGCCAGCCCCCTCGGAGTCGGGCGGGGGGCGTGAGTCACCAGCCCCAACCCCAGAATCCTCGGAAGAGAGGCCTCAGTCCACCCAGGCTATCCTCGGCTGTCGCCACCTTCCTGCCAAGCTTCCCCCAGACCTGGGCGTCCCCGGAAGCTTCTGCTGAAGTCCACTTTTTAGAACTCTTGAGAACACAGAGTGCAGAAAAACAAGGCAAAAGGCAAAACAAAACTCCCTGCAGACGTGACTAAGCAGCGTTGATTAAACGCATCCCCTCTCAGACTGGTTGGAACCGAGGTCAGGGTGGCGCGGGGCTCTGGGGGCAGTGGTCAAGGACGCAGGTGGCTGGCGATTTCCTTCCCGGTGGCTGCGTGCTTGGGAGCCGCGGGCTGTGGGGCAGACCGTTCAGAGCAGGCCATACGCTAATTAGTCCTTAAGTGATTTCTCAGGGACTTGGAGCTGTTTGTGAGATTTGTTTTTTTTGAAGTTCAGCTGTCTAAAGCAGCAATTGCACGTGGAGAGCAGAGCGGAGCTGGCGTCACACCCCGCGCTTGGGCGGTGTCCGCCTGCCCTGGGCCTGCTGGTCAGGGGCCCTTGGGCCACGCTCTGGCCGGCTGGAGCCCGGCTTGTCTGGCAGTCCTGGGTTCCCAGGGGAGGCTGGCGGAAGACACACAGCCTCGGCAGAAGACTCATCCCCCCTCCTGGTTCCCCTCCCTGGGGGCCCGGGTCCCTCAGACTGAGGGCGCTGGACAGGAACTGCCGAGAGCAAGCAAAGGATCGCCTGTGTGTGGGGTCGCCGGAGATGGTGCCTGAGCCGCATGTCCAGGGCGTCAGGCAGGAGCGTCCCTGGGGTGTGCACCCCGGAGCCAGCCCTGACTCCGGGCTCGTACTTCCTCCGCTGAGTGAGCTGTGGGCTCGTGCCGGCCCCAGGCACTCAGCTGTCAATCTGGGCCAGCTTGGGGATCACCACCTGTTGGCCTCTAAAGCTTGAACTGGTATGCAGGGGGCGAGGTGGATGTCCCCTCACCACCTGTAACGACACACGAGGTGACCTGCAGTGCCTGTCTGCATGGCATGTCTGTTTAGGTTCTCCCTTATCTGAAGAAAGCCCCGTTTGTAGCAGTTGTTGAAGCCATAGCCTTGGGTGTCAAAACAGGGCCTCGGGCGTTTCCTCTGTCGGGGACCAGGCATAGGCAGGGGTGTCGCTGCAGGAGCCACCCACAGCTGAGCTGGGTGCCGCGCCGTGGCTCTGGCGCTGATTTCTCGGCTAGGTGTTCTCTTCATCCATCACGTCCTACCAGACTCTTCCCATTTGTCCCCTCACCTCTCATCACTGTCAATGGTCCAGGGTCCTGCGCCTGACCCCTCCGCCTGAGCCACATGCTGCCCAGGGCCCTCGCAGGCAGCCCGAGCGTCTCCCCTCTCATGTGGGCCCCTGAGCCCAGCTCTGCCCCTCTGCCTCCCCTTCAGCCCTGGCGCCAAGGGAACGCGGCCCTGGGAGGAATGTTGGCCACGCCTTCACCCCCAGGCGACAGTCCTGCCAGTCTCTGGTTGATCAAATGTAGACTCAGAGCCACGGGAGTTCTTCCGCCATGTGGACAGTCACAGCCTTCCCGACCCGACCCTTTGCCGGTCCACACAGCCACAGGACAGCTGGGCAGCCCTCGTGGTCTGAAAAGTCACCTCGTCTGTCCCTCCGTGCATCCCGCGTGGTTGTGGGAAGACCGGGCGCCCTCGCAGCCACCCTCCCGCAGCCTCTGGTTCTGCCGTGGCGTGGTGGGCTGTGCCACTGGCTTCTGTCCTCATCCCAGTTTTCCTCTCTCTTTTATTTTACTTTTGCGAGATTTTATCAACTTTTCCCATCCCGTCTCTGTTTTGCTATCCTTTATAGTTTCTTTTTTTTTTTTTGAGACAGGGTCTCCTCTGTCGCCCAGGCTGGAGTGCAGTGGTATAAATCAGCTCACTGCAGCATCGAACTCCTGGGCTCAAGTGATCTTCTTACCTCAGCCTCCCGAGTAGCTGGGACTACAGGTGCACGCCACCACACCTGCGTAATTCTTAGATTTTTTGGATAGAGATAGGGTCTTGCTATGTTGCCCAGGCTGGTCTCGAACTTCTGGCCTCAAGTGATCCTCCCACCTTGGCCTTCCAAAGTGCTGGAGTTACAAGGCGTGAGCCACCATGCCCAGCCTGTCATTTCTAGTTTCTGAAAGTCTTCTATTCTTAAAGTGCTCTATTGTAGCATTATGTTCTTACTTCATGGAAGCAATGCCATTTTTAATCTAATCTCTCTAAGGATGTTAAAAAGCATAGCTTTGTTGAGATACAATTGAAATAACACAAGTCACCCATTTAAAGTGAACAACTCAGTGGTATTTGATACATTCAGATGTTGTTTCGCTACCACATCTTCCTAGTTCCAGAACATTTCATCCCCTCTGAAACAAAACCTGAACGCATCGGCAGTCACTCCCCGCTCCCCCTCCCCCAGCCCCTGGCAGCCACCAGTCTGCTTCCTGTCTCTGTGGGGCTGCCTGTCCGGACAGTCCATGCAACATGTGGCCTTCTGTGTGTGGCTGCTCTCACTCGGCATGGTGTTGAGGTTCATCACGCAGTAGTGGGTGTCGGCACTTCGTGCCTTTCCGAGGCCGAGCACCGTACTCCTGCACGGATAAACGCAGCCGTTCGTCACCTGGTGGACGCCTGGGCGGTTTCCACCGTTTGCCAGGTGTGAGCAGAGCTGCTGTGGCCGTGCGTGTGCAGGGCTTCGTGTGGACCTGGGTTTCCCCTCTCTTGGGTACTTCCCGGGGAGCGTCAGGGAACATCTGGTGGTTACTCTGAGCCCTGCCAGACTGCAGCCACGTGGCCACCCAGTTCAAGTAGACAAGCGGTCACACCGCACAGCTGTGAAGGGACCGCTGGGGCTCCTGGGTCGCTGACATTGCCTCGCGGGGACTCCTGGGTCGCTTCCAGCGGTTGGCTCTTGTCAGCTAGGCTGCTGTAAACAGCGCACACGAGGGTTTCCATTTCTCTCAGACGCACCGAGGAGTGGAATCGCTAGATCGTGTGGCCGTCCTGTGTTTCGCTTTTTGAGGAACCTCCAAGCTCTTTTCTTCAACCAGCGTATCATCTTGCAGTGCCACCAGCAGGGCACAAGGATTGCAGTTCCTCCGTGTCCTCGCCAATGCTTGTCATTTTCTGTCTTTCCTGATTCTAGCCGTGCTCGTGGGCTTGCAGTGGTATCTCCTTGTGGTTTGGTTTGCTTTTCCCTGATAGAGGAGGTTGAGCATGTATTCACATGCTCGTTGGCCGTCTCTATGTCTTTGGGGACATGTCCATTCAAATCCTTAGTCCTTTTTTTTTTTTTTTTTTAACAGGGTATCGCTCTGTTGCCCAGGCTGGAGTGCAGTGGTGCAGTCACAGCTCACAGCAGCCTCCAACTCGTGGGCTCAAGCAATTCCTGCCTCAGCCTCTCCTGAGTAGCTGGGACTACAGGCATGCACCGCTACATCTGGCTAATTTTTCAAATTATTTATTTATTTTTGTAGAGACAAGATCTCACTATGATGCTCAGGCTGATCTTGAACTGGTGGGCTCAAGTGATCCTCCTGCCTCAGTCTTCCAAAGTGCTGGGGTTACAGGCGTGAGCTACTGCGCCCCACCCTCAAATCTTTAGTCTTTCTAAGGATATTAAAGCTGGTGTTTTTGTTGATTTATATATTTTTTTAACATTCTTCTCCCCTTAGCAAATCTCTCTCTCCTTTCAAATGCATTTTCCTGTCTGTCTTGGGGTTTGACATTTGGTGCAGCCTTTGGGGGACATTCCTCCGGGCAGCTCGGCTTCCTTCAGGGTAGTTGCTGAGGGGTCTCTGACTGCCCCATGTGCCCTAGACCTGGGTCCTCTGTTTCCTCATCTTCCGAGGCCACACATCGATCCCCCGTCTTCCGCGTGTGGCCCAAGTGGCTTACCAGCCGCCTGAAGGGGAGGAGCCCAGGCTCCTCTGCTACCTGATGGTGCCCTAGGTTCACTGCCTTGCAGCCCCACCGGCAACGACCAGGACCCAGAGGGGGCTGGGGGGCCAGCCCGCAGGAGCCCCGGGGGCTCTCGCTCCAGGCCTTGGACTCCAGCCCCTCAGCCCCTGTGAGATGGTCACCACTTACACACCTCTGCGTTGAGCTTTCATATGTCACTGCTTTCTTTCTCCCTGCCTCCGTCTCGCCTTCCTGGTGGGGGCTTGAAGAGCGTGGATTCGGGCGCCAGTCCTTTTTTCCTATCTTTGCCGGGGCTCTGTGTGTCTCCACGTGGTTCTCCTGGCCTCTCAGGCCACTCTGGAAGGGACAACTGTTGTGGTCCGGCGCTGAGGCTGTGGGTCAGGGACACGGCTCTGGTTGTTGCTAGCTGGCGGCTCATCACCATGGCCCCAGACCTGGGCCTCCCTGGGAGTGCGGAGGGCTCTGGCCTCCTGGGCTGCCCTGAGACACACAGCCCCTAGGAGTTGGACAGTTGACAGAGGGGCCCTGCTTGCTGTGCTTACATGGGGAGAAAGAGGGGTGCGCGTTGGGGTGTTTCTTCCTTCACCCCTGGCTGTATCATTTGCTTGGTCCTGGTGGGCCAGTGGCTGCTCGAGGTCATGCTCTGACCGGGGCTTCCTGTGACAGGAAGACCATCCTGTCCTAGGCCAGGGCCCTCACATCTCCTCTGCATTTTGTAACGTTTCTGCAGGAAGCATTGTTAGCAGGATGAACACTTGTCTATAAAAGAAGGGGCCAGTGCCCCAGTGTGTGTCCTGGTCCCCACAGTAGCAGGCATCTAAATGAGCGGGCGGCCAGCCGAGCTCCCCTGGGTGCAGAAGGACGCTGAACAGGGAAGTCCTCCTTTGGATGAGACCGCATAGGACATACTCAGGCCTGGGCTCCCAGGATCCCCCAGCGGGCTCAGCCCCGCTCTGGTGTTGGGGTGTCCCTCCCCTGAGGCATCTGCCCCCAGCTAACCTGGCCCTGCCTGTCCCTGCAGGAAACTGTGCCAGCCGCAGAGTGCAGGTGGCCTTCCCGGAGACCCTGCTGCCTCCAGCCCTCCCGACGAGCACAGGAGCTCGGCCTCGCCCCCTCAGGTGCGTGCGGCGGGCCTGGGCGACAGGTGCGGGTGCTGGTGGGGGAAGGTAAGGGGCGTTCATGGCTGCTGCTTGGAGCCCATCCCGGCACCTCGTCCTCCTGCCCCTCTGAGTCTTCCCTGGGGACACCCTCACTGTCCTTGGCCACAGGCCTGCAGGTCTGGGGTGACCGTCCCGAGCCCCTGCAGGGCACCCTGTGCGGCGTCACCTTTGTCACTTTGGTCCCCAGGTCCTTGGAGCACGCACTGTCCTGACCTGCCCATGTCCTCTCCATGACCGAGGGGGCAGCTTCACTGGGGGCTGGGGTCCTGCCGGGGTGGCCACAGCACCCCTGTGTCGCTCATGGTGCACAGCTTGGGGACAGAGTGGCCCCTGGCTTGGGTTTTCCCTGTGTCCGTCGGCCTCCCATTCCCATGACTCAGCTCGCCACTGGAGTGAATGTGCTGAGTGGCACTTCAGCCCCCGGGGGTGGCCTTATTACGACTGGACCGGCTGCCCTTCCCTGCCCACGAGCTCTGGGCACCTGGGGCCTGGCTCGGTGTCTGGACGCCCCCGTGTGGCTGAAACAGGCCCTGCAGCGGTCGCTGGGTTTCCTTGCTCATGCTGGGATGCGGCCAGCCGCCCTCTGAAACGGTCTCAATTCTGTCCCAGAAACGGCCGCAGCCTCCCGAATTCATTGACCCCCTGGCCAATAAGAAGCCCAGGATATCCCACTTCACCCAGAGAGCTCAGCCTGCCGCCGTCAACGGGAAGCTGGGTGTGCCCAATGGCCGTGAGGCCCTGCTGCCCACCCCGGGTCCACCAGCTGTCACGGACATCCTCAGCTCCAGCGCCCACCTGCCCCCACGGTTGGAGCCCCCGAGGGCCCATGACCCCCTGGCCGACGTCAGCAACGACCTGGGCCACAGCAGCCGGGACTGTGAGGGTGGGGACGCGGCTGCCGCGGGCCCCACCGTGCACCTTGGCCTTTCCCTGCCGACAGACTGCACCCAGCCCGGCAGGCCCCACGGCAGCCCCTCGCGCAGCAAGTCCAGGAAGAAGTGCAAGAAGCACAAGGACAAGGAGAGGGCGGCTGAGGACAGACACCGGACCCAGCCGCCAGACCACGCGCCCGCCACGCACGGAGCACCACCAGATGCCCCGGGTAGGCGCCGAGGCAGGCTTGCGTGGGGGCTCTGCAGAGGGCGCTGCCCTGTGCCACCCTCACTCTTGGGGGGTCGAGGGGCTGCAGGCCACCCGAGGCTGGGGGAGTGGGGCTGCGCTGCCTGCACGTCCAGCCTTGGCACCCCATGTCCTCGCACCTCGTCGTCTCTCTGCCCCTCCGAGGGGTGAGCTCTGATAGCGTCCTGGTGGCTTGGGCCCCATGATCCTCGCAGTTGCTGTCACTGTGTGTCAGGTCAGCGCTGGGGCTGGGGCTCGCGGAGGGTGACATGTACCGAGAGGGACAGACCCCAGGTGGCAGCTCTGGCTGCAAGGAGACCCTGGACGCTGGGGGGGGGCGGGTGGAGGGGAGCCAGCCCCACCTGGGAGACACAGGGCAGGTGCAAGTGGATAGAGCCCGGCAGGACGTCCGTAGCACCCAGACCGCCTGTGGCGTTGCGCAGTCTGCTGAGGAGTATGGGTTTTAGCCTGCAGGGAGAGGATCTGGGGGACGGGAAGCCAGGAGGACCCGGGAGGCCCGGATGCCAGCAACAGGGTCGGGGTGTGAGGCCGGCAGCCTGTTCACTGAGTAGAGGACCCTCTGCGGGGAGAGTGCGTGGTGGGCTGCGGGGGCGCCAGGGACGTGTCCTCCTGAGAGAGGGCTTCTCTGTGTTGGGGGTGTCATCAGGACCAGGGGGCCTGAGCCATGGCAGAGGCAGGGCCCCGTGCGGCTGCCGATTTACACCGATCAGTGTGACGCAGCAGCGAGAAGGCAGCCGCACCAGCCACGTGGGGTGGGGGCTTCTGTGTCACTGCAGGCGATGGCACAGGTGGCCGCCTCACTCCCCAGTGTCAGCTGGCCCGGGGCGGTCCAGGCTGCGTCGCGGGCTGCCAAGTTTGGATTGTTTCCCTGGGAGGACACCGAGGAGGGGCGTTCCTGGGACTAGAGTGGGAGCCTGTCTTTTGTCAGCCTGGCTGTGAGTTGCCCACCCGCCCTGCACAACGGCCGCCCCCTCCCCCTGCTGAGGCCAGGTGTCGTTGGGCAGAGAGGAGGCATCTCACGGCTGGGTCGGGTCCATCCTGCCTCATATGTGGGCTCAGCAGCTCCCGTGGGCCCGGGTGTGGGTGACTGGTGGGGAGGAGTCGGCCCCTCTGACTGGGCTGGGCCCAAGGCAGGACACCCCACAGCCAGGATGAGGCCAGGATCTGTCTCAAATGGCAGAACGAGACCCTGGATATCCTGGCAGTGCCCCGGAAAAGAGGCAGACCCTGGGCCCAGGACTGGGTTGGACCAAAGAAGAGACACAGCCCAGGCCAGTGCCACATAAGGGGTCAGAGGTGGCTTCTGATCCAGCGTGGTGTGTCGGCCCCCAGGCCCAGGGGGGTTGTCTCATGCCACAGGTGAGGAAGTGCGAGACAGGCAGTAGGTGCCCCAAGTAACGAGAAGCAGGTGACTGAGGCATCAGAAACCGTTACTGGTGCCAGGTGGTCCGTCTCACCCAGGGCCTCAAAGGTGGTCCGTGTCCGAGGAGGTAAGGACAGCTGCGGAGGAGCGCGTTGGGCTGTTCCCAGTGGGCTGCTTGGCAGCCACCCGCAGCCGGTGCCTGAGCAGGAACGGGGGCCGCAGGTTTGCTGAGGGCCGACCTGGTAGGTCCCACAAGTACTGTGTTGAGCCGACCCTGAGCCTCGGTTTCCCCATTTGTCACCCTAGCTGGTGAAGATCTGGGGATTAAATGAGGTGACGCTGACTGGGCCCAGCACCCAGCAGCCACCCGTTCCAGGCGCGGGGAGTCCTGCCCACCACAGGGCAGACGAACGCGTGGGTGTAGGCCCCTCAGGCCAGAGCCCGAGCCCAGCTGCCTGTTCCCTGTGGCCCTGGGGAGGCCACAGCCTCTTAAAGGCGACCCAGGCGGTGGCGGCACTGGTTCAACGGCCAAGCACGGCCCAGAGTGGGGCGTTAGAGCCGCGGGGTGTGCTCAGGCCTGTGGTGGGGACCTGCAGCGGGGTGGTCCAGGTGCCAGTGGGGGGAGGGCTCTGCGGCCTGGAGGTTGTGGGCGGGCTGCGCCCCACTTGCAGGTGGCCTTTCTAGGGACGTGAAAATTTGTGCTGCGGAGACTGTGAAGTGATAAGATCATTTCTGTATTGGGAAAAAGGCCTCTGGAGGGCGGCACGGGGGAAACACGCCAGATCACAGTTGCTGTCAGCCGACGGCCGCTTCAGGCCAGGCCCCTTGTGCCCTGAAGAGCTAAGCGATGTCAGCAATCACGTCCTGGAGCGCCACTCGCGGACGGCTGGCTGGCTCCAGCCGGCCCTGTTCCCGAGCTGCCACGTGGAGCCTGCAGCCTGGGGTCCGGTGGGAAGGGCCGGGCGGGACTCAGACCAAAGGCCAGAGGCCAGGCCCTGCCAGCCGTCCTGTCTTTGCCCTTCGTGGCCAGAGACTGGGATGCCCCAGGGACTTGGATCGTGCCAGGGGTCATTTGCTTGCAGCCCAGTGACCTCTGACGTACAGTCGGGACACGGCAGAAGGCTTACTGGTGTCGAGCTCCGAACAGGTTGCGCAGGCTTTGGCCCTGCAATTAACGATGGCCAAGAATGCGACCGGCATCTGGGCTCTGCACCCTGCAGGGCTCTGGCCTGGGTTCACGGGCGCATGCTGTGCCTGGCTCACCACCTGGGGGCGCTCCTGGGTCCAGCAGCCCTGGGTGCCTGGCCCCCAGTGGACGGCCGCACACCCTCCCACACCACCCCTCTGCTGCCGTCCCTCCTTGTCCCCCAAACAGCCAAACGTGCCCCCTCACACACGTCCCCATCCCCGCGCCTCCTGCGGACCAGTGCCGGGCCTGGGCTCAGCAGGTGCGTCTGCTCTCGCAGGTTTAAACGGGACGTGCAGCGGCTCCAGTGTGCCCACGTCCACGTCGGAGACGCCCGACTACCTGCTGTGAGTCCTCGCGGGGCTTCCCTTTCCTGGGCTCACCCCCACCCCCGTACCGCAGCTTAGCAGAGGCGGAACCCACTGCTGGGTTGGGTTTGTGAATCCAAACAACACGTGGGCTGCGGCATCGCCCTCCAGGCCAGCCCCTCTCCTCCCCCTCCGCAGGAAGTACGCGGCCATCTCCTCCTCAGAGCAGCGCCAGCGCTACAAGAACGACTTCAACGCCGAGTACAGCGAGTACCGCGACCTGCACGCCCGCATCGAGCAGATCACTCGGAGGTTCACGCAGCTCGACGCCCAGCTCAGGCAGCTGTGCCAGGGCTCCGAGGAGTATGAGGTAGGCGCCCCTGCCCCTGCCGCGCCCTGGCTCTGCCGGAGCCCACGCTGTGGGGCCACCAGGACCATGAGGGCTCAGGACAGCGTCTCCCGGGTGCCAAGCGCCCCACGCACATGCGGCTATCCTGGGTTTCAGGCCCGGGCCTGGGGCTGTGCTGTGGGGGTCCTCGCAGGCGACCCAGCTTGCCAGCCTCCTCTGCGGTGGGGACAGCCATGACCCGCCTCCTCAGGTGGGGGCTCTGTCGGTGCCTGGGGGCCTCTCAGCCCAGGACACAGGGCTCACTGTGCCCACATCGTGGCCAGACTGCGCAGACACCCCACGGCTGAGAGCCGTCCAGCACTCCAGGCCTATCAGTGCTGCTGCAGCGGGGGGAGGAGTGAGGGCGCTGGGGTTCCCAGTGGTCTTCAGTACCAGGCGGCCCTTGGTTCTCAGGCTTGGGCACATGGCTCCCTGAGCCACACTGTGGGAGGGGAGGGTCTCTACCCTCAGCCACCAGTCCCGGATGCCGCCCTTCAGAGCTGGTGCCCTGACTGTAGGGCTGGGCCCTGATTCATCCTGGGGTCTGTCTTGCCTGGGGAGGCCTCTCTGGTTTCCAAAGGAGACCTCACGATTGGAGGGACCATGGGGGATTTAGAGGGTCTGGGCGTGAGGAGCTTCTGGGGCTGCCCCACGCAGCCAGGCCACGTGCACGCGCAGCCTCCCGAGGCTCCGACAGTCCCCACCCCCGCCCGTCCCAGGCCTGTGTCCTCTGCTCTGCGGCCTCTCTCCTGCCCCGCCCACCACGGAGCCCTGCAGCTGCGGGCCCCTGGGGCGCTGCTTGGAGTGCTCCTGTGCTGGAGACTGCCTCGCCCCCCCTCTCTGCCACCCGTGCAGAGCGTCTGCCACCAGGGAGAAAGGGCCACTCCGCTTGGGTTTCCCACAGGTAGAGCGTCATTTATTTCTCTTGTTTTCCCTGCAGACCACGCGTGGGCAGATTTTGCAGGAATATCGGAAAATCAAGAAGGTGAGTCTCTGCCGCATGGCAGGCTCGGGGCGTGTCAGAAGCAGCCGATTCAAAGGGAGCCTGCGGAGAAGAGCGGAGGGCCCTGGTGGGCCTCAGCGGCCTCCCTGTCCCACCAGCCTGTGGGCGAGCCCGGGCAGGGCCTCACTGGCACCCTGTCCCCAGCTGCTGGTGAAGCCCCCGGCCCTGTCTGGCCCCCGTGGGGCACGGGAACAGCCCGTGGGTCGCAGCCTCCCGAGCCGGTGTACAGGGGACCAGAACCCTGGGCATTGAGCCCAGCATGGAGGGTTCTGGTACGAGGGCGGTCACTGTGGGGTAGAGCGGGGGGCACAGTGCCTGGGGTCGAGCCTGACGCCGGACCTGTGGCTGTCCCCAGACCAACACCAACTACAGCCAGGAGAAGCACCGCTGTGAGTACCTACACAGCAAGCTGGCCCACATCAAGAGGCTCATCGCGGAGTACGACCAGCGGCAGCTGCAGGCCTGGCCCTAGCTGCCCACCACCTCGCCTCTCCTGACCCGCCGGGTGGCGGGGAGCTGCGGGTGGGGGGTGAAAGAGGATTTATTTAAAACAATAAACGCGAGGAAGACACACGCATCTGAGCCAGCTCCGCCGGCTTCCAGGGGAGCCCCTGCAGACCTCTGGCCCACGTGGGGTGGCCTGGGCCCACCCCTGGCCCTCCCTGCCGCTCCCCAGCAGCCCTGGCCCGACGGGCTCCGGGAAGCCCCTCTCCTTTGCTGCGGCCCGGGGCGTTCAGCTTCCTCTCGCCGAAGACTCAAGGCCCTCAGAGGCCACCCGCCTGCCTTTTCTAGTTTTATACAAAGACAGCCACTTTAGCTACGCTAGTGAGACTTGAGTCTATTTTTGTACAAAAAAGAAAGCAAAATCTTTTTTTCTAAACCTGTGCCTCCCTCCCCTTGGATGCCCAGGGTCTAGACTCTGCCCTGCGTCCTTTCCGCAGTATTACGGAAGCCGCCGGAAGGTGCCACCGTTCCGGGAGCTCCGGGCAGGGAAGCCTCCGTGCCTGCTCCTGCCCCTGGGGCAGGGTCTCTGTCAAGCAAAGGGGTGGCCTCGGGGTGGCTGTTCGAAGGGCTCCAGCGTGTGCCCCTGGGCAGCTGCTGGGATCGAGGTGGTGCGGAGAGCGCCAGGCCCGGCCGTCGGGGCTCCAGGCTTGCAGGCTACAGCGGCGGCGTCGCGTTTCCTTCAGGCTGTCCTCGGTCTCCCCCTTTGCCGCTGCTTTTCCATCTCCCGCTGTGGAGGCCACGTGGTCTTTGTCCACTGCTCCGTCCACTCGTGGGTCCCAGGGTTGTCTCAGCAGAGCCACCACCGAGGTTTGCACTCAGGGAGGGGCTGGAGGGGCCGGTGGGGTCAGGGAGGCCCCGGGCAGAGCAGGGGGAGCCGGGTCTGCCCGCTCTGGGGGTGCAGGCTCTGTGGACACCTCAGTTGCTGCTGTGTTGCTGTGCCTAGTGGTCCTGGTACCCCCAAGGCGTCGGGCGGCTGTGCGTGTGCGCGGCCCCACCGCGCTTGCCGGGGTCTGGGGTGTCTGTTCCTGCGCGGGGCTGAGTGGAGCCACGACTTGGGGAGGTGGGGGCTGCCGTGACCTGGAGCCCGGGGCTCTCACGGGGGTCACTGCTGCTGGCGGCAAGGCAGGGAGGGCAGAAGTGCGCAAGCACAGATGTCTATTTTTCTAAACCGCGGGGCGGGGCGCCTCCTAATGGCTTCCAAAGAGCTGGCGCCGTGCGGAGGTGCCCGCAGTGCGTCCCACCCCGCCCCGAAGTCTCTTTCCTTTGGGACCCCGGGTTCCCAGAGCTGAGGAAGCCGATCCTTCATGTTTTGGTAGCCGTTTTGTTTTCATTCGGGACAAGGTGGGGAAAGAGCGGAGCAGGCTTGGGGGGGCCGAGCCCCGCGGAGGGCGAGGTGCCGACTGCGCGGCCGACGCGCGGACTCCGGTCGCACAGGAGGTTGTAAGGAGGCCCCAGCCTTGGGGCGCCGTGCGAGGGACTTTCGGTTGAATTTGCCTTTTTGTCGTTATTTCTCCTTTTAAGGAATTATGAAGCTAAGGAAAGTTTCGTGCTTTGGGGGTTGGTGGACGAGCTGATTAAATGTGGTCTAACTTATTGATACTGTTTTTTTTCCTTTAATGTTGTACTGTGGAGAAAACCTATTTGAGCCATGGAGTTGGTGTTTACAAGAACTTTTCACTTCTGCCAAAATGTTACAATTGAAAGGCATCTGCGTCTTCAGTTTCCTAATATTTTCTTAAAAGATCTAGTGTCCTTTTTGTACACTAAACAGGTGAATGCTGATTTTTTCAATCTACAATAAATTTCAGTGAACTGCATCGGCAGCCCAGGCTGCCTGGCTGGCGTGTTGTGTCACAGCTGGGTTTCCGTGTGGCCCTGTGGCTGGGGTGGCCGTGACTTGGCACGGGGCCGCCAGGGTGGTGAGGAGGGCGCATGGGGGCTCCAGTGTGGACCAGGCAGAGAAGTCATCCTTCCCCGCCCCCCCCCCGAGCCGGGGCCCCACAGGTGCCAGGGCCGGGAGCCAGACAGCCTGGCCGAGAGCAGGAGACGCGGGTGACGGGGAGCCACGGCGGGTGCAGCACAGCCGCACCGGCTGCACACGGGGTGGGCCGAGCCCGGCAGGGGCATCCCTTGGCCGCCTCCGCACCAAAGCCCACGGGAGTGGGGCCAGGAGGGGCGATCATTTGGGGGAAACAGCTGTGACTCTTCGCTCTCTGACAAAAACAGCTGTGGGTACCAGTGAGGCTTTACTGTCTCTTGAGGCCGGCACACTGGGTCAGCGGCCCCTGTGCCACCGTGGGGACAGGGATGCTGAGGCCTAGTGGGCATGACCGTCCCTGCCCCGAGTCCCAGGTGAGAGCTGGAGGCGCAGAGGACGCAGAGCGATCGTCCTCCCCGCCAGGGTCGAGTGGGGGTGGGCATAGTGGGGAGCGAAGTGTCGCTGGGGTCAGCGGCTGTGGGTGCCAGCCCCCCTGCTGGCCAGTGGCCTTGGCCTGGGTTCTGAGGTGGCCCAAGAGTCCGAGGGGCGCGGGAGGAGAAGTCAGGCGGCCCCGCAGGGCAGAGTGTACCCTGCCCCCGCACGGCCTGTTCTTCCAGGGGATAACATCTCTGTCACCTCCTCCACCTCGCTGCTCTGCCCAGCAGCCTCCCCCAGCCGGTCAGTCCCCTGGCCATCCTTCCTGAGTCATGGGTGCCACCGGTCTAGTCCGCTGGGACCCAGCAGGGTCTTCCCACCCCAGTGCCTAGGGCACCACGGCAGGGAAGGGCTCCGGGCTGCCTGCCCATTCTTGCCATTTGTAGGACGGTGTCCCCGGCTGCTCTTCCCACCAGCACCCTTATTCCCACAGCCCCTCCGGTGTGCCGGGCTCCACCTGGCTCCGGGACACAGCAGTGACTGGCAGCCCCATCCCTGCCTCCGGGAGGCCGGAGCCCGGAGGCCGGTGCCTGTTCTCAGCGCCCAGCCCCTCGGCCTTGCCAGCCGCAGGCCCTTGCAGTCACCTCGCGGCGCCAACTGCTGCGAGTGGAAGCAGCGCAGCCCGATGCGGCCTCCCACCCCACCAGCCTCCTGCTGGCACTGCCCACGGCCGCCCTGTGAGCACAGGGCCCCCTCACCTGCGCACATTCCTATGTCGCACGTCGCCTCAAGGCACGGGCTCCCTCTCTGATTCTCTGATCCTCCGATACCTACTGAGCATCCAACAGTTCAGTCCCCAGAGATAGCATCAGACTCCACGAGCTAGTCCCACAGGAAATTCCCGCCCCCGTGCGTCCAACCAGCCCGCTATAGATCTGGGGTCCCCCACAACCCCCATCTCAGCTCTGACAACTTGCTAGCTCAGGAAAATGCTGACAGCCGGCAAAGGAGAGGCACGGGGTGCGGCCTGGGCGTGGAGCTTCCCGTCCTCTCCGGTGCGGGCGCCACCCTCCCAGCGCCTCCACATCCGCACTCAAACCCCATTGTTAAGGGTTTAAAACAGAAGTTTTCAGAGACAGGGACAAACTCCTGGGTGATCCCCTCACCTCAGCCTCCCAAGTAGCTGGGACAACAGGCCTGCACCACACCTGGCTTCGTTCAGGGGTTTTTATGGAGACCTCCTGGGATGGGAGATGTGGGATACCTTTTCCCCACCCATCATAAGGGTCCCCGTTGACACTCCTGTAACAAAAGACAAGTTAACAAGAGAAAAGCGTAACAAATTTATTTAATCCAAGTTTCTCAGGACAGGAGCCTTCAGGAAGGAAGAGCCAGGGCAAAGTTTTTCTGCTCCAGTTCTCTGAAGAGTGTGCGGACATGTGATTGGACAAAAGGGTACGGTCTCACGGAAATACAGGCAGCTGGGGTGGGACCCAGCATGGCCTGTCTGCTCAGACTTCTCGGCTCCCCCAGTAGCATTCCTTCCTCCAGGGAATGGGGCAGAGCCCTTCTGGAATGAGGGTCTTCAAGGGGGAAGGTTACAGTTTCTATGACCTGCCTTGCGGAAGAAGAATTCTGGTTTCCATGACTCGCTTCGGGGCGAAAGAGGGGCGAGAGACCTTGCTTCTGCTGCCTTCTGGTTTGCTTTAGGTCCAAGCACTCAGCCTGCCAAAGGCCACACTTCGGGGGACTTGTGTCCTGAGCCGTAGCCGTCTCTACACAGATATGATTAAATCAATGGCCACTGGCAATTAAACTCAAATCTCCAACCCCACCAGGAGGAAGACCCAATAGTATATATCACACACCCAGCCCTGAGGGTCTGCCCCAGTCCGCAGACTGCCTCCCACCTGGCCATCTTTGCCTCTGCCCTCTCTGGGCAGCTCAGGTGGCCCAGCCTGTAGTTTTCTCTCAGTGAACTCCTCTTCGTATCTAAAACCCTTTACAGCTCATCTGGCAAACCGGGGGGTGGGGGGTTGCCCCAGTCCACTTCCAACTCCCTCAGACTGGGGCCCCTTCAGGGTGAGGCCTGGAGCCGGAATCTTGGAACCCCCACTCCCGAAGGTCAGGCCCTGTCTCCTGCAGACGTTCCCAACCATCCACCTTTGGGGCCAGCTGCAGTGGTGGAAACTTTCCGCGGCTTATTTTGGAAAGTTCCTGGGGAAGCTGCCCCCGCCCTCGGCTGGGTTCCCACGCTCCCTTATCCCTTATCGCCGCATGAGGGGCGCCATGCTGTGCCGGCCTCGTTCCTGTTCCTTCCCAGCTGGCCGCCGGGCCCTGCCAGAGCCCTCCCCTCCCCAGCCCGCCGCCCTCCCCTCCAGCCCACCCTCGCGAGCCCTCCTCCTGCAGGTGGGGGAATCAGGCCACGCAGGCCCCATCCACGCGAGTCCCCTCCAGAAACAGTGATTTCATCCACCCTGAGACTGGAAGGGGGCATGGGGAGCCCGGCGGGGACAGAGTTGGGGATAGCCTGGGTGGGAGGGGATTCTGGCTTTGAGGTCCGAGTCCCGGCTGGTCCTCTGCCTCGGTTTCCCCTCCGGTGTCTCGGGCCCTGAGACCCCCCCCAAGCCCTGCCCAGCTCCACCCCGGCCTCGCTCATTTGCACCCTCCTCATCCTCTTTTGTAAAATGGGAATACGCGGCCGCGCGCCCCAGGGTTTGCGGGGCGAGGTGGACGCACGCCGCGCTGTGGACGCCGCGCTGTTTCCGCTAGACCGAGACCCTGTGGCCACTGTGGGCTCCAGAAAGTCGGGGCCCGAACCCCCAGGCCCCAGACGTCGCGCCCCTCCCCCCTGGCGCGGGCGGGCGCGGGCGGGCGGGGCGGGGGCGTGGCTGCAGAGCTTTTCTCCCGAGGCCGCGCGCGGCAGAGCCCGCGCTGTCCGCCGCCGCTGCCCGAGCCGACTCAGCGCCGGTGAGTGCGGTGCCGGGGGTCGGGGTGCGGGTTCCCCGGGCGCCCAGACCGGCTTCTCCCGGCCGCTTAATGTCCCTGCTCACCCCCTGCTAGCCCTGCGTCCCCTAGCCCGCCGCGATGGAGGCCGCCGCCCAGTTCTTGGTGGAGAGCCCGGACGTGGTCTATGGCCCTGAGGCCATCGAGGCGCAGTACGAGTACCGGACGACGCGCGTCAGCCGCGAGGGCGGTGTCCTCAAGGTGGGCGAGGGACCGGGGAGACATAGGGATTGGGGGCGCCGGGGAGTCCGGGGATTTGCTGATTGCCCAACATCTCCAACCCCGTTCCTGCAAAGAGGGGATAGGGGACATGTCCCCGGGGCTCACTCCGCTGCCTGCCTCCAGGTGCACCCTACGTCCACGCGCTTCACCTTCTGGACCGCCCGGCAGGTGCCCCGGCTCGGGGTCATGCTAGTCGGTTGGGGCGGGAACAACGGTTCCACGCTCACTGCTGCCGTGCTGGCCAACCGACTGCGCCTGTCCTGGCCCACGCGCGCCGGCCGCAAGGTGGGGGCGGCGGGGCTCCGCGGGGCCCCTGCAGGGGGCGGGGCCTCCAGGAGGCGGGACCCGGCGGCGGGCGGGCTCGGAGGAGGGGTTTCCTCGAGGTAGCGGGGTCGCGGGGGCGGAGCCTAAGGTGCCGGCAGCCTTGGCGGAGGGGCGGGGAGGGGGGAGGTTTCCGCCCTGACTAGAAACCCGAACCGAAAGCGCCCGACGGCGGCGCGGAGCTTGAGGGTCTGCGCGGCGCCCTGGCCGGGTCTTTGCCCCCCGCGCCACTCCCACCGTCACCCCGCTGTGCCCGCCGCCCCACAGGAGGCCAACTACTACGGCTCGCTGACTCAGGCGGGCACCGTGAGCGTGGGCCTGGATGCCGAAGGCCAGGAAGTGTTCGTGCCCTTCAACGCGCTGCTGCCCATGGTGGCACCCAACGACCTGGTGTTCGATGGTGGGCGGAGCCCTAGGCCGGGAGGCGGGGTGGGCGAGGGGTCTGGAGGGTGCCGAACCCGGGCGGGGCCGAGCGTGAGGATCCACCGCAGGCTGGGACATATCGTCGCTGAACCTGGCCGAGGCGATGCGGCGCGCGGAGGTGCTGGACTGGGGGCTGCAGGAGCAACTGTGGCCGCACATGGAAGGCCTGCGCCCGCGGCCCTCGGTCTACATCCCGGAGTTCATCGCGGCCAACCAGAGCGCACGCGCGGACAACCTCATCCCGGGCACGCGCGCGCAGCAGGTGCTGCCCCATCCCGCATCCCTGTTTCCCGCCACCGGTTCCCCATCACCTATTTTTCGCCTCCTGTTCCCCCACTTTTGCCCCATCCCGCGAGTCCAGGCCCCACTTAGCACTTGGGGAACTGAGTGATCCAGGCCTCCGTAGGCTGTGGGACCTGGACAACCTCCCCGTACCCTACCCCCAGCTGGAGCAGATCCGCAGGGACATCCGAGACTTCCGGTCTAGTGCGGGCCTGGACAAGGTCATCGTCCTGTGGACAGCGAACACCGAGCGCTTCTGCGAAGTAGTTCCGGGTCTCAACGACACAGCCGAGAACCTGCTGCGCACCATCCAGGTAGCGCCCACCAGGGACCGTGGGGTCAGGTCCAGCCCCAAAGACCCGTCTGCGCTGACTGCCCGGTCGTCCCCACAGCTGGGCCGGGAGGTGTCCCCATCTACACTCTTCGCCGTGGCCAGCATCCTGGAGGGCTGTGCCTTCCTCAATGGGTCCCCGCAGAACACGCTGGTGCCCGGCGCGCTGGAGCTCGCCTGGCAGCGCCGCGTCTTCGTGGGTGGAGATGACTTCAAGTCAGGCCAGACCAAGGTCAAGTCCGTGCTCGTCGACTTCCTCATCAGCTCTGGCCTCAAGGTGTGTGGGCCTGGGGGTGCAGGCAGGGACCCTGGACTCCGAGCACCCGGCTTGTATGCCACAGGGCCTGGAGCCGCTGTGGCGTCATTTGTACCCGCAGACCATGTCCATCGTGAGTTACAACCACCTGGGCAACAACGACGGGCAGAACCTGTCGGCACCGTCGCAGTTCCGCTCTAAGGAGGTGTCCAAGAGCAACGTGGTGGACGACATGGTGCAGAGCAACCCGGTGCTCTACGCGCCCGGCGAGGAGCCCAACCACTGCGTGCGTGGGGGGCGGGCGCGGGCGGGGGGCACCCGACGGGTGGTGGCGGGGACCCGTGCGACCTTGTGCCGCACCCCAGGTGGTCATCAAGTACGTGCCCTACGTGGGCGACAGCAAGCGAGCGCTGGATGAGTATACGTCGGAGCTGATGCTGGGCGGAACCAACACGCTGGTGCTGCACAACACGTGCGAGGTGCAGGCGGGCGCTGGGCCGCGTGGGGCAGGGGGCCGGCCCCGCCCTGCCTCCCGCTTCCTGACCCGCCTGCCCCCCAGGACTCCCTGCTGGCCGCACCCATCATGCTGGACCTGGCGCTGCTCACGGAGCTGTGCCAGCGCGTGAGCTTCTGCACCGACGACGACCCGGAGCCGCAGACCTTCCACCCGGTGCTGTCCCTGCTCAGCTTCCTGTTCAAGGCGCCGCTCGTGCCGCCTGGCAGCCCAGTAGTCAACGCGCTCTTTCGCCAGCGCAGCTGCATCGAGAACATCCTCAGGTGCGCCTGGCCTCGGCGCAGTTGGGTAGCTGGTGGGGCTGAGCGCAGGGCCGGGGGTGGGGGGCCTGGCCCTGCTGAGCTCCCACTCTCCCCCCAGGGCCTGCGTGGGGCTCCCGCCACAGAGCCACATGCTGCTGGAACACAAGATGGAGCGCCCAGGCCCGGGGCTCAAGCGAGTCGTGCCCGCGTCTGCCGCCTGCCCTATGCCGCTCAGGAAAGGACCAGCACTCACTGTCCCCAACGGCTGCACGGGCGACGCCAATGGGCACCTACAGGTGCAGGAACCCCAGACACCCACCTTCTGAAGCTGTGGTCACGCAGCTAGCTTCCCGGGCTTCCTTCCCTTTGCACTTCCGAACCCGCCCCCTTCAGGCCCCCAAAGACAATAAAGCCGGTACCCCCACCCACCAAACTTCCACCTGTGGGTTCTTGGGGCCTGTGACCGGGATGCGTCTCCCTCTATCACCCCCAGCTCCGAGCGTCTCCAGACCGGACCTCAGCCCGCCCCCTTTTTCAAAGCTTTTACCCCCATCCCAGGGACCGCACAGCCCCTGGAGCCTCAGTGCATCACAGTCCTGGAAGGTGGGACTCGGGGGAAGGGGCCGCAGGCCAAAGTGAGGGGATCTGAGACCAGCTACCAAAAACCAAAACCAAGTTACATTTATTGATGAGGTCCACCCCCTGCCGTCCTGGAAAAAGGGGGGGCCCTGAGGAGCCCCTCTCCCCGAACAAAATACAATGGCGGGAAACGCCCATACAGGAAAGAACGTCTCTGAGGTCCTTGCGTTTTCATTTTTTATAAAATGAGAAAGTCCTTCGTGCGGGGCCTCCCAGCCAGGCAAGCCTTGTTTGGCAGGGAGTCCGGTTGCCCGAGGCGTGACCTCAGAGCCTGGCCCGAGCAGGGCGCCGGCAGAAGCCCAGGCCGGTAGGGCCGGGCCGCCGCCCATCACACGCTCACGGTCATCCCGGGCGAGTACTGCGGAGAGAGGGGGCAGCGCGCAGAGCACAGGCTTAGCTCCGGAACAGGCTGGGACCCGCCCCCGAGGGACAATGGGGGACAGGGCAGGGCCGGGTCCTGGGCAGACAACAGGGAGGGGACAGGAGGGCATGGGGCGGGGCCGATGCCTGAGGAAGCCGCCCTGGGGCGCGGGTCCCGGGGTGGGGTGGGGTGGGGGCGGGACGGTGAGATGGGGGCGGGAGTGGAGAGGGTGGGAGGGTTCAGGCAGGGGTGAGGATGCCGCGGCCGCCCCCCCACCTGGCCCGCCGCGGTCACGGTCTTGCTCTGGCCCCGCGGCCGCCCCGCCGGGGCCTGCCCGCCAGGCCCCTCCGGCCCGACGCCGCCGCGGGGGGGGAGTCGACGCAGTCGCTTACGCTTTCGCTCGGGAACGGGTGCAGGAAGGTCCCGGCGGCCGCCATCTCGCCGTCGTCCCGCGGGGTGCCCGGGGCGTTGCTCAGGCCGGCCACGGCGCCGGGGGAGCTCTGGGGGCGGCCGCGGTCAGCGCGGGACTTCCGGCCCCGCCCCCGCCCCGCCTGCGACCCCCGGGCCCCGCCCCCCGCCGGAGCGCGGCCCCCTCACCTTCGGCAACCCGTCCACGTCGCCCGAGCCTGCGGACCGACAGACCACGGACACCCGGCTCAGACGCGCCTGCGCCGGGCCCGCCCGCCTCCGAGGGCCGCCTCCACCCGACCCCGCGCCCGGAGCTGCCCCCGCCGCCGCGCCCCTCACCCCGGTCCTGCCCGCTGGTGCGCCACCGGGAGTCCCGGGACAGGGGCCGCGCGGAAAGTCCGAACTGGGGGGCTGTCAGTGCGTCCCAGTGGCCTCGTCGCTGGACGCCCCCTCGGCGCAGCCCGCGTCACTGAGCGCCCCTCGGGGGGCTGGAGAGCTGCCCCGACGCCTCCAGTGGGTCGGGCGGAGGGGCTCGGGCGGGGACGCGGGAGTGGGGATGCAGGGCGCCCACTCACCCAAGGATCCATTCACGTGGTGCGCCTCCATCGCGCTCATGGCAGCCATCGGGCCCTCTGCGCCGGGACCGAGCGGGAACTGCGGGCACAGGAGCAGCGTGGGACCCCGGCCGCCAGCTGCACCACCTCGAGAAGCACCCCCGCAACCCCACTCACGTTAGCCCTGCCGGCGCCCGGCCCGATGGGGTTCATGATGGTGTACATGTTCTCGCTCGAGTTGGTGGAGTCTGGGGGAGACGGGAGGCTGAGAGGGGGCTTCTTCCCCCCAGCACAGCTCCACCCCCTCCCTGACCGCCGAGGGCCAGGTGGGGGGGCGGCCGCGGCATCCTCACCCCTGCCTGGACCCTCCCACCCTCTCCACTCCCGCCCCCATCTCACCGTCCCGCCCCCACCCCGGGACCCGCTCCCCATAACGGCTTCCTCAGGCACCAGCCCTGCCCCATCCCCTCCTGTCCCCTCCCTGTTGTCTGCCCAGGACCCGGCCCTGCCCTGTCCCCCATTGTCCCCCTGCCCACAGGCCGCACCTCCAGGGCTAGGCATGATGGGTGTTCCAGGAGGGCCGCCTCCTCCTGGGGGTCCCTGCACACGGAGGGAGACAGGGACCATGAGAAAGGCACCTTATCTGCCATCCCGCAGCCCGTGCTCCAAGGTCACCCAGCCTCGCCCCGACTCACCGTGTAGCTGCTGGGGGACGAGGAGGAGTAGGGGATCTGGGGACAGGGGCAGCTGTAAGCAGTCAGCGGCTGGGCTGCTGGCCCAGCACCCCCACACCCGCCCACCCAGCCTGGGACTCACCGAGTTGCCACTGGGGCTGGCCCACGGGCCGCGCACTCCAGGGCCCCTGGAAGAGAGTGCGTGGTCCGACCCTGGGGCTAGATCATGCAGTACACAGCCCTGCCCCTCCGCCCCCATGCCCCGACACCCCCTACCCCGCTCCCCTGTGCCCACAGATGGGACTGCAGAGTAGCAGATAGCGCCTGAGGCATGGTGCCTTAGGCTGCCAGGGTTCAAATCCCAACTCAATGGCCTTCTGGCCATGGGGAGACTAAGTGCTACTATAGGCCTCAGGTTGCCCACCCAACAGTGACAGTGAAATAAACGTCCAGGGCTGTCCTGGGGACTCAGGGCCTGCCCTAGCAAAACCAGCCAATGAAGCTGGGTGCTGGCCTGCGAGGTGGACACATTCCTGGGGTCCCCGAGGGCCTTACATGTTCATGGCAGGCAGGCCTGGACCGGCAAGGGAGTTGGGTGGGGGCCGCATGCCCCCTCCATAAGTCTGTGAAGTCAAAGGGGCTGTAAGGGGGAGGGGGGACAGCCCTTCAAGCCACACCCTCCACCAGGGCCCAGCCCTTACCTGGGGACCGATGCTAGCCATGCCCCTGGGGGGTGTCACCCTCTGCATTGGGCCGCCCATGCTCAGATGCCCTGGGGTGGAGGCAGAAGGACAGGGCTCAGACCGGGACCACTCCCCAGCGTGGACGCAATGGTGAGGCAGCAAGGACGGCGCTGAGCTGGGGTCCGGACTCATCGGGTGGGGGGACAGCAGCTAGAGTTTCCCTACTCACCCTGAGCACGCGGGGAGGAGTCCATGGCACTAGGGAGGAGGGGCTGGGAGCCAGGGAGGCCCACAGGAGGCTGCAGAGGGGGCGCAGTGGCACTAAGCATGGGGTGCCCCCACCCTGCCCAATTCCTGCCCCCTCCCCTCATCCCTCTCACCTGACTCGGCATCCGCAAGGTGGGCCGGGGGCCCCCTGGGAACCGCGGTGACATGAAGGGCTGGAAGACGTGGGCAGGGGTCAGCACCTCCCTCCACCCTCTGGCTCCCCAAAGCTACTTGATTCCTACTATGCCTGGGTCCCCAACCTGGATCACCCCTGCCCCAGAACAAGCCAGCAAACTGGCCAACATGGGGCAGGGGGCGCAGGCAGGAGGTGCTGGGGGGATGCGTGTGTGCGGGGTGGGCGCCACAGTCCTTACCTGGCTGTGAGGCCCCATCATGGGGGCACTGGGGTTGTGGGGGGGCGGCTGGGAGCCGGGGGGGCCCTAGGACAGAACCAGGTGGGTTGGGGACAGCGAGGCCATCAGAAGCCCTGCTGTTTCCTGGCCCTGCTGAGCCTGGCCACGGAAGGGGAGGGGCTCCACGGGGGCTGGAGGGTGGCCAGCCTATGGGACAGGGAGCCCTGCAGGAAGGGTCTGGGGCAAGACTAATGGCACCAGTGGTCACTAGGACCACTGGTGGCCACTGCATCCACAGGCACTCCAAACACACCCATGTACAGGCCAAATGCACCGAGACCCGCCCTCCGCTGCACTCAGGCCCCTCCCGAGCCAAGGCCCGAGCGGGCACACCTACCGCGTGGCCAACACCCCCAGCCGACTCCAGCCTGCCAGCCTCAGGACCTCTCCCACTGAGGGGGCCCCACCCTCAGACACATGTCCACCCAGGGTTGGGGGACGAGGGGTCCCAGCCCCGGTGGTACCTGGAAGAAGCCGGCTGCCATGGGGCCTGCAGCCATGACATCGCTGGGGGCCATGCTCCCCGTCACGGGGCTGGGTGCCGCCGCGGCGCTCTGCAGGAGTGGGAGAGACCCAGAGGGCCCAGTCAGGACACCCCCTGCCCGGGGTGTTACCCTTTCTCTCTGCAGGGGCCAGCCCCCGGGGACAGGGAGCTGTCAGGTGGGGTCAAGCCAGGATTTGAACCCAGGCCACTGGATCGTGTATGGGGAATGGAAAAGAGTTCTGCAGGAAGGGGAAGAGCAGCTGTCCCTGCCCCACTCCCACCCCCAGTTAGGCTACCCTGACAGGCCTCCAACCACACCAGCTAGCGGCCCCAGCCACGAGGAGCGCCTGGCCTGAGGCTGCCGTGGGCCCAAAGGTGTGAAGGGCCCAGGACCCCAGCAGCCCCTCAGCCAGCTCCCGACGGTGGTCCCTCCCTGGCCCACCCCAACTGGGCCCCCAGATCTACCTGACACCCCAAATAAACACCCCCCCAAAATCCATCAGCAGTTCCAAGATGAACCTCCCTGAAGACCCCCTTTGGCACTCCTGTGCAGACCGCTGCCCCCTTCCCCCAGGAGGCAAGGAGAGGAAGAGCAGGAGCTGGGAGGGGGGTCCCCAGGCTCCCAACCTCCCTCAGATGGAGAAGGGAGAAGACGGGGTGCTGAGCGGGGTTCCCGCGTCTGCCAAGGGCGGAGGTTCTGGTGGCAGCCTGGGGTGGCAGGGGCAGGCTGATGGCCACTTCCACTGGTTCCGAGTCCCAGAACTGTCTGCCTGTGGGGCCCACAGGGTCAGGTGCAGGGAGGAGGGCAGGGGGTGTGCGCGGAGGGAGGCCCCGTCTGCCAGGGCAGAGGGCCCCATCTCAGCAGAGGGATGCGGGAGGATGACTCAGGTCTGCCTGCATCCCCTCTCCCAGCCAGGCCCTGAACCCCAAGAGGAAGGGGACCGGCCGTTGCTGGGCCGGCACACAGGACGGCTCCAGAGTTTGTGGAACTGCAGTGACACAGTGTTCTCCGCGCTGCAGGAGTGGAGAAAGGGCCCCTTGGAGACACCCTCCTGCCCCGTGTGGGACTCCAGGCTGACCCTTTCCTGCCCTTACTCAAAGGTCAGCCTCAGCAGGCGTACCAGGCACTGAGGTAGCGGGGACGGGTGGGAGCCCCCCAAGCCCACGAGACTGAGAACATGCCCAAGGCCCACAGCAAATCATCTGAAAGCCACGTGCCCTGGGACCCCACTCCTGTGCGTCTGTTTCCAGTTCCAACTGCCAGGTCCCCTCTGGGCTCTGCCCCCCAGCCCCCGCCACAAACACCATGGCCTGGAGCAGTGGGCTCCCAGACTGCCTCTGGGCTCTGGGTCTGTCCACTCTGCAGGGGGGGCAGCCCCCCTTTCAGGCCACAGCAGGCGCCTGACATTTCTGGGGGAGGCGAAGCCGAGGGCACGGCTGGGCGCTGTGCTCCGGGGCAGGAGGGCACATCCCGCACCCTCTGAGACCCCCACAGCTCCCCAACTCTAGGCCCTGAGGAGTTAATCCTGGGCCAGCACACCCTCCCTGGCCAGTGGCCCGGTAGGACCCCCTAGTCAATCATCCCTGAAGAGGCGCAGGCCCCACTGTTGCCATGACGACGGGCTGGGCGCTAGCGTTTCCTGGAGATGCCAAGGTGGGCAGGGGAGCCCCGAGTCCCAACTCGGAGGGCCAGAGGAAGGGGACCCCACTGCGCGCAGGAGCCACAGACTGCGTGCCCCCAGTTAGAGCGAAGACAACGGTGGCCTGGCATGACAGATGCCCGGCTTCTCTTTGTGGCCACCTTCTGCTGTGCCCAGTAGTCGCCTGATGCCCTGCGCTGCCATGGTAACTGGCGCCTCAGGCAGGGAAGCATGTTCACGATTGTGGCCAAGAGCCTGCTCTGCCCTCCCCACCCGTGAGGGGCGGGCGGGTGCCCAGAGGCTGCCAGACCTTGGCGGGAGGGGACGACAGGGCGATGCGGGCTGAGGGGAGCGGAGTCCAGGGGACACCACAGAGCACACAGAGGGGGCTGGGGCTCAACTGAGGAGCAGGAATCACCCAGCTAAGTACACAGCTGTCAGGACTAGGACAAGGGGACTGCACAGGGGACACCACACACAGGCAGTGAACCCAGGAGAGTCGGTGCGGTGTCCCCGCTACCGTGTGTGTGCACACAGTGTGCAGGAGGCACCTCCAGGGACAAAGGGCACTGTGACCCTGCACAGGCCAGTGCGCTAGTGAAGAGAGGGGCGGCAGGACTGGCCCTGCCACGGGCAGCCGACCCGCACGTCCTCCTCGGACCCTACTCTGAGGGACCAGGTGGCTAAGCGCAGAGGATGAAGGGAGGGGCTGCCGTCGGCCACCCATGACAACATGCCACCCCCAGCCTCCTCTCCAGACAGGCCTCTGACCCCTTTCAACCCAGCGGGAAACTGAGGACAGAGAGGTGGACCCAGCACCCCAGTGAGGAGGTCCCCAGTGCTGGCCCCAGCGTCCCCCAGCTCCGGGGCTCCCACACCGAAGGCCCAGAGGCTTCCCCCGCCGTGTGTGATGGGGAGGGGGCAGGAGCCAGGTGGAGCGGAGGGAGCCTGCCCCAGGCTGTGACCCTGGACCAAGGGAGGGCATAGGGTCTCCCGGAACTAGCCGAGATCCCCGGTGGCACCCTGCAGCCTTGCCTGCCAGGCCCACCTGCCCACCCCAGGCCCCCTCAGGCTGCGCAGCCCCCACCCCACCCTCCTGAGGCCACAGGCTGGGCCAACCTGCCCGCACCCTCCAGCCCTGGTCCCCCCGGGGTGGGGACTCACGTAGTCCTGGAAGGCCTTGGCCTCGCTGGAGTGCTCACAAGCCTCTCTGCGGTCAGGCGCCGCACAGTACAGGTCCCAGAACACGCTGTGGGTGGCAGGGGACGAGAGTTGCTCCACGGCCCACCCCTGCCCAACCCCCGCCGCCGCCACGGCCGCCGGCACAGCCCTGCACGCACCACCACCAGGAGTGCAGGAACCCGGGGGGCTCCCCCAGCGTGATGTTCTTCTCCCATCGGATCTGCGGGGAGAGGGAAGGATGTGAGGCGGCCGCCGCCTGAGCCCCTCCGCACCACCCAGCACGGCGCCCCAAGAACACGGGGACAGGGAGGGAGCCCTGGGAGACAGGAGGGTGGCCTGGCGAGCAGAGGGCTCCAGGCGTGTGCGGCAGATCCTAGCAGACAGATGCCTGGACGCCAGCCCATGGGCCCCGACCCGTCCCAGCCCTCAGTTCTCAGGGCCGGCAGAGGGTCAACCCCGACCCACCACCTGGAACCCCCGCGGGAATAGGATGGAGGACCTTGGCGTGTGCAGGTGGGGCTGCTTACCTCGGACAGGAAAGTCTGGGCTGACTTCTGGGCGCCGACGTGCAGCAGGTACTCGTACACGTACAGCGCCAGCCTGCAGGGGACGAGGCGAGCCGGAGGCTCAGGCTCTCCACGGGCCCAGGGCCAGTCCTAAAGCCCCTCCCTGGCTCTCAGATGTGCAAGTGCAGTTGACAAGGAGGATATGGCCTCCCCACCAGCTGCTCAGCCTGGACAACTCCTGCTCATACATCAATACCGAGCCTGCAGGCCCCTCCCAGGTACCCCTGACCCCCAAAACTCTAAGCCAAATTCTGCTCAATTCAACACTGCCTTTGGGCACCAAGTCCCGGCCCCACCCTGCCAATGGTGACACCCCAGAGTGGCCTCAGCCCCAGGAAGGTCTGCTGCCCAGAGATAGGGTGTCACCCCGATGGTGCATCAGATGGGGACTCCCACAGTGCCTCAGGCCCCCCACCTAACTCGTCCCCAGCCTTGCCTGCCAAGGAAGGAGGGAAGGGGCCCCTCCCTCCCAACCCCCCACTCTCTGGCGTCCCTGGGCCCCACCCTCTTCCTTGGGATTGGTGCCCATCCACCAGTGGTGGCCACACAGCTCTGGCAGACTCCCCCCAGCAGGGCAGTGCTAACCCCAGGAGGAGTCCGGGGAATGGAGGTGGGTAGGTGAGGGGAGGTTGGGCCAGTGGTGCCACACATCTGCCATGGCACCACCCTGCCCACAATGCCCTGTGAGTCCCCAGCCTGCCCAGGACCTCTGGACTTGCCTCCCCAGCAACTGCCCACCCCAAGAGCACAGGCTGAACCACCCACCCCGCTCCAGTCCACCTGCCACACCAGGTGGCAGAGGGACAACCCCCCCCACTCCCAGGGTCACCTAATCCCCTGGTACCAGCCCCTCCCAAATCCCTGGATCTGAGCCTCACCCTCTGGGTGCCCCAGGGTCCTCCTACTGCCCAGCCAGGCCCCAGGCAGGCTGTGGGGGTGTAAGGTGGTCCTGGACCCGAGACTCAGGGCTCCCCAAGGGCTGAGGGCTCCCCGAGGACCGGCCTGAGGCTGAGCCCCCGTGGAGGAGGAGGCAGGAGGCCTGGAGGCCCTTGCACACGCCTGCGGCTCAGCTGTCCGCGGCCCGCCCCAACCCTGCTGTGCCACTCTCCCCTGGCTGAGTCCCTGGGCTGCCAGCCCCATCCCAAAATAACCTTCCTTTGACTCACGCGCGCTCCCTCCCAGCTGGGCTTCTCTGCGCTGCAGCCTCGCATCCCAGCGCCCCCCACCCACACACCCCAGCTTCCCGGCAGACTCCAGCCCCCCCGCCCTTGCCCTGGTAGTGGACACAACCGACCCCTGTCCTGGAGGCCACGTTCTCCTGGGGAGAGGCAACATGGCTGAGAAGGCGAGTCACATGCTGTGCGGGGCTGGCAGGTGCCGAGACCCTGCAAAGGTAAGCGGGCGCTGGGAGGGGCAGGGCGGGGTAGGACACACAGCTCCCAGCGTGCGCTCAGCCCCCAAGACGGGCCTCGGTCACCACCCCATCACCGCTCTCGGGCGCACCCCCGGCCCAGGGCCCTCCAGTTCTGACTCCCCCCGCCTTCCAGGCTGCAGTGTCCACCCTCCTCTGCCTGCCACTTCCTTGGCCCCTCAGCCTCCAGGACCAGCTGTCCAGCTCCCTTCTGTGACCCCCTTCCCTTTCCAGAGGCCTCCTGAGCTCACCAGTGGCCAGTGGCCAATGGGCCCCATGTCCGTCAGTGGAGGATGAGCACAAAAGGCCAGCACCAGAGCCCCACCCTCCGGACCCCAGGAGAGAGGCTGAGGGGCCAGCCAGTCCTCACTTTGGGGTCAGAGAAGTGGAAGCAAAAGCTGGGGGGCTGAGACGCCCAGAGACAGGGAGCAAGACGGAGTCCGGGGAACCTGGGGGGGTGCCCCAGCAGGGAGGGGCAGCATGAGGGTGCCAGGTCCTGCTGTGCCTGCATTCTGACCAACCCCCTCCAGGGATCAGGTGTGACTCCCAAAGGAAGGGATTCACCAAGGAGCACACCCCCACCTGCGGTCCTCCTCCATCCGCCTCTGCTCTCCCGCTGGGCGGCCCCTCCTGCTCTGATAGTATCTTCAGGAAGCTGCTGCCCACAGGGTGCTTGGTCCGGCCTCCCCACCCCTGAACTCAGTGTCCACTGCCCACCTGACATCACAGGCCCAGCCTCGGCACGCCCACACCCCTGCCCCATTCTCCCCCCCCGCCGGCTGCGGCCCTGACTCCTGTCCTCTCACCTCAGCCAGATGCCATCAGCTCAGCCTTTAATGCACACATCCCACCCCGAGGACCCCCGGTGGCACTCACAGAGCGTGCGCCTATGAGGATCCACCCCGCTGCACCCCAACATTGCTTCACTCACTGAACTGAAAAAAACCACTTAAGATCTCGATCCTGACTCACACCCCTCTCCCCACCCCCACCACACACCTCGTCCAGGTCACTGCCATCTCCCACCCGGACTAGGCAGGGCCCCTCCGGGGGCTGCAACTACCTGGCTGCTACTGTCTGCACCTCCAGCTGGCCGCCCACCCACCCCGGGGCCTTTGCACACACTGTCCCCTGCCTAGGGCACTTCCCCCAGACACCAGTGCAGCTCCAGTGTCACCTGTCGGAGGCATCCCTGTCACATCTAAGCCCCCACCTGCTCCATTTCCCCACCAGCCTCTCATGGCCATGACATGCCTGTGCTTAGGGCAGAGCCTGGGCGTCCTGGGCCCCCTCAGGCTGCCACCTGGACTGAGCGAGGTGGTGGCCTAGCGCTAATAAAGACCGGTGCTCCTCACGCCGACATTAGGGCCTCCAGGAATCTACCCTAAGAGCCAGGGCAAGATTTTCAGTGTTGCTCATTTCCCTCACAAGCTGCTGCTTTGACTTTCAACAGGCCAGAGTCTCAGGGAAGAATTGTGAGTTGTTTTTTGTTTTCGGTGAGAAGTTTTGAAGCCTGGACGTTTGGCCAGGGAATCTGGAACCCACAGGGCCCTCCCCTTCACAGAGGGCAGGTGGCCAGAAAGGGACGTAGGGAGGCCTCAGGGTGGCCCGGGAAAGAGCAGCACACAGCCCTCCCTCTAGAAGGAACGGGCAACCTGGAGGATACGGGGCGCCTGGACCCAGAGTGCGTCCGGGGCAGTGGAGGCGTAATGCGGCGTTAGTGCCGCCGCCACCACCGTAATTGAGAAAGACCGTAACGGGTGCTCTCCGCCCCGCACCCCTCCTGGACACCCATGCTGCTGGGGGCCAGGAGACGCCCTCTACTCATGGCCTTGGGTCACCATCTCATCTGTCACCAGGCCCCACTGCTGCCCCACGGCGACCCTCCAAACCACGCAATCCTCCCTCCCCTCTGCCAACCCGAGACTGGCCTTCAGCAATCTCTTGCCAAAGTGGTGGCCCCTCCCCATTTGCTCCCCTCACCACCCTTGTCCCCCAGCAGCCAGAGTGAGAACCCCCCAATCCTGAATCCCACCCCAGCCTTCTCTGGCCTTCCTCTGTGGCTCCAGTTCCCTCCTCAAATTCAAGGACTCTTCTGGGGCTGGCTCCTCAAGAACCTCCTGCCTGCTGGGCTGAAGTACCTGAGTCTGTGTGCCCGTCTCAAAGCCACACCTGGGAGAAAAACACAAGATGCCCAGTGACACTAACCTACTTGGCAGGTGCTCAAGGATACACTTAAGTGCTCAAGGATATACACACACGCCCTTCTTGCATGTGGCCCACTCAGACCCCAGCCTCCCTTGGGCCTGCCCATGTGCTGGGAGCACCCGAGGGCAGACACCCAGCAGGCGCTCGGTCCTTTTTGGAGCAGCTGGCCTAGACCTAGCCTGAAACAGAGAGGCCTGTAAGCTCCAAGGGGAGCCAGAGGGGGCTCAGGACTGGGGCCAGAGAGAGAAGGAAAGGAAGGGCCTCATTTTTAGGAGGCAGGAGCCTCAGAGCAGGGGGGAAACATAGTGCCGGAGAGTGAGGACCGAAGCAGTGTAACCCCTTCACCCCATTTCACAGAGGAGGAAACGGAGGCCCAGAGACAGGAAGTGACTCGCCAGTGGTTATTTCCTGAAAGCTGAGTGGCTGCCGGGGTAGCTGCTCTACCTGTGGCCTCCCACGCAGCCCACGTGAGAATCCCCAAAGGCAGGTCATCCACATTTCGGATGAGGACACTGAGGCTCAGGGCCACCAGCCTGCCTCTCCAGCGCGGCAGCCCCCACATCTCTGAAAGCTCTCCCGCACCAAGACACGGAGCCCTTGGCAGGTCGCTTCCTCTCCAGGGCTGAGGTGCTCCCTTCAGTGAAATGGGGACGCAACCATCTGGTGTTTCCCACGCTTTCTTCAGCAGCAGAACCATCTCCAAACCCATGTGTACACGGGCCCTTCTGTGGAACACAAGGGCGCAGGACAGCTCTGGGCAGAGATGGGACCCTCAGCCTCTGCACCGGGAGCCGAGGTGCTGCTGAGGATCTTGTGTCCTGAGACTAGTGTCCTCCAAGCACCTCTGCTGGGCAGGCTAGGGAGTGAGGGGATATGGGGGAAGGGGGCCAGAAATGCAGATAACCCCGTCTTCCAGCCCTGACCAAGTGCAGAGGCCAGGTTCAAAGAACCAACATCTCTCCTGGGATGTCTGCTAGGGTCAAGAAACCAACTCCAAACCCCATCACCCTGGGCTCAAACCTTTTATTCCTTCTCTTATCTCCATGGCTACGCCCTTAGTCCAGGCTGCCATTAGATATCTCCCAGACAACTGTGCCCGACTCCCCCCAGCCACTCCTGTTCTCTATTCCTGACCCCGTATAAGCCCCACTCTGTATAGGAGCTGAAGTGCACACACAGCGCCCAGTGGGCTGCCCCTTCCTTCGCCCTAGCTCCTTTGCCTGGCCCCACCTCAGGGCCTTTGTACATGCTGTGCCCTCTGCCCCTGACATCCCCCTCGCTCTTCACTAGCACCCACTTTGCTTTCTTCACAGCACATCTCAAGCCCTGTGATGGGCCCAGGGGTAACCAGATCCCCGACTCCTGCTAGGTAGGCTTCTTCAGGGCCCAGGCATGCCTGCCTGCCCAGCCACCACACTCTGGGACCCACCCATCACAGATGTGCCAAACAAGTGAACATTCCCACTGGGTGGGTGGTCACCTCCAGACTCAACAGCTGGCTGGAGACACAGACAGGACAGGCAAGGGATGGGGTGACTATGCCAGACACCCTCTGCTTCCAACCTGGGCAGGAACCAGATGCCAGGTTTTTGGTTTTGAGACGGAGTCTAGCTCTGTTGCCCAGGCTAGACTGCAGTGGCGTCGGCCTAGCTCACTGCAACCTCAAACTCCTGGGCTCAAGCGATCCTTCTGCCTTGGCCTCCCGAGTAGCTGGGACTACAAGTACCAACCACTGTACCTGGCTAATTTTTCAGTTTCGAAAAGTGTTTGCACTAAAGGGTACTTGGAATTGGAGTCCAACTTCCTAACTGTGTAAACAGACAAGGGAGGCCTAAAGAGGCAGTCATTTGCCTACCACCTTCTGGCCGGAAGAGCCTCTTCTCCAAAATGACCCAGAGGCTGGGCAGAGAAGGGTCGCTCATCTTTGTGAAGGGGAGGGGAAATCCCAATGTCAGACCAGGCAGAAAAGGTAGGACGGGGGACAGAGTCAGCCAACATCCAGGGCTCCCCTTCACTACCCAGATGCTCGAGTCCTTGATTCTGGCCTGGCCCTCAGGACCTGTCCTCCTGGGAGCCCAGTGTCCTCTCTGCTCGGTAGCCCGTTGGCTCACCCGCTGGGATTCTGCAAGTCGGCTGTCAGCCGTAGCAAGCCCTTCTCCCTGGCACTTTAACAATACTGCAAAACCATCAGCTGCCCTTGCTGTGGCACAGTCAAGGCTCCAAGCACCTTTCAAATGCTCCCCAGTCCGAGAGATGGCACTGTTACCACATCTACATTTCTCAGGAAAATGAGCCCAGGAGAGGGTGGTCCCTCGCCCGAAGCCACAGCGCCAGCAAGCAAGCAGCAGCTCGGCTTCAGAGACCCCAACGGCCACGATCCTGCCTTCACCCCCACCACGGTCTAGGGAGTTAGGGACCTGCCCCGAGACCGCCCGCACCGCAGCCCAGAGCCGGAACAAGAGGGGCCCCAAGACGCCGCCCACCCCGGGGCTGTGAACTGTGCCGCCTCCCTGGGAGCCCCACGCAGCTGCCCCGGCCCGGGCAGACAGGTGGCCGCACGCCCCTCCGGGCCTCCCCGCCCCTCTCCAGATCCTTCCGAGGCGCCCGGGTCCCCGAGCGGCCAGTCTCGCCCGCTCCGGAAACTTCCGCGGAGGCTGCGAGGAGAAGCGCCGCTGACCTCGAACGCCCGCGTCCGCCGCCTAGTGCACCCAAGTCTCGCCCCTTAGGGAGCTCTCGCGACCCTCGAGTCCCGCTCGGATCTCGCGCGCCCCCTCAAATCTCGCGCCCCTCGAGTCTCGCGCGCCCCCGCAAATCTCGCGACCCCTCAAACCGCTCGGGGGGTCTCACACGCCTCGAGTCTCGCATGCCCCTCGGGTCTCCCGCGCCCCCTCAACTCTCGCGGCCCCTCGGGTGTCGGCGCCCCCTCAAAGCTCGCGAGCCCTTCACGCCAACTTGGGTCTCCAGCGCCCCCGCAAATCCTCTGCCCCTCGGGTCTCGCGCGCCCCCGCAAATCTCGCGACCCCTCGAGCGCGCTCGGGTCCCGCACGCCCCGCCGCCCGCGCCGGAGCCCACGGAAGCGGCGCGGACTCCGCGCCCCGGCCCCGGTCCCAGCCCGCCGACTCACTTCTCGCGGGCCTGGCTGTCGGAGGGCACGGCCGAGCCCTTGCCCCCCTTGGCGTACATACTGCTCCGCGCCGCCGCCGCCGCAGCCGCCGCCGGGGCCCACACCTGTCAGGCGGCGCCGCGGGCCGCGCTCGCCGTCGCCATAGCTACCCCCCGCCCCGGGCCTCACCGCCCCGAGCCCCGGGCGGGCACCGCGGGCATCGTCCGCGCGGGGGAGCTCCAGACGGCAGCGGCGGCTCCAGCTTCGGCTCCGGCCGCGGGTTTTATTTTTTTCCTCTCTTCCCTCAGCGCGGGCTGTTCCGGGAAGCGCGCGCCCCCTCCTCCCGCCGCGCGCGCCCCCGCCCGCCGCCTTCCCGCCGCCTGCGGGCGCCGCTCTTAAAGGGGCGATGGCAGGCGCGCGGTGGGTCCCGCCGCCGGGATTGCGGCCGGGCGCGCACGCGCAGTGCCCACCGCGGGGGGTGGGGGTGAGGCTCCGCCAACCCGGGCCTCGGAGGGGAACGGCCATGGGGGCACACAGCTGATCACAGTCACACGCACACCCCAAGCAGGACTAGTCGCCCAGATTGCCGTACGCCCGGGGACACAGCCACAGTCCTAGTCGCGGCAACTCTCGGACACAGCTCTTAACACGACAAAAATCCGCGCAGCTGCCGGACAACTACTGACAGCCCCATAGAGCTTCAGGCAGTCACCTGGGTGCATCACCCCGCAGAGCCACTGACGCCCACTCGGGTGGGGACCGCCACACCCCAGCTCGCCCAGCGCGACACACACACAGCTCATACAGTGGCTGTCACAAAACAACTAAACGCAGGCTACCGCACACGTCGTGGGCACACAGGTGCATAGAGATACGCTTCCGCAAGGCCGTGCCATAGCTTCTAACAGCGGCGAAGAGTCCACGGACTCGCGGTCACCCCGGGGCACAGGCCCCGGGGTCTCACGGAACTGCACCCGACTCAGCTCCACGGTCCCAAGGCCTGTGCACGCCCAGCAAACCACTCGCAGCCACGCATATGAAGGGCTGTCCAAGTCCTGGGAACCACCCTGCACCGACCCACCTAACCCCTGGGCGACCGCAGGCGCCGCGGCTCAGCCTTGGTGTTGCCCCTGTAAAGAGGGCGCATCCCACTTCTAATTGCCACTGCGGAGGCTGGGGCGCGAGCAGCGGGTGCCCCGTTCCCCTTCCCAAAGGGTGTGCGGAGGAGCTGAGGGCGGACACTGAGGCAGGAGGAGTGGAGACCTGTGTCCAGGGGACCTGTGGGCCGTGCGCCTGGGCGGGGTGGAGATCCAGCTGTGACTCTGGGTCTGGGTGTTTCTGACTGTGACATGTTTGCTACGGGTATTCTTTTTCTCTCCTACACAAGCCCGCGAGGGTGTGTGTGTAAACATGCGGTTTCCTTGTGAATGCACGTGGACGTCATCGTGCGTGGGGGGTTGGCAGGCACCCAACGAACGGGAGCTGTCGGGGCAACTGTCCCTGGCTCCGCGGTGGCAGTAGTGCGTCCGCAGCAGTCGTGCGGGGCCGAGTGGCCCAGAATCGGGGTGTGTGCACAAGCGTGTGCGAGTGCGCGCGTGGGTGTACCGCCCGCTCTCCGGGACGCGCGTTGTGTAGCTGTGCGCTCACGTGTCCTGTGTCGTGCGTGTGTGAGTCTCGATTTCTCCTGCTGCAGGCCGACCCCCCAGTACCGGACAACACCCCCACCCCCACCCCCAGCCGTCTGGCGGGCGGGAAGTCGGGAGCCGCGGGGATTCCAGACCCGCGAAGAGGAAGGGAGGGGTAGGGCAGGCCCCAGCCCCGCCTCCTCCCTGAGGGGCCCCGGCGAGGGAGGGGGACGCCAGCCCTTCCCACTTCCTGTCCAGCCAGCTGCCCCCTCCCCCAGCTTCCTCTCCAGCGGGCCTCTGGGCCCCGGCCAGGGGAAGGAGAGGCGGGCGCTGCGCGCTAATGGGGCTGTCCGCTCGATGTCGCCGAGCCGCCGGCTGCGGACTGCCAGGTGCCTGCAGGGCCACCGTGGGGCTTGGGCTTCGGCGTCAGGGACATCCCTCATACTAATTACCGCTCCCACCACTGCTCTCCAGCGTCTACTCCCAGCAAGGCACAGAGAGGGTGCGGCTCACCCAAGTCACACAGCGCGTTGGTGACACCCCTCCGGCCACCCCCCCATTTGTCTCCCAAAGCTCCCCCGTATCCTGTGTGCCCCGGGCAGGTCCCTCGCCCTCTCTGTGCCGCGGTTCCTGTAGTCAGTGTGGGTCTTCGCCTGCAGATACATTTATCGAGCGCCTGCTGTGTGCCCGGTTTGGGGGACCCAGCCGGGGCACGTGGCTACCTCTCAGTGGAGCAGAGGGTCTAATGGGGAAGGCAGACAGTCAAAAGCTGGCGAGTCAGTTGGGTAGTTTCAGGGAGTGCCACGTGCTGGGCAGAGGGAGGGGCCCGGGTGAACAGGACCGGCTACGCGACGCCGGCCGGGCTCCCGGAGGAGGGCGGAGGCGCCCGCGGCCCTGCTGGCTGCGGTGGGGGAGGCGCGGCGGGCGGCAGCGACAAGCTTGGTTCTCATGGCAACCGGGAAGGCTCTCCAAACACAGCCTGGGCGCCGGCGGGAAAGTCGCGGCTCAGAGGGCTTTGGGGCCCACGCAGCGTCGGGAAGCGGAGCTGCACGCATACCCAGCCAGGGCGCGCGCCTTGCGGGGGCAGAGCCCACAGTCAGGGCCCCCCACCCATGCGAGGGCAGGACATGGCGAGGCGGGAACGTGTTTTCATAAGGGAGAGGGGCGGACCTGAAAGATCTGGAAGCAAAGTGTTAAGACTGCAGTCACAGCCAGTGCAAAGGCCCTGAGGTGGGCGCACAGTTAAGGTGTTGGAGGCAGGTGTGGCTGGAGCGGGTGTAAGAGGAGGGAGATGATGGCCGGGAGCACAGAGGAGCCTGACTGCGCCAGGCGGGGAGGAGTTGAGATTTGTTCTAAGAGCAATAGGAAGCGATGGGAGGGTGTGGAGCCCCGAGGGGCAGCATCTGCAGCAGGATTTTAAGAAGCTCCCTGGGGCTGCGGTGGAATAGAGGAGGCAGAGATTGCCCCGGGAAGGGACCCAGGTAGACAGGGGTCCTGGGCAGGACAGGTCTGGGAATGGATTTAGGGACCAAGGCAGTACAGGCCGCCAGTGGGTCAAGCCAGCATCCCAGCCCTGCCTCCCGTTCGCCGGCTCCCGGCAGCGTACCCCGTGTGGCTGCGCGGACTTCAGCCCTTGACTGGGTCTCTGCCTCTCAGAGTGGGTGGTGGGGAGCCACCCACCACCGGCGTCCCACAAGCATGGGTGGAGGGCAGCGCCTGCGGGAGCCCGAAGGAGGCTCTGCTTATGGGACACGGGGCTGCCGGAGAAGGGGCTTTCACTCCCCTGCGGCCATGCACTCCTCAGGCCCACCCTACACAGTCCCACCTCCCGGCCTCTCCTGTCGCCAGAGCTGGGACGCTCTTTTCTCTGGCTCCTGGCCTCCTCCTCTGGCTCCTCCCGCCAACGGTTGCTCCTCCTCCTCCCCCCTTCTCTCCCTTCTCTTCTTCCTCTCCCCCCTCCTCTGCTTCTCCTCCCCCTCCTCCTCCTCCTCTTCTTCCTCCCAGCCTTCACTGGGCTCTTCCTCCAGATTACAGTCTCAGCACTGGTCTCCTTTGGACTTGTCACTGTTATAAAATAAAATAATGCATCTCGTCCTCAGCTGGCAGCCTCCTCCTCCCTCCGGATCTGGTCTCCGTGAGGACACCGTGGTGGGGGAGGGGGGCCGCAGCCCCTCAGCAGCCGTGGGGGCAGGCGCAGCTGGGAGCACAGGCTGCGCTATGAGACCGTTTCCTCCCAGAAGCTGTAATTATGGGTAATTTTCTAAATGCAACACAAAAATTAAAACCCAAACAACACCAGGATGGGAGCAGCCACAGCAGCTGGTGGAGGGTCTTTGAGACAGCCTCACTCCTTGGAGTCTGGGGTTTCCAAAATGGGGGATTAAGCCCCAAGATCAAGACCGGGTGCCTGGGGGCCTTCTGCAGGGAGGATCTGGGCCTGGGTTGAGTTTTTTGTTTTTGTTTTTAAGCCACAGGCTGGTGGGCTTGGGTTTGAACCCTGGCTGTCCCGTGTCCTGCTGTGTGGCCTTGATAGGGAGCCAGCTGAACTTCAGTGACCTCTGTGAGCCTTGGGGTCATGGGCTTCAAGGGATTCCAGGCAAGAGAAGGGACACAGGAGAACTTGGTCAGTGAGTTCCAGCTAAACCTGCCACCTCCCGCCCCCACGTCCATCCGCCGCAATGCTTAACCCAAGCCGGGTGCACCGCTCTGCTACTAGCGCCTTCTGTGGCTCTCGCTGCCAGCAAATGGAATCCTCTGCCCTGCACTGGAACTCCAGCTGCCAGCAAATGGAATCCTCTGCCCTGCACTGGAACTCCAGAGACAAGCCAATCACTGGGACTTTGTGCATCCTGTAACACCCTCTCAGCCGCCCCCTGAGGGAGGCAGCGTTTCTTCTCCCCATGTTACAGATGGGGAAACCGAGGCTTGGAAAGGCACCAAGGGAGGGAGTCACACGAGCCACCCAGAGGCAGCACCACACCTGCTGGCATCCCTTCAGCTCCCTGTCTGAGTTTGAGATACTCATTCTAAAAAACTAGGCATTTTGTAGAAGTTTCAGGCCTGGGGGGAGGGACAGCTGCTGGTCACAACCCTGCCCCCCCACCCCCCGCGTCCCCCACAGGCCAACCTGAGCTGTACGATGAGGCTGGACTCCCCACTGCGGGCGCTGCTTCTCCTCACCTGTATCCTTCCCTGGCCTCGGGAACACCCCTTCTGGATGTGCCAGTCTCTCTAAGGTCCCTAAGGCAGCCCTGAGCCTGTGCTGCCCACCACCTTGCCCGCTCGCTGGCGTCCCCAGCGGGACACCTTCCCCAGCTCCCCCTGGGACTTCCTGGGGTGACCTCCTGGATACCCACCATGTGCCCTGCAGTCTCAGTGTGCAACTCTGAGTCTTTTCTGGGAAATTGCACTGAGGCTGGGGATCGATAAACACCCCAGCCCCCTCACCCTGAGTGGGACCACTCAGGTGAGCATCTCCACTGTCCCCCAGTGGTCCCAAGCAGGTCTGAGTGCCACTCGCCCGCAGCATCACCTACCTGTCAGTGGTTGGTGCCCCTTTCAGGGCTCCTTCCCTGTTCTGGAGTCACTTCCCAGATACCCCCCACCCCAACTGACCCCAACCCGGCCTTGAATCCTCAACTCAGAGCCAGCTTCCGAGGGCCCCACAGTGTGCCAAGCACTCTGCTTTGGTGCCTTCGCGGAACCGTCCCAGCAGGCGCCAATATGCCGGTTCTGCAGAGGAGAAAATGGGCTCAGAGCAGCAGAGCAACTTGCAGGAGAATACACAGCACCCGGGCACAGAGGCACCAGGTCTGACTCCCGGGTACCCTGTCAATGCCCCTCTCTCCCTGCTGCCTTTCCTCCTACTCGCGGAGGAAAGAGTTTTTTTGGCACCCTAAAATGTTACTCTCTAGATTGAACAGGAGAAGGATCTTGCCCCTTGGGCCCCTTTTCTGCCTCTGCCAAGGCTGCCAGGGACTGCAGTTCCGAGTGTGGCCACTTGAGGACAGCAGAGACTCAGAGTCCCCAGGCTGTACCCAGGCACCCGCTTGGAGCCACCCGGAGACCCCAAGTTTCCAGTGTGGAACTATTCTGCCTCTTTTGACCTTGCCCATTCTCCCAGGTCGGCTTCCAAATATATATTTATGTATTGCATCATTTCATGGCAAAAAGGGAAAAAATACAGAAAAAAATCAACTAGTCACCCAGATACTCTAAAAAACCCTGTTTCCATTTTGAACTCGTCCATACACATTTTTTTCCTTTTTTGTCTGTGTATTTTTTTTCTAGAGAGGCCTTCCTAGACTAGCCCTTTCCAAAACTGTGAACCACCCCATCCTGCTCTCCCAATGCCCCTGACTTGAATTTTTTCCATAGCACAATTATTCTGACCTCCTTTAGAATTCGCTAATTTCTGGCACACTGCATCTCCCCCTCTGGAACGGCAGCTCCCCAAGGGTGGGAGTTTTGCCGCATCCGATAGGTGCTCAGGAAATATTTGTGGAATGAACAATTTTACCAAAAATAAAAAATAAAACCTAGACTGGGTGCAGTGGCTCACACCTGTAATCCTAGCACTCTGGGAGGCCGAGGCGGGAGGATCGCTTGAGGCCAGGAGTTCGAGACCAGCCTGAGCAAGAGCGAGACCCTGTCTCTACTGAAAAAATAGAAATTAGCTGGACAACTTAAAATATGTAGAAAAAATTAGCTGGGTGTGGTGGCTCATGCCTGTAGTCCCAGCTACTCGGGAGGCTGAGGCAGGAGGATCGCCTGAGCCCAAGAGTTCAAAGCTGCAGTGACCTATGACTGCGCCACTGCACTCCAGCCTGCGCGACAAGGGTGAGACCCTGTCTCAGAAATTATAATAATAAAATAAAATAAAACCTAGCAAATATAAAGCTAAATACGCCCTTTGGCCTGTAACTAAAGGCCCCTTTCCCCACTGTGAAATCAAGTCCAAATGCACGTGTCCATGAGCAACACGAAGCTTCACTGTGTGCTGAGAAGTCATTCGACAGACCCTTCCAGGCAGATGCAGGCACGTAAATCCTGTCTCTGAATACAGTGCGGCCTCATGGGTAGCCACGTGCATTCAGGGCAGACCCCAGTTGCTGCAGAGCCTTGGGCAAGCTACTCAAACACACTGTGCCTCAGTCTCCTCATCTGTAACGGGGATGATGACAGTACCTACCTCAAGGAGCTATTGTGACAATTATGTGGCTTAACATTATTTAACTAGCCGGTTCTTGGCTGCTGCTATTATAATTACTTAAAATGTCTCAAGTGTGCAACTGCTGCATGGTATTTCTTCGTGTCACTACAACTGTCTCCATCTGGTGTCTTTGAGAAGCAGACACTAAAGCTGAAGTTCAAGGGCGTGGTTATTCCGGAAGGGCTTCCAGGAAGCCCCTTAGGGCGTACACGGAGAGACACGGAGGGAAGGAGCCCTGCAGGGGGCGCCAGCAGGCAGGGTCAGCGTGGGCTCGGTCCCTGGGGACCTCAGGGGGGTTGGCACAGATCTCGTCCTCAGACCTGTCCTCCTACCTGAGGGCAGAGAGAGCCGAGGCGTTCATAACCAAGTCTCCTTCCGTCTGTGGTCGAGCGCTGCTCTCAGGAGAGCTGTGCGGCCCAGCAGCGTGGCCTCCTGTGGCCAGAGCCCTGTCAGCCGAGGCGTGCAGCTCTCACGGGCGGGCCTTGCTTGCTTGGCCAACCATAGCTGCCTCAGGCCGCACTCTGGTTACCCACTCCTCTCTCTTCCTTTCTTTTTCTTTTTTTTAAAATTTTTTTAAAGCCTCCCGCCACCCCCAAAGGTGTGCCTGGCGGGGGCACCAGCAGTGGCCATAGGAGCTGCCACAGCCGCCCAGGGGGAGGGAGGAGGCGCCCTCCTGCCCACTCTTCTCTCAAGGGCATTCAGTGGCTTCTGAAATTTTACTACAACCAGCAAGGCCATGTGACCTTTTCTCTCTCTCTCTCTCTCTCTCTTTTTTCGTATTGGTCTTGCTGTGTTGCCCAGGCTGGCCTCGAACTCCTGATCTTATGCAGTCCTCCTGCCTCAGCTTCCCAAGTAGCTGGGACTACAGTTGTGCGCCACTGCGTCCCGCACCACGTGACCTTAAATGAAGTCTTCCCACGTCGTTAGAATTCATGCTTTGGCCGGGCGAGGTGGCTCACGCCTGTAATCCTAGCACTATGGGAGGCCAAGGTGGGAGGATCGCTTGAGCTCAGGAGTCTGAGGTTGCAGTGAGTTATGATGATGCCACTGCACTCTACCTGGGGCAACAGAGCAAGATTGTCTCAGGAGTTCAAGATCAGCCTGAGCAAGAATAAGACCCCGTCTCTACTAAAAATAGAAAAATTAGCCGGGCATCGTGGCATGCACCTGTAGTTCCACCTACTCGGGAGGCTGAGGCAGAAGGATCGCTTGAGCCTGGGAGTTGGAGGCTGCTGTGAGCTAGGCTGACACCACGACACTCCAGCCTGGGCAACAGGGTGAGACTCTGTCTCAAAAAAAAAAAAAAATCATGCTTCGGCATCATTGCTTGACTTCCTGAATTCCATTTCTGTGCGTGGATAGGCCAGCATTGACCCATCCCCTCCCCCAGGGGACACTCAGCTTGTGTCTGGATCACTCAGTGTCCCTAGCGCCAGGCACACACTCATGTTCACATGAGTGTCTGTGGTTCTGCGCCCTAGTTGCAACGCTTCACTGTGGTGTTACTACTGTTCTCATTTCCGTAGAGGAGGAAACCAAGGCACAGAGAGGTTAAGGGGCTGGCCCTGGGCCACACAGCCTCAAAGTGGCCGAGCGGGCCTAAGTCATCATTTGCTGACTTAATGCATGGAGAGCCACGGATGTCCACACCTGTCCACGTTCCAGCTTTGCCCCTAAGTCCGCCATGGCCCAGCCCCTGCTCGCGTGTTACACCTGTCTCTGGTCCTGACTGCTGACTCCAGAGCCCCTCAGACCCCTCCCAGATTCCCAGACCTCAGGACTCCTAGTCCCCTGGGCCCCCAGATCGTGGGACCCCCAGACCCAGACCGCCAGACTCCAGGGTCCCCAGCTTCCTCACACCCCTCTCCAGGTTCACTGTCCCAGGCCCTGGGCTGCCTGACCCCGCTGCCTGCAGCCCAGCCTGCTGCGTCCTCCTTTTCCTGTTTCCTACTTTTCTACAAGGCCTCTGGGCTGGACTCTCCTAGCGGCCTCCTGGGGCAAGGGAGACATGCAGCCACACCGGGCCCACTGCCGGTGGCACCCCTCGGTCCCTCTATCTCCCTATTCATCAGGATTGTGGTTAATGATTGGTTTCCATGTGGAAATTGAACAGTTGACTATACTTTGCATTCACACAATGTGATAGGACCATCCTGAAATAAAAACTGCAAAAAAGTTCGTGGTGAGGCGGTGAGGTTCTCCTTCCCCTGCCTGCCCGTAAGGGTCACCACGGGTGTTTGCTCTTTTGGTTTCATTCAGGGTTTTTCTATGCAAATGAAATCTAGGTGCTTCTTTTTTTTTTTTGCTTTTCTCACTTAACATTTCCTCTTTGGGCTATAGACTGAAATTTTATGTCTAAATGTTGAAACCTAGTCCCCACTGTGTATTAGGAAGTGGGGCTCTGGGAAGGTACTTAGGTCCCCAGGGCAGAGCCTTCAGGAAGGGAATGCAGTTAGTGTCCCAAGAGTGCCCTTGCTCCTTCCGCCATGTGAGGACACAGTGAGAAGAGGGTCATCTGCAAACCGGGAAGCTAATCTGTGAGTGCCTTGATCTTGGATTTCTCAGCCTCCAGAACAGTGAGGAAGAAATTTCTGTTGTTTGTAGGCCATCCAGTCTGTGGCATTTTTGTTATAGCAGCCTGAACTGACTCGCACTTGGAGACATGTGCTCTCTAGCCAGGACTGCTCCCACCACAGGGCCTTTGCACAGGCTGTTCCCTCTCCCAGATGCCTTTTCCCACATCCCTCCCTCCTTACTCAGAAGTTATCTCCTCTCTAAGGCCTCCCTTGATCATCCCATTTAAAAGTTGCTATACCAGCCTGAGCAAGAGTGAGATCCCGTCTCTACTAAAAACAGAAAGAAATTAGCTGGACAACTAAAAACAGAAAAAATTAGCCGGATGTTGTGGTGCACGCCTGTAGTCCAGCTACTCCGGAGGCTGAGGCAGGAGGATCGCTTGAGCCCAGGAGTTGCAGGTTGCAGTGAGCTATGATGATGCCACACACTCTAGCTCAGGCCACAGAGCAAGACCCTGTCTCAGGGGGAAAAAAGTCGCTACCTTCCTTCCCTCCCTCCCTGTTTCCTTCCTCTATTTTCCATCGCACCGGTCCTGCCGGCTGCACGTGGTGTATTTTCCTGATGGATGCCGCTGCAGTGAGAGCCCCCGGGGAGGAGAGATTTTGTCTGTTTTATTCACAGCTGTATATGCAGCTCCTAGACTAGTACTTGGCACACAGTAAGAGCTTAATAAAGGCTTGTGGAGGAAACGAATGAGTCTGTCTTTGTGGGTTCATAGAGATCTATAATTTCATTTTCATAACTCCGTGGCACCCCCAGGGATGGATGTGCTGTTATTGATGTAACCAATCCTCAGGTTGTTTCCAATTTTTTAAAAATCAGTTTATTCTTATTTTTGAGATAAGGTCGTTCACTCTGTCACCCAGGCTGGAGTGCAGTGGCACAATCACAGCTCACTGCAGCCTCCACCTCCTGGGCTCAAGCGACCCTCCTGCCTCAGCCTCCCAAGTAGCTGGGACTACAGGCGTCACCACACCCAGCTAATTTTTCTATTTTTAGTAGAGACGGGGTCTCGCTATATTGCTCAAGCTGGTCTCTTGGGCTCAAGCGATCCTCCTACGATAGCCAATTTTTTTTCATATAACAAACAATGCTGAAATGAATCGTCCCAAAGCCTGGGCCATCATTTTGTCTTCTCTTTTGTTCTTATTCTGTAAAATGCACATAACATAAAATTCACCATTTTAGCCATTTTAAATCGCACAGTTCAGTGGCATTGAGCACGTGCACAATGCTGCGCACCCATCATCTCCACCTCATTTCAGAACATTCCATGCCCCCTGACGGGGACTCCCAGCAGCAGTCACTCCCCACCCCCTGCCCCAGCCCCTGGCAGCCACTGATCTGCTTCCCGGCTCCGGATCCGCCTGTTCCGGACACATCATGTCAATGGAATCGTGCAACACGTGGCCTTTGCTGTCCGGCGTCTCTCACTCAGCACTGTGTTTCAAGGCGCGTCCATGTCGTAGAGGTGTCTGCGCTTCGTTCATTTCCTGGCCGAGGAACATCCCACTCTGCGGATGGACCACATTTTTTTGAGCGGGTCCTCAGCTGACATCCCCACCGCTTTGCCAACATGCAAATATTTAGGGAGGGATTCCCAGCAGCAGGCTTGCTGTGTCAGCAGACACGTGAGTTTGTAACTCCGCTGGCCTGTGCCAGGGTGCCCCGCACTGGGGCTGCACCGCCGATGCTCCCTGGGCAGTGCACAGAGTGGAGAGTGCCTGTCTGCCCAGCCCGGCCAGCACAGAATGTCATCGTGCTTTTGGATTTTTACCAATCTGATAGGTGGTAGATAGTTCAGAGTTGTCGTGATTTGCAATTTTCTCGTTAGGAGTGAGCTCTTTCTTTTTTTTTGGAGACAGAGTCTGGCTCTGTTGCCCAGGCTAGAGTGCAGTGGCATCATCATAGCTCATTGCAACCTCCAACTCCTGGGCTCAAGTGACCCTCCTGCCCGAGTAGCTGGGACTACAGGTGCACACCAGCTAATTTTTCTATTTTTAAATTTTTTTTTTTTTTTTTTGAGACAGAGTCTCACTCTTTTGCCCGGGCTAGATCCTCCTTCCTCGGCCTCCCAGAGTGCTAGGATTACAGGTGTGAGCCACCATGCTGACCAGGAATGAGTACTTTTGAATGTGTTGTTTTCAACATTGCTCAAGAGAGCAATTTGCAGCTCTTTCTTCAGTCTTATTTCAAAACCTTTGACCATTCCTCCAAGTTGGGGAGGCTGAGCAGAGAGGTGGACTCCCAGCCTCCCAGAGTCCACAAGAAGTCTCCTAGCACACATCCCATTTTATAGATGTGCAAACTGAGGCCCGGAGCAAGTGAAGTCACAGAGTGAATCAGGGGCTGGAATGGGCTTGGACCTGGTCCGCCTGGCACCAGAAGGACCCCAGTGTGGCTGAGACTTTCTCGAAACTCACCCCTCCTCAATCTCACTGGTGTCACTACTCCCCGAGTTGCACTCGGCCACAGCGTCCTCTCCAGGTTGCCCACCTCCAGACACCAGGCTCGCTCGAGAGGGAGCTTTGGACACAGGGCCCCTCCTCTGCTCACACACCTGTCTCGGCTCCCCAAGGCCCTGGGGATAAAGCCGCACTCCCCCGCCCGGTGTCCACAGCCTGCACCAACGTCCCCTGTCCACACCATCGGTTCCTCCGCTTCGCAATCACTAAGCAATCCTCCTGCTGCAGGCACTTCACTCCTAACTGCACTGCCCCCGCCAGCTATGTTTTCTCAAGCACTAGGCCTTGGGCTCCTGCAATGTGCTCCTTGCTGTCTGCCACTTTGATTCACCCTCCAAGACCCAGACTCGGTGTGCCCTATCCGGGGGAGCCCTCCTCTCAGCCCCCTCGAGCACAGAGGCACCATGGTGCCTGAGTCTCCAGGGGAGGCTAGGAGCTTGGAGAGACAGAGACAGGTTTTGGGAATCCTTGGAAACTCTTACTCCTATGTTAAAGCCCCAACTCTAATGCCTCCTCCTCCAGGAAGCCTTCCAGGAAGACTCTGTCCCTCTCTCTGGCCCTTCCCTGACTGCATGGGCCTGGGGTGAGTCTGTGTCCAGCTCTGTCCTCTCCCAAGATTGGGTGTGCCTTGAGGACCTGGTCAGGGCTGAGGCCTCTTGGGGGCCTAGCACGGGTGATGTTTGTTGACTGAATAAATGAATGTGTGGGTCGGGAGTCAACTGAGCGGAGGGCAAGAAGCGGGTTGATGACGTGGCATCAATTGGGCTGCCGCCGAGGGAAGCCGGACCTTGGGCCGCCCCTCCCCCTAGCGTGAGAACCTCCAGGCCGTGGAGGGGCGGGTCGCTGTGTCTTCACTCTTCCCCTCCTCGCTCCACCCAGACAGCAGTTCCTCTTCCCCCTGAGCCGCCGAGTGGGGAGCGCCAGAGGCCACCGCAGGTCCGCAGAGGGTCGCCGCGTCCAGGTGAGCCGCCGCGCAGCCCCTGCCCCCGGTTCCCAGGACCGGCCCGGCGAAGGTGTGGCGGTGGGACCGGAAAGGTAGGGCGGAGGCACAGGACTTGGGCCTGAGCGGGGCCGCAGACCGGAGCTGGGGGACCCTGTCGGCAGCCCCCAGCCCACCCTATTCCAGGACTCCCGAGCGACCCCGCGGTTCCCAGATGAACAATTAGGGTGGGGCGGGGCCGGGCCGCTTCCATGGCAACCCCTCATTTGCATATGGCCCCGTCCTGGCCAATGAGGGCGCCCCAAATGTGAGGGAACTGAGCCCAAGGGGCTCGTCTGGGAACCGGGAAAGGCTTGACTGGGCGGTCCCCTCCCGCCTTGCCCTAGGTACTGGGGTCACGTACCCATTCCCTAGAAGCGGACACTGAGGCTGCGAGCCACCCAGCCAGGGGCGACAAGGCAAGGCCTCCGTTTCACCGTTTCAGAAGCAGCCTGAGCTGTTCCGAGCTATAAATAATAATAATAATAAACAACACAGGCAGTGAGGGCCAGGGCGAGGGTGACCGCGGGGCTGAGGTCAGGGCTTGGATTCCGGTGTCTCTGCTCAGGTTGCCTGAATGGAGGGCGCCCCGGTGTGGGCGTTGTCGCTGCCGCCGCTGCCGCTGCTGCTGCTGCTGCTGCTGCAGGACGCAGGCGGCCAGGGACTTTCGTGCAACGTGACCTCGGGGCATGTGGACTGGGCCGTGGAGTTCGAGGCCGAGTGCCTGAACTTCAGTGGCCAGGGCGTGAGCCTGCCCCGGAACCGGTCTCTGCGGGCCGGCAGCCTGCTGCTCCTCGACCTGTCTGGGAACAGCCTGCGGGAGCTGCCGCTGACCTTCTTCGCCGACCTGAAGAAACTGCAGTTCCTGAACGTGGCGGACAACCGGCTGGACCGCGTGGACGGGGCGCTGGCCACGCTCTGTGTGGACCTGAAGGCCGACTGCAGTTGTGTCCTGGCTCCCTGGCATGAGGTCTGGCGAGACAACTGCTCTGGCCGCCCGCGCATGCTGTGCCTGGACACAGCCACCCGCGGCTGGCACAACCTCTCCTCCTTCCTGGAGGTCAGCTGTGCCCCCGGTCTGGCCCCCACAACCATTGGGGCAGTGGTGGCCGGCGGATGCCTGTTTCTTGGACTTGCCGTCGCTGGCGCAGTGCTGGCCTGGAGATTCTGTGCACGCAGAGCAGCCAGAAGCCAGGACTTGGGCAAAGCCTCGGTGGCTCAGGACGGTCCCAGGCCCAGCTCAGGCGTGCAGCCTCGGTACAGCAGTCGGGACCAAGGCCTCAAGCCCCGAGTAGCCCCCGCCCGCCGCCCCTCCACGCCTGACTATGAGAACATGTTCGTGGGTGACCTAGCTGCCCAGCACCAGCGGGATGATCACGGGTGAGTGACCCACCGACACCTGCCTGCAGTGGTCGATAGCAAGACTCTGCACCCAGATGGCCAGAGTTCAAATCCCAGCTCTGCCTCCTGTAGGCTGGAGACTCTTAGGCAAGTGGCTTCACATCTCTGAGCCTCAGTGTCTTCGTCTGTAAAATGGGGACAATAACAACCCCTGCCTCTGGGTGTTGGGGTAAGAATTAAGTGAGTTCCTGTATAGGGAACAAGCTTCCCCTTCATGACCTGGAAACCCAATTTCTGGCTGCCAAAGACAGGGAGACAGGAGGCAAGTGCTTGAGGCAGGCTGGGGGCTCCGCGGTTGCGGGCAGCAGCGTGGGCTCAGATCTCATGTGACCCGGGGCTGTCTCTGAACCTCCATTTTCGTCTCCGTAAAGTGGGGACAGCACCCCTTGTCCCCCTGACGCACATGAGATGCTAAGGAGGTCATCTGTGTCCCTCTCCCCCACAAAGTCTTAACACCTCTCGGTGATTTCACTGGGCTTAGATAGATGAGTTCGACTTTCCAGGTTGGACAAGGGAGGGGAGGGAATTTCAAGGGCAAGTCCAGCAGGGGCAGAGGCTGGGAGGCGGGAAAGAAGAGGGAACCTGCCGTAGATGGTTTTTAGGAAGGCAAGATGTGAGAGCGGAGGCTGGAGGGGGCTGGAGGAATCCAAGCAGGAAGGGCACGAAGCCCCGGCTGTGTTCGGGCAGCGGAATCCATGTCACATGGCCGTGGATGAGAAAGGAGAAAATATGCAAAGCACATGCCAAATAGCTGAAAAGCAGAAGTGGTCTGTGATAGGGAGTTGAAGGTGCTTGATTCACTAAGGCAGTTTGTGCTCTGATCACATCTGCCTCCCTGTCAACCAGCCTCCTTTGCGAACCTGGCCTGCAAAAACATTTCTGTTTAGAACTGAACTGAATGTGTCATTTCCAACCCTATAGTTTAGAGTCTCCAGTTGCAAAAATGGAGGCTCCAGGAGGCAAGGGAATGACTTGCTTCAGGCCAGACAGACAGTCAGAAAAGGCAGAAAACAAATCCTGACTCCCAGTCCTGTCCATGTCCTTACAATTACTTATGTGTTCAGAGTAATTCATACTAAAGTGTGAATGACTGATAGATGCCGCTTACCCAAAGTGGTTTTTTTTTTTATGAGACGAGCTGGGGGTGGAGTTAGGATATTCTGGAGGCAGGAAGGTTCTTCTCTGGGGGATCTTGCCTACCATAACTAGACATTCCTAGGTAGGCTACTCACTTTTGGGCCAATGCTATGGATGTAGGAACTGAGGCTCAGAGAATATTTTGATACCAGGACCACAAAGTCAGTTGCTTCAGGGGACCCGATGAAAGTATTTCCCATCTAAAGGGGCAAACATTGTTTGGCTCCAGCCACTTGTGTCCGTGTGACTGAGGCGGCCAGAGCTTCTGATTTTTCAAGAGGAAACTGAAATCTAGATTTTCATGTAAAAATGAGCGGCTATCTTAACTTTAAGGAAGGAAAAAACCCTATCATGGGTTCGAAGTCCTCAGACCTCAGCATTAAAATCCACACATTCTTCCCTAAATCACTGTCTTCCCCAACTTCCTCAGAGAAAGGAGGGCCTGGCGGGTAGTCAGAACACTGCCTTGTGCCTCAGTTTCTTCGTATGTAAATATTACGAGTGGCCTCAGCCACCCTGAGCTTCCTTACAGCTAATGTGCCTGTCCCCTGAATCCTCCTCCCTCCCCGACCCACCCCTGATCTGTCTGTGCCCACAGGGCTCACCCTTCAGAGGACAGTGACCTCTACATGAACTACAAGGGTGTGGACATGGACCCCGCGCCTGTCTACTGCAACCTGCAGTCGCTGGGCCGGGCCCCGCTGGATGAAGAGGAGTACGTGATTCCTGGGCGCTGAGCCTGTGACATCCTGATGTCTGCTCAGCCCCCTCCCTGTCCCTGCCTTGGGGCACACCAACTCTTCTCTGGCTTCAGTCTCCTTATCTGAGGAATGGGGACAGGAAGGACCGTCCTTGAGCCCCCGGGAGGCTCTGCAACCCCCTTCTCTGCTCCCACTCTGCTCCTCAGCTGCTAGAGGAGGAAGAGGAGAGATCCCTGACTAGGGGACGGGAGGCTGAGTGTGTGAACCCCATCGTCATCTTCCTGTCGGTGTGCGGGTGGTGCTCAATAAATGCTTTGGGGCTGATGAGGCTGCTGGTGCAGGCTCAGCGGGTTCCTCCTGGGCTCCCAAGCCCACATCTCCATCTGAGACGCCAGAATTGCCCCCCATCTCCCATCCCTCCCTTCTACCCTCTCAGGCCCCCTTCCCAGGTGCCCGGTCTCCAGGCTTGACTCCCAGGGTGGCCCACACCAGCCCCAGGGGGATCTTTATAACTCATAAGTTGGACTGTGCCCCTCCCCTGCTCACACACCCTCCATGGCTCCCTATTGCCCCCAGAGCCTCCGCCTGGTGCTTGAGGCCTGTGTGATGCAACCCTGCCCATCTCATCGGCTTTCCCATCCTTCTACCCTTCCAATGTGGGCTCCGTCCCCACCAAGCCACCTCCCTGCTAAAGCCTTCATTTTCCTGCCTTTGCCATTCCTTCCACCCATTCCGTTCCACGTCTTCTCACTCTAAAGCTACTTAATGCAGACACACGGCTCTGGCCTGGGTGTCAGGAGGCATGCATCCCGGCCCTGACGCTGCCATCGGCTCTCTGGGCCTGGCTACCCCATTTCTAAAACCGGGCGATTAGAATTGGTCTCTAAGGCTGCTTTTGCTCTAATATTCTCAGGAAACTTAGCTGGTCCTTCAAGGCCCAAGTATAATGCCACCTCCTCTGGGAAGCCTTCCCTGGTCCTTCCTCAGGCAGAGTTCATCATTGCCAGACCTTAATGTATTTCAAGAGTTTGCTCCAGTTAGTCTCCTGTAACTAGTCCCAGCCCAGCTCCTGCCAATCCTCCAATCTGGCGGTGACAGAGCTGGACACAGACATCCCCAGTCCTGGGAGATTAAGCCTGGGTGGGAGGGAGGGATGCAGGCAGGGTCCCCAGAGGGAGACAACTGAAGGAGTTAGAACAAGGCTGCATGTAAGAGGGGAATCTGCAATGGATTTTGCAGGATGCATAGGAGTTTGAGCAACAGAGAGGAAAAAGTGTATGTGGTGGAGACCAGCTTGTGCAAGAGCCTGGAGGTGTGAAAAGGCATGTGTCTGCTGGCTTTTGAATGTCCCTGGTGTGCAGTTTAATTTTGAGGCCTCCTTGGGGACCATTTTCAACAGCTTTGCTGCTGGACACTGAGTTCATTCCCACCTCAGGGCCTTTGCACGCGCAGTTTGCGTCACTGGTCCTGCTCCTCCTCCAGGTCTCAGCTCAAACATTATCTCCTTGAGGAGGCCCTGTTGCCTATCTAAATTACCTCTGCCTCTGTTCACTAAAAAGCTGCTTGGGTTAAACCCTTGGCACAATCACACTGCCACCGGCCACTGTCTTAGGGTGTTTCTCCCTCACTTGACTGAGCGCCACAAGCGAGGTGACTCTTGTCCATCTTGTTACTGCTGTATCTTCACTGCCCACCCAGGGACACCTGCAGCTGTTCGGGTTGGCCTCTGGGTGGTGACATTTCCAGCAGACCTACCTCCCTGCTGGAAGAAGGTCCTCTGTTCCCCACACCCCTGTCAACTGGTCTGAGACTCGGGGTGGACAGGCAGGTTGGGGTGTGTGTGTGTGTGCGCGCATGAGTGTGTACTCGGCATGTCTCAGCAATTCCAGGATCCTAAATGGGAAGAGTGTATAACCTGGGAGACATGGTGTGCATGAAAACGTTCTTCCCAACTTATTTATTTCTCCCTGCTCTTTTTGTATGAAAGAATGGAGACATCATTATTTTAAAAGCAAAGGACAAAAAAAAAAACAAAACAACCAAGAACAACAACAACAAAAAAAAAAACAGAACGAGAAGATCAGAGATGTCGGAGGCTGTGCCCTCTTAGCCCAAGGTGTCATCAGTGCCTTCGGATTGCCTGGTGTCCCCAGACACACCTCGCCCCTCACCACCCATTCCCCGAACCTTCCCTCTGACCCCTATACCAGGTCCCCTGGGGAAACTGAGGCCAGTGAGAGAGAGGTCTTCCGAAGGTCACCCAGCCCCATCCTGGACACCATAGAGGGGGATTCAGACAGCTTCCTTTTTATTGCAAATTTTAAATAAAGATACATTCCCTCAGACCAACCCTCCTGTCCCCAGGCAGATCGACCCCAATAAATTAATAATAAATACAGACTTATAAATACAGCAGTTTGGGCAGGAGTGCACAGGCAGTGGCGGGGCAGGACTCGGGGGTCCCAGAACCCGCGGGCCCATTCTACACGCGAGGACGACTCAGGTCGCTTCCCCTGCGCAGGTGCCCGGAGTGGCAGAGCAGGGTCGCTCAGACGCAGTGGCACTCCTTGGCCAGGAGGTCGTCGTAGGTTTGGAGCGACACGCCGGTATCGGTCTTCTGCATGACCACCATGGGGCTGTAGCTGGAGGGCACGCAGCACGGGGCAGGCACCGACGCCTTCCGGCCGTGCAGACGCGCCTTGATCTGCGTGTGCATGTTGGCCACCCGGAACTGTTTCGGGCACTCGCCGATGCACATGGTCACGTGTGGCTCCCGCGGCGACAGCACCCAATCATTCCAGCCCAGGTCATCGAGCGACACGCTCACCGTGTGCAGTTGGCAGCAGCGCCCAGGCCCGAGCGGACAGTTGTCCCCGGTGCTTGCGCGCGCTCTGCGGCGTGCCGAGGTGGCGCGTGCCCGCAGGTGCAGCTCCAGCCGGGGCCGAGCTGACCTCGACTTAGCCAGCGACTGCTCTGGCGGCGACAAGGGCGGTGACAGTTGCAGGTGTAGCTCGGGCGCCTCGGGATCGGACCGGCTGAGCTGAAGCTGCAGCTGCTGCGTCACGTCCCATGACCTCGGTTCCCTTGGGGACAGCCGGAACAGGGCTCGGTGGAGGCGGGAGGACGGAGGGAGCCCCTCGGTCAGGGCGGCCCGGGAGACGCTCAGCTGCAGGTGGCCGTCAGACCCGAGCTGCACTGTGGGGACAGGGAGAGGGAAGCCGGTCACCCACAGGGCCTTTGCACAGCTGCCTCTGCCACCGGGAGCACCCCCCCTGCATCGCAGCGGGGCTGGCTCCTCCTCATCCCTCCCGCCTGCGTAAAATCGGATCCACTGCGTGTCCTTCGCCTCCCCTCCGAGAACCTCGGCAGGGATGTTGGGCGACATCGTGCCTGGCACACGGTAGGTGCTTCGCGAATACGTGAAGGCGTGAACGCACATGTGGTACTTAGAGAGTCTAAGATCCACAGCCCGGCTCCGAGTCCTCCTCCGGCAGTCCAGAACATTGCGCCGAGGGCCTACTAAGCGCGGGGCTGCGGACACGGCCACTAGTTGCCTTTTCTGTCTGGCTCTCGTTTCTATGTCTGAGAAATAGAGTATCCGGCCCCCCACATTCCAGACGACTTGGCTTCAAGGACTCCTAGACGCCCCCCAGGCTGGTAGAAGTGCTGGGGGACCGGAGAGGCTGGGATCTGAGGGTCCTCAACCCAGTCGCTGGGCTCCGAGAGGGCTAGAGGTTTACCTGGCATCGCACAGCACAGGTGGGTTAGGGCAGGATAAGAGCGCTTCCCTCTGCCTGCCCCTCCTGGGTCCTAGTGCCCGGACCTCATTCCCCGCCTCCTCTGAGGAGGGCGCGGAGATGGGGAAAATACTCCCCCTTCCCCCCGCCCCCCGTAGGGCACCTGTTGCATGTGACTTTAGCGGCGCTGTGACCTGCGATTGCATCAGATCGCGAACCAGCTCCAGCAGGTTCTGTGCCCATCGTGCAACTTCCCCCTCCCTCCCATCCTTCCTCCTGTATCCCCTGGCCAGCCCAGGGCAAGGACCGGTCCCTGGGGTCGCCAGGCGCTGCGCACATTCAGGAGGCTGCCTGGGGGCCCCAGGCTCCAATTTCCTGACGTGCGACCTGGGGTCGGGTTATTCCATCCTCTGTTGGTTGAGCCCCGCCTTGCCTGGGTGTCAACCGGGCTGTCGGCTGCCCCATCAGACCCGAGGTGGGGACAGAATGTTCCTGCCCGGTTCACGGATGGGGAAACTGAGGCTCAGAGGCGGGCTTGGACCTCTCAGACACGGGATCACTGGTTAGATGGGGGACGTCCCGGGACAGGTGGGGAGAGGAGGGTCTCTAAGGTTCCACTCACGCTCTGGGTTGAGTGTCCGGACAGCAGGGACAGGGACGGGGTCGGCATTCGAGTCTTCCCAGCTGTGGTTCGCCCGCAGCCTGGCCAGCAGGTCCTCGTAGCCTTTCCGCAACTCCTGGAACCTGGCGGCGTCGGACTGCACGTCCGAGGGGCCCCGGGAGCTTCGGAGGCTCTTCTCGGCCAGGGACAGGGCGCCCCCGAGTGGCGGCCGCGGAAGCACCAGTACCATGAGCAGCAGGAGCAGCATCTGAGCAGGACGCAGCGGCCTGGGACCTGGCCCGGGCATGACTGTGCTGCTTGGGCTCTGAGGCGGGACTGGCAGACCGAGGCCGCAGCCCCGTCCTTTATAGTGCCCGGACGCTGCCTGCCCCCGCCTTCCCGGTCCCGCCCCGCTCCTGTGTGCAGAGTAAACACTCCAGTGACCAGGGCTGAGCGGGGGCTTGGGTGTATTTAGGGTTAAGAGGGTCACTCCGAGGGAAGCCAGGGCACCTCTCTCTGAGCCTCAGTGACCTGTCCCATGAAATGGGTTCACTGTCCTATCCTGGTAGTCTTTTTGGAGAAAAAAGACTTATTACCATGTGATGAATTCCAGATAGGAGCTTAAGAGGGGCCGTCTTCCCCCAGGGGAATCCCTCTGTTCCTTTTCTGGTTGGAGTCAAAGGCTGCAGATGGTGAAAAACAAAGAAAGCAGAGGAGAAAGGGCTAGAAAGAGCCAGAAAGGGCAACCTTGGGCAATTCATTCCTCTCTGCCGTGCCCCAGTTTCCTCACCAGGAAAACAGGGACCGAGACTTTCATTGGAGAGGTAGTCAAATGAGTTTTAAAGCACAGGGCCAGGCACATAGAAGGTGCTGGATGAACTGGGTGTTATTGCAGTTATTCATTTGCCTCTGGAGAACAGGGGTTCATGCTTCATCCCATCTCTACTCATGCTTCAAAACCCTACTCAAAAAGCCCCTCCGCCAGAAGACCTTCTCTGACATTACTTTTCCAGGTGGAGCAGGGTGCTCCCAATCCCTATCTTTCCCTGTGGCCCAGAGCTGACCCCCACAGCACTGGAAGTTTCTGTGCCCAGCTCTGTCTAACCCAGACTGGGGGCTCCTTTGGGGCAGGGATGGATCCCCCCTTGGTTGGCCCCACAGAGAAGATGGCAGGGAATTGGGGAGCTAGGGGTCAAAAGCAGGGATGGCTGGTGTCAGGTCCAGCCACCAGACAGTGGCGGGGCAGGGGGTGCCCCAGGATCACCCTTTCCCCCGGGAATCCCGAGCCTTCTCCACTGCTCGGGACTCCTGGCCCCAGGCTCAAGCTTCCAGCGTCCTGACCATGGAGAGGACGGTTGCAGCGCCAGGCAGATGGCCGAGGTGAGGGGCATGTGTCTGGGTGTGACGCGTGTGAACTGGCAAGAGGCACAAGGACTCACTGGGGGTCACGCAAGGCTCTCGCTGGAGTGGTGGCATCCCCAGGCCTCCCCACCCCAGAACACACCCCTGCTGTGCGAGCCCAGCCCAGCCTCCAGCCCCCTAGAGTCAGCCTCAGCTCCCTATGTGGTGCTCTGGGCACACAGTAGGTGCTTAGTAAACACATCCGCTCACCAGGCTGTCACTTCTGTCCTGACTGTGGCTGGTTGGGGGGCAGGGCCTCTTGCCCTGCCTATGTCACCCCCAGCCTGGCACACGTAGGAGGCGCTCCAGGAAGGGCACCAGACCGATCTGGAAAGAAGCTGTGGCCACACTGCCGTGGCCCCTGCAGAGCCCAGCCCCAGGCCTGAGAGGTCAGCCGGTTGGAGTTCTGAGTCATCCTCACATGGCTTTGGCCGGGTCAGGGAAAGCCACCAAGGCCCGACCTGGGGGTGTGTGAGGAGAACAGGACACTGTCAGGGTCAGCCTCCCTTCTAGATCAACAACGGGCACAAAAGGACAACATGCATTGGACTCCCAGCTGCGGACAGCGTTCATTGTCATCTACAGAAACAGACACCAAGGCCCAGAGGGGTCAGGATTGTACGGGGTGCCCCTTCGACGGAGACCCTGTGTGTGTCCCCCTGGCAGCTGGGACATCTGTTCTGACATTTCTAGGGTGGTGGGATTCTTGTGCTCCTCCTCTCTGTGACTATTTTTCCCATTTTTTTTTTAAGAACAATTCTTTTTTTTTTGAGACAGGGTCTCACTCTGTCACCCAGGCTGGAGTGCAATGGCACTGTCATAGCTCACTGAAGCTTCGAACTCCTGGGCTCAAAGGATCCTCCTGCCTCAGCCTCCCGAGTAGCTGGGACCACAGGCACTCACCACCACACCTGGCTAATTTAAAACAACTTTTCTTTGTAGAGATGGGGTCTCACTATGCTGCCCAGGCTAGTCTTGAACTCCTGGCCTCAGGCGATCCTCCTGCCTTGGCCACCCAAAGTGCTGCGATTACACACGTGAGCCTGTTTTTTCCCCCAAATTTAAAAGCCTCGCAAAGATTCTTTGCTCTCGTTTGCGTAGCAACACCCTGGACAGCAGCTCAGCTTCAGAGATGCCGGCATGGGTACACATTCCAGCCCCTCTTCGCCCTGGCTGTGATATGGGGGACAAAGGGCTTCAACTGGTGGAGCCTCAGTTTCCCTGTCTGTAAAAGGTAGCAACGACCCCTGCCATCAGCATTATTAGGAGGACAGACAGGGAGCAGGAATTTTACACATGCCGCAGGTGGGCACAGGTCATGGGTCAAATTCCAGCACCCACCCCCACTGGCTGTGTGACCATCCGCCAGTTCCTCAACCTCTCTGTGCATGAGAACCAAGGCCCCTGGTTGTGAGGCAGAACAGTAAAGACGTCCTGTCATCATTATCTGCTCAGCACATGGCACCAGCCAGGCACCAGACCACCCGCTGAGGACAGGAAACTCCGAGGTACGGGGTCCCCTCTGCCCACTGACACCACGGTACACAGGCCAACCTCACGAAAGGACACACAGAGAACGACAGGTTTCAAAGGTTTTACTTGCTTTCTGGGTATCAAGTTTGGGGTCTCCCAGGGCCCAGCCTCAAGCAGAATCCAGCAGACCCTTCTCTGCCCGGGGGTCCCAGACATAGGGGTTTCAGAAAAGGCACTGGCCGGAGTTCTGGGGGTCAGGGAGAAGCCAGGCTGCGGCTGGAGGGGCCGGGCCCTCCATGGGGGACAGAAAACACAGTCACCTTCAGCAGGAAGAGTTTTTCCTAGAGAGTAATTTAGGGCGAGGTAGAAACCTGCGATGTAGGGGGCCCCAGAAGGAAGCCAGGTGTGGTTTGCACGGCCACCAGCCACAGCTTGGCCACCGGCAGAGAGCCCAGTTCAAAACCGGCTCTCTGTGGGATTTCCTCAAGACGAAGTGTTGGGCTACAAAAGCCCCTGGGTCCCTGAACCCACCCCTGCAAGTGGCTTGGGTCTCCCAGCACGAGTCCTGTCCCCCTTCTTTGTGCGCCATGAGCACTGGAGGGGCAGGCACTTCTGTGGGTCTCTGGGCAACTGGACCTGGGGGGATTTGCGGAAGAAGCAGGGAGGAGAAAAGGATTTGGGGGAGAAGGAGCAGTTTGGGGCTGGGCTGGGTCCCCCAAGGTCTGGGAGGCCCCAACACTTTGCTTGCACTGACAATTGTCCCCAAAACCAGGGCACGGAGTCTCTTGGAATGTGCATGCATCTGGGAATTAACTTTAAAGATACAGGCCAGGTGCGCTGGCTCACGCCTCTAACCCCAGCGCTTTGGGAGGCCGAGGCAGGAAGATCCACTTGAGGCCAGGATTTTGAGACCAGCTTGGGCAACATGGCAAGATCCCATCTCTACAAAACAAATTTAAAAATTAGCCATTTTACATATGGTACACCCCTCAGACTACTTCGCAGATGAGGTTCCAGAACACTCATAGCTCTAGGAACCCCTGGGGCTCCCTTCCATCACTGTCCCCAACCCTGGAGAACAGCCAAGCTAATCTCTGTCATCATGGGGGCGTTTGCCCGTTTTCCAATTTGATGTAAACGGAGCGGCCCCTGCATCTTCTCACCCGCCCAGCGCCCTTCCTAAAGCACCACCTTGGTGCGCGACCGCGTTGTGGGGGGTCCACCGCGTGGCCCGCCCTTTGTCTTGCTGTATAGTGTTCCGCTGCGTGGTGCGGCAGTGCAGGCTCACAACTGGGTGTCTGTCACCAGCAACTAGTTCATTTTATTCGTGGAGTTTCCCAAAGGGGCACGACACCAGGGAAAGCCCCTGGGCGCAGGGCTGCCCCCCATGGCGGTTTCCGCTTAGCCAACCTTGGGAGTGGGGCGGCCGGGCCGGCCCAGCTCTGCTTCCCAAAATCTTCAGGCAGTGACCTCATCGCCGACCTCATCGCCAAGCGAGAGGCAAGCGGGGCGGCTCCGGGCAGCCCGCCAGAGGTGAGCTCAGCGGCCGGACCCTGTGATCTCGCCGACAGCTTTCACAGTCCTCGAAGGCCAAGCGGGGCAGAGGTAAACAGAGCTGGCAGGCCCGGGGTCGGGCAGGGGTCGGGCCGCTCCCTCCCCCTGGCCGAGCCCCAAACCGCCAGAATGTGCCCCCACTGCCCCTCCCAGTTACCCACACCCTTGTCAAACATACACAACACACGAGAAAAGACTGAAACTCACTTTTATTGTTTGTTTCCCGTGATCGGAGGCAAACACGGTCATGGCACGAAATTTGGAAGAGGCAAAAAAAAGCACATTATTTAAAAAATCTCCTGCAAGTCCATGGGACAGGGTGACTGTCCGTCGAGGTCAGTGCGTGCCTGTGTCCTCTGGGGGTTCCACAGCCAGCCCGGGGTTTGAATCCTGGCTCAGCCAGGAGGTGCCAGGCAGACTCGGGGACTGTTGAGTAATCTCTCCAAACCTCGGTGGTTTAACCCCTGATACCGACGGCGCTGAGTAGGTGGGTCTGGATTAGAGCTGTGATCCCAAGATTTTAGAACAAAGAACCACTGTTACTACAAGCCGTTGGGCAATGGTGTTTCAGCTGCAGCCAGAGCTGGGTTCAGACAGGCCTGGGCAAGTTTGGCTGGAAGGAAACTTTGCTTGCCTGTGCTGGTGAACTCCTATTTATCTCTCAAACCCCAGATTCAATGCCCCATCTTCCAAAAAGCCTTCCTTACTCTTCTCCCAGGTTTCCTCAGGCTGAGGGTCCTCACTCTGGCTCCACTGTGACCACACAGGGCTCTGTGCCCTGCCCCTAGACCAGGGCCTTCTCAGGGACCAAGTCACTGTATGCGTTTCCTGTAGATGTTGTGACAAGTACCACAAACCTGGTGGCTTAAGACAATAGGAATTTCTTCTCTCACAGTTTTGGAAGCCAAAAGTCCAAAATCAAGGTGTCGGCAGGGCCACACTTCCTCTGAAGGGTCTAGGAGAAAATCGGCCCCGTCCCTGTCTGCTGGCTTCTGGGCTGCGGGCAGTCCTTGGTTTCCTTGGCTCGTGGATGCATCACTCCAACCTCTGCCTCCACTGTCGCATGGCCCTGTCCTCTTCTGCTTCTTCGCATGCTGAAACTCAATCATGAGCGCAACAATATTGAGAGATGGGGCCTTTAAGAGGTGATGGACCATCCTGGGCAACACAGTGAGACCTCATCTCTAAAAAGAGAAAAATTAGCCGGGCATGGTGGCGCATGCCTGTAGTCCCAGCTACTCGGGAGGCTGAGGCGGGAGGATCGCTTGAGCCCAGGAGTTGGAGGCTGCAGTGAGCTATGATGACGCCACTGCACTCCAGCCTGGGTGACACAGCAAGAATCTGTCTCAAAAAAAAAAAAACCAAAAAAAGAGGTGGGGTGACTGGGTCATGAGTACTCTCTGCCCTCGTGAACGGATTAATCCATCTGTGGATTAACGGATTGCCACGGGAGTGGGACGGGTGGCTTCATACAACTATTCCAAGAAGAGGAAGAGAGACCTTAGCTAGCATGCTCAGCACCTTGTCATATGACGCCCCGTGTCACCAAGGACTCCATGGAGTCCCGACCAGCAGCAAGGCTCTCACCAGATGCAACCGCTTGGCCTTGGACTGGTCAGCCTCCGTAACTGTAAGAAACAAATTACCTTTCCTTATAAATTGCCCGGTTTGGGAAATTCTGTTATAGGCAACAGAAAACAGACTAAGACACCAAGGGGACGTTTTCTGAGCAGCTACTATGTGTCAGGTGCTTGAAGTATAATCTTTATGCAGCCTGATGAGATGGGCACAGTATCTCCATTTCACACATGACAAACCGAGGCCGGAGGGCTGGGCTTCTCAAGGCCACATGGCCAGAAGCCAGCAGGGCTGGGGTGGGAACCCCAAGTAGCCGGTCCCCAAGCCTGTTCCATCTCCCCCTAAGTCTCTGAAAGGAGGGGATGTGGCCACCCCAGGGGGCCAGCATGACATGGGAGTGACGCGAGTGCAGTGTGGGGCCACTCGCAGTATCCAGGCATGATGGGACGAATGCAGGCTCGGAAAAGGGAGACCCAGGTTCAAATCCCAACTCCGCCAATTCCCGGCTGTGTGACCTTGGGCAGGTGGCTTGACCTTTCTGTGCCAGTTTTCTCCTTCAATGTCCTCAGCCTTCGACAGGCCAAAGCCTTGAGGATCGACTGTCATTTCTCATTTGTGCTCACACAAGGGACACTTTAAAGGAACCCATCCATCGTCCATCTATTCATTTGTTCATTCCATATTTCTTGAGCACCTATTATGTGCCAGGCTTACTTTTAAGTTGCAAAAGAAAAAGAAGTTCTAGGCATGGGAGGAGTAGAGGGAAAGGTGTTCCTGGCACGGGACACAGCACGTTCAAAGGCCCTGAGGCAGGGAATTCTCAGATTGGCAGCTCCAGGCATGGTGCTGGCCCCAGGGACCTTGGAAACAGACCCAGGACTGCAAGGCCATTGACAGGAGGCAGGCCTGGTTCCAACCGTGCTTGGCGTGCCTTCGTATCAGGGACCTGGGCAAATGAGTGCTTCACATCTCTGAATCTTTTCCTTGTCAAAGGTAGTTTCCTCACCTGGAAGAGGTTATCTGCACACCTTTAGGGCCAGGGCAAAGTTAGAAAGCCCATAAGCATGTTAATGCTCCCTCCAAAGTGCTCAATGAGTGGCAGGAGTTGCTTCTTGAGCAACATCATTTTTACTGATTTATTTCTTTAAATTTCTTTATTGCGGTAAAATGTAAATAATATAAAATTTACCATTTTAACCATTTTGAAGTGTGCGACTCAGTGGCATTTTAATCAATTCACAACGTGGCGCAACCATCACCTCTGTCTAGTTCCAGAACTTCTCCATCACCCCAAAAGCAGACCCCCCTCTGTTATCGCCACTCCTGACCCCCTTCGACCTTGGCAACCCCTAACAGACTTCCTGGCTCTATCGCTTCACCTATTCCAAACATTTCATGTGAATGGAATCGTACGATATTTGTATTGTATTGCTGCTATAAACATGTGTGCACACATTTTTGTTTGAACACCTGTTTTAGTTCTCTCGGGTCTACGCTGAGGAGTGGAATTGCTGGGTCATTGTTTAACTTGTTGAGGAACTGCCAGGCCTTTTCCTGTCAGTTTAATTTTTCATTATAAAATATTCAGGCATACACAAAAGTACTGATAATAAAATAACCAACATCCATCTACCCAGCGCCCAGCTAAATTTAAAAAACATTCCTAAGAGAGTTGAAGAGTTGAAGGGCTCCCCCCAGTCATGTTTGCCCCAATCTCGGGGAAGCCCCTTCTGAAATCGGGATTTGATCGTGTTATTTTTTCTTTGTTTTTACAGACAAGGTCTCGCTCTGTCACCCAGGCTGGATTGCAATGGCACAATCATAGCTCACTGCAGCCTCGAATTCCTGGGCTCAAGCGATCCTCCTGCCTCAGCCTCCCCAGTAGCTGGGACTACAGGCACACACACCACCACACCTGGCTAATTTTTAAATTTTTTGTACAAATGGGGTCTCGCCATGTTGCCCAGACTGGTCTCGAACTCCTGGCCTCAGGCGATCCTCCTGCATGTTTTTATTGCATATATATATATTAGGTGAGTAGGCACATTTAAAACATTATCAGCAAAATGGTGGAGTAGGCACCGCCGAGCTCTCCTTCCCCCACAGAAACATCAAACAACCAAAAGCTGTCAGAATCAACTTTGTCATAACTCTGGAAAACCATTAAAGGTTTGTAGCAACTAAGGAACTGTAAAATCAAGAAAAAGGCAGGTCAGTGAGCAAAAGCAAGACCCCCATCTCTACTAAAATAGAAAACATTAGCCGGGCATGGTGGAGTGCGCCTGTGGTCCCGGCTACTCAGGAGGCTGAGGCAGGAGTTTGAGGTTGCTGTGAGCTATGATGATGCCACTGCACTCCAGCCCGGTGACAGAGCAAGACCCTGTCTCAAAAGTAAGAAAAAAAAAAAAAAGAAAAAGGAAAAGAAAAAGGCAGGTTGGGCATGGTGGCTCATACCTGTAATCCCAGCACATTAGGAAGCTGAGGCAGGAGGATTACTTGAGGCCAGGAGTTTGAGACCAGCCTGGCAACATAGTCAGAAACCATGTCTACAGAAAGTTTTTAAAAAATTAGCCAGGCATGGTGGCGTGCATCTATAGTCCCAGCTACTCTGGGGGTTGAGGCAGGAGGATCGCTTGAGCCCAGGAATTCGAGGCTGCAGTGAGCTACGATTGCATCTCTGCACTCCAGCCTGGGAGACAAGGTGAGACTCCATCTCTTAAAAAAGAAAAAAAAGAAAAAGAGAAAAAGAAAAAGGCAAATTGGAAACAGCAGGAAAGCTTTGTGGCATTTTCTCTTGTCCTTGTCTAACCCCCTTCCCAGTTCAGCCGCGGTCTTGTGGCTGCAGCAGCCCGTGTTCCTAGTGGGGGACCCAGTCCCCGGAGGGAGCAGAGCAGATCCTTTTCACAGATTGTCATGTAGATGTGTTCTAACATAGGGTGAGCGTCATTGCGTTGCTTGACTCAGAAATCGGGCTGGAAAGGTGACAAGCATGGCTTGAAGACACCACAGGTTGCACTAGCAGCCTGCAAATGCCCGGGCAAAAGATCACCGTGGAAACACACCCCAGACCACCGAAAGCCTGGGCAGGGAAGCTGGGGACGGTGCTTTGGGGACGCAGGACAAAAGCCCCGTGTGTATGGGGGAATTTGTGAATCCGTGCGGATGTCAAGGGCAAGAGTCACGGTCAGAGAAGACGTGAGAAGATGCTGAGCTTTCACCACGTGTTGCTCCCTCGACTCGGGGCCAGCTTGCTGAGGTGCGGAAGGACAGTCCCAGCACAGACGCCACCTGCAAAGCCTGGGGCAGGCAAATTCTTTTGCTTTGTTTTGCTTTTTCTTTTTTAGCTTCTGCCATTTCAAGGCCATCTCTGTCAAAAGTTTAGCTGAACCTGAGCTAAAGGAACAGAGATTTCACTGACCACACATGACAAGGAACGCAGTCTTTGCCAAAATAGTTTGGGAAAGTAGCTAAACAAAGGGGCTACTACAGCCTTC
>NW_012150152.1:1089371-1098957 GCF_000956105.1 Propithecus coquereli
TTATAATATTCAAATGCCCAGTTTTTAACTTAAAAAAAAAAAAACAGAAGGCATACAAAAAAACAGGAAAGTATGGGCCACTCAAAAGAACAAAATTAATTCACAGAAGTCATCCCTAAGGAAGCCCTGACATCAGACTTACTACACAAAGACTTTAAAACAAATGTCTTAGGCCGGTCGTGGTGGCTCACGCCTGTAATAGCAGCAGTTTGGGAGGCCGAGGTGGGAGGATTGCTTAAGCCCAAGAGAAGGAGGAAGAGAAAAGGAAAGAGAGAGAGAGAGAAAGAGAGAGATGATAAAAGAGTGGGAAAAATATTTGAGGAAATAATGGCCCCAAACGTAAAGAATTTGATGAAATATATGAATCTACACATCTAAGAAGCTTAATAAACTCTAAGTAGAATATACTCAAGAAGACCCGCACTGAGACACGTCGCGATCACACTGACGACAATCTAGAACACAGCAAGAGAGAAGCAGCTTATCACACGCAAGTCTCCCCGATAAGGTTAGCACCGCGTTTCTCCTCAGAAACGGAAGCCAGGGTTTGATAACGACAATATGTAAAGAACTCCTATAACTCAACACTCAAAAGACAAACAACCCACATACAAACGAGCAAAAGACTTGAACAGACGTTTTCCAACGGAGACACACGAATGGCCGAGAAGCACGTGAGAAGGTGCTCAGTCCTTAGGCACTAGGGAAATGCAAATCAGAACCCTGACGAGGCGCCGCTCCCACCCACGAGGACGGCCACGGTCAAAACAACAAGTGCTGGCGTGAAGAAACTAGAAGCTTCGTGACTTCTGGTGGGAAGGGGAAATGGAGCGACTGCCGGGAAAGACAGTCTAGTGTTCCTCGAAAACTCAGTTCGGAATTACCACGTGATCTAGCGATTCTACTCCGAGGCACAGACCCGAAAGAATTCAGTGCAGGGACGCAGAGCGGTGCCGGCGCCCACGTGCGCGGCAGCGCTATTCAGAGCAGCCGAAAGGCGGAAAGCGCTCGAGTGTCCATCAGCAGCCGGCTGGTGAACGCGATGCGGTCCATCCGTGCATGAAACACCGCTCAGCCATTAAAGCAGTGATGTTCTGATAGGTCATTCAATAGGAAACGTCCGATTTCGAATCAACGGTGTAGCTTATTACAGCTCAAACGAGAATCAGTGCTGTTGTTCAAAGTGTGCGCCTGAACTACCCACGCGGTGTTGCCATCCTAACAGTGCTGACGGTAGCTTGCTTATGCCAGCAGCCAAGAAGCCTGGAGAGCCAGTGGCGATGAGGTCGTAAAAGGCGTTTTCCACAGCTTGTTTTTTTTTTTTTTTTGAGACAGAGTCTCACTCTGTCACCCAAGCTAAAGTGCTGTGGCGTCAGCCTAGCTCACAGCAACCTCAAACTCCTGGGCTTGAGCGATCCTCCTGCCTCAGCCTCCCGGGTAGCTAGGACTATAGGCATGTGCCGCCATGCCTGGCTAATTTTTTCTATATATTTTTAGTTGTCTAGCTAATTTCTTTCTACTTTTAGTAGAGACAGGGTCTCGCTCTTGCTCAGGCTGGTCTCAAACTCCTGACCTTGAGTGATCCTCCTGCCTCGGCCTCCCAGAGTGCTAGGATTACAGGCGTGAGCCACCGCGCCTGGCCCTTCCACAGCTTGTTGAAGATTGAATATTTTCCTTGCGAGAAGTCGTCCAAGCCTGGAAGAAGCAGTAGTCGGTGCACGGTCTGGTGACTACGGTGGATGACAGAGAGTTTCCAAGTCCAGCGTCTGTAGTCTGAGCAGCGTTTGTGCGACATGTGGTCGAGCATGTCTTGCAAGAGGATTGGCCCGTCTCCGTGGACCAGTCTCTCCCAGACCAGATGCCAGGAGAGAGGCTGGAACAGATTCTCTGCCAGAGCCCTGCAGGAGCTAGATGGAAGTTCGAACTTTTCCCTCTGAGGGTTCCAGTCTAACTCTGCTTAAATGAATTGACCATCCACAGATAAACAGGAAAAACCTAACAAAATTTATGACGTGCAGGGACACCGGAGCCACGCACAAAGTACAAGACTCAAGGAAGGGCGAGATGACAGAACTTTTTTTTTTTTTTAGTGAGACGGGGTCTCACTCTGTCACCTGGGCTAGAGTGCAGCAGCGTCATCATAGCCCCAGGGACAACTGTCCTTCCGCTTCTGTTCAGTGAAGAACGTGTAGAAACGGATTGAACAAAAGAATGTGGTCTAATGGTGATAGGCTGGCTTCTTTGGGTAGTGGAATCACTGTGTGCATTTATGAAGCACCTGCTGGATGCCACTCGTGCCTTCAGGGTATGGGGCAGGACCCCTTTGGAATAAGGGTCTTCAACAGAGAAGGGAGAGAGTGACCTTTCTAGATTTTACAGCTTGTTTGGGAGGAGAAGTTTCCAGTCTCTATGACGTGCCTTGGGGACGAGGAATTCTGATTTCCATGACTCTCGTCGGGGCGAAAGAGGGGCGAGAGACCTTGCTTCTGCTGCCTTCTGGTTTGCTTTAGGTCCAAGCACTCGGCTTGCCAAAGGCCACACTTCGGGGTACCGTGTTCTGAGCCCCTACAGCCTCCAGAAGGAACCAATTCTGCAGACACCTTGATTTCGGACTTCCGGCCCCCAGAAATGTGACAGAATAAATTCTCGTTTTAAGCGACCAAGTTTGTGGTCAATGCTACGGCAGCCCCAGGAAACAATACCATCTGCCCATTTTCTGTCCAGTGGGGTTTTTTTTTCCCCCTTTAGTCTAGTGGTGCCTGTGAGGCCTTCAGATGTTCTGGAAGCTTCTCCTTGGTCAACTAAATGCATGGCAGATAACGTCTCTCAGTTCATAACTTGTCTTTTCAATGTCTTTTTTTTCTTTTTTGTTTTGAGACAGAGTCTCGTTCTGTCAACAGGGCCAGAGTGCTGTGGCATCAGCCTAGCTCACAGCAACCTCAAACTCCTGGGCTCAAGTGATCCTCCTGCCTCAGCCTCCCCAGAAGCTGGGACTACAGGCATGCGCCACCACATCCGGCTAATTTTTTCTATTTTTAGTAGAGACGGGGTCTCACTCTTGCTCAGGCCGGTCTCGAACTCCTGAGCTCAAACGATCCTCCCGCCTTGGCGTCCCAGAGTGCTGGGATCACAGGCATGAGCTGCCGCGCCCCGTCTTCGATTTCTTTATGGATGTCTTGACATCCAAAACTTTGAAATTGTGATTGAGGTTAATTTACTGTCCAAAAAACCCCCCAAGTTTGAAAAAAAAGGGCAGGTTTGAATTTGTCAGGCGGTTGAGGCTGAGACTTCCGGCTCCCGCACGACGCTCCCCAGCTGTGACCTCCCTCCTTCTGGGCTCCTGCCAGATCCCCCCTCCCCCCAAGTGCTGGGGGCAGCCCAGGGGGGCCGGCAGTGGCAGCTGAGCATGAGTCAGCAGGCTGGGCTTGCGGGGGGCGGAAGTGGTCGGCTGGACCTGGGACCGGCTGCACAGGTTCCTGGCCGAGGGGGGCCACCGGGTCAGCCGAGCTGGGCAGGAAGTGGGTCAGCTGAGGCCTCCCCACGTGCCGGCCGCCTGCAAGCCATCCGTCGGGTGACCCGGGCCCTCCCCACTGCATAACCCACCCTGGCACCCTGGTTGGCACGCACGCTCCTATAACGATTCTGCTAACCACAGTGTGCATTTATGAAGCACCTGCTGGATGCCAGACCCTGGCTGAGCTTTGACATGCAGCTGTGCCAGGCGGGAACAGGGTCTGCTCTGTGTCACAGGGGGAAACTGAGGCCCGAAGTAGGGCAGCCCTGGGCCTGAGTCTTCTAGCACAGAGCTTGGGTCACCCGACATCCCAAATCCTCATCCTTGGCTGCCTAGGTCCGTCTCTGCCCCTCGATGTCCTTGCCCATCACAAGCACTACGGTGCTGGTGTGGGGAGGTGGCAGCCTGACCCACCCCTCCCAGCTTCTGGGGGACCCGGACGTGTCTAGGCATGTCGGAGGCACTCCTTGCAGAACTGCCTGGGGGCAAGTTGCCAGAACTCTGGGGAGGGAGCAGGAAGGGTGGCCGCAGTGTCGGGGCAGGACTTGGTCGGGATTTCCAGTGCTGACCTTCGAACCCCTCTCCCCTACCCAGGGCTGTCACGCTCAGCCACGTCTCAAGACGATCTCAGCATCTTCCCCCAAACCTTGGGTTTTGAGGGATACATAGGAGTGCGCCAAGCATCCATGAGGGATGTGGGGAGGGTGCTTCCTGGGAAGAGGGGACGGGGACAATGGAGACAGCCTGGACTCGGCAGAAATGAGGGAATGGGGGTTCCAACACCCAGTGGACGAGTCCTGCTTTCTCCCGCGGGCAAAGGAGAGCCATGGAGGGTATGAGAGGTCCAGCAGTCAGACGGGTGGAAGGCTCAGGCTGGAAGGGCAGGAATGGAGGCTGAGACCCTCACCTGAGCTGAGGGAAACCCAGTGGAATGGAGCCCAGCACGGCCTCTCCGAGCGCCATCCCGGGATGAGCCTCGCCGGTCCTGCCTTGGACCCTTCAGCTGCCCTTGCACACCCCACCCCGTCGCGGCTGGGCCCGCCTGCTGTAACCCCGGCCTCGGAGCCGCCTGATCCTTGCGGTGTCCCCAGCCCAGGGCTCAGCGCACAGTAGGCACTTCCTGGGTGACTGGTGCAGCCACAGGATGAGGGGCCTCCTGCGGCTGGGACCCCTGACTGCAAGAACCTGGTCTTCCCTTGTGTCGTTCACCCCCGGGAGGCCTGGCTGCCTCACTGCACCCTGTTGGCCTCAGGATGAGATTGAGAAACCCATGGCTCTGCTCCCTCCTCTCCTGGCACTGTGCTGGGGGTGGGTGACACAGAGGGGGCCCCAGGCAGCCCCGCCTACCCTCTCATGGAAGGAATCCGCTGGTCACTACCCAGAGTGCTATGATGGGGGTACCCAGGTGGCCGTGGGAGCCAGAGGAGGAGCCTGGGCAGCCAGGAGGGCTCCCTGGAGGAGGTAATGACGAGTGTATTATTTAGCAGCAGCTGTGCACCAGGCACCAATCTAAGAGCTGTAAAAGCAGAATCACCTCGAATTCTCAGAAAAGCCGTACGAGCTAGGGGTAAACCAAGGCTCAGGAAAGCAAAGGGTGGCCTGGGTCCCTGCCCTGGCATCTCAGCACCCTTAGAAGAACGCTCTGACCTCTCCCCAGGCCTCGAGGCCCTGCTCAATCTGTCCTCGTTACCGCTCCCACGTGACCCACTCTCAGTTCCTCCACGGGGTCCCCCACTCCCCTCTCTGCCTGCGACTCGTAGGGTGCCCCTGGGTCAGGGGGCTTTTCCCCCATCAGCGAGGCCAAGGGGAGACAGAGGTTCCCACTGAGCTGTTCTGGGTCAGGACATGCCATCCCAAAATGTGACTGTAGACCATAATATGCCACCCCCAAATACACCCCTTTGGCATCACGATCATTTTGAGCTGGTTACTTCGAGAAACTGCAAAAGAAACTTATGACGTATAAAGGAAATTTTTATTAGTACAGGCATCTGTTCCAGAAACAGCTGCTCCAGGACAGCTCTTATCACCTGAGAGCTCTCGTCAGCAAGACAAGGCAGTCTGCGTTCACCAGGCACTTCTGCCCCTCGACTTCCCATAAAGTGTCACCCCCAGCGTCACCCCACCCCCAGCAGAAGCCCCGAGTCCTTTCTGCAGCTCAGGACGATACATAAACCCAAATCATGTGCCTGCTTCTTTGGGTCTCATAATTTTGTGGGACTCCTGTGTGTGTATGTGTGATGACAATTGTTTTTCTCCTGTTAATCCATCTTACGTCAATTTAATTTGCAGACCAGCCAAAGAATCTAGGAGGGCAAAGGGAAGCAACTTGTTTTCTTCCCCTACAGGGCCAAGGAGGCAAGAGGAAAGTGCCGGGTTTTGGGGAAAGGATCCCCCATATAAAAAGAACCCAAGGGCCGGGTACAGTGGCTGACGCCTGTAATCCCAGGACTTTGGGAGGCCGAGGTGGGAGGATCACTTAAGGCCAGGAGTTTGAGATCAGCCTGGGCAATGTAGCAAGACCCCATCTCTAAAAAAACAAAACAAAACAAAACAAAAATTAGCCAGGTGCAGTGGTGCACACTTGTAGTCCCAGCTTCTCAGGAGGCTGAGACAGGAGGTCGCTTGAGCCCAGGAGTTTGAGGCTGCAGTGAGCTATGATAATGCCACTGCCCTCCAGCCTGGGCGACAGAGCGAGATCCTGTCTCAAAAAAAAAAAGGACCCCTTCCACCTTCCACCAGCCATGGAGGGCAAGCATCTATATTTCCACCTGGGGCTGCAGGGATGCAAAGACTCTCAGTCCTCAGCGACTCTGAGGATGTGTACCTGTCCCGTGGGACCCACCTTCCCCAAGACATTTTCCTTATTGCTGAAGCCCCTTTGGTTTCAAAGGTTTATTCTTTGGAAGCCACAGAAAGTTGGGAGTGTGTTCTCATTTCTGCTGAGGACAGACACAGGGGAATGAACACGGCCTGTCTGTGCTCTTCAAGCTGCCCCCGCTGAGGGGCCAGCCGGGGTGCCCACTCCAGCTCCCTCTCACCCTGGCCGAGGCAGGGGAGACACAGGCTTCAGTGGGCGGAGCTCAGTCACACTGTAAGAGGTGGCAATGACACCCCCTGCCAGAGGGATGGGAATTTTGAATTTTGCACATGCCGCAGGTCGGCACAGGTCATGGGTCAAATTCCAGCACCCACCCCCACTGGCTGTGTGACCATCCGCCAATTCCTCAACCTCTCTGTGCATGAGAACCAAGGTCCCTGGTTGTGAGGCAGGAGAACAGTAAAGACGTCCTGTCGTCATTATCTGTTCAGCACACGGCACCAGCCAGGCACCAGACCACCCGCTGAGGACAGGAAACTCCGAAGTACCGGGTCCCCTCTGCCCACTGACACCACGGTACACAGGCCGACCTCACGAAAGGACACACAGAGAATGACAGGTTTCAAAGGTTTTATTTGCTTTCTGGGGTGTCAAGTTTGGGATCTCCCAGGGCCCAGCCTCAAGCAGAATCCAGCAGACCCTTCTCTGCTCGGGGGTCCCAGACATGGGGGTTTCAGACAAGGCACTGGCTGGAGTTCTGGGGGTCAGGGAGAAGCCAGGCTGCGGCTGGAGGGGCCGGGCCCTCCATGGGGGACAGAAAACACAGTCACCTTCAGCAGGAAGAGTTTTTCCTAGAGAGTAATTTAGGGCAAGGTAAAAACCTGAGATGTAGGGGGAGCCCCCCCAAAAAGCCAGGTACTCCGTGGGCAGGCAGAAAGTGAACCCCACTTCCTAGGGCCCAAGTGTGGCCTTCTTGGCCTCCAGCTAGGGCGGGGACACTGCAGGCCTTGGCCAGCAGAGAGCACTATTCGAAACTGGCTCCTGGGGGATTTCCTTAAGACAAAGTATCAGGACACAAAAGCCCCTGGGCCCCAGATTGCACCCTGCAAGTGGCTGGGGTGGCCCAGGCCTGGGTAGTCAGGAGCCATGGCCACCTCCCAGTGGTCGATTCCTGGCCCCCTCCTTTGTGCGCCGGGAGTATCGGAGAGGCAGGCACTTCGGTGGGTCTCTGGGCAATTGGAGGGGGCTCCAGGGAGACAGGGGGGAGGAGAAAAGGATTTGGGGGATGGAGGAACAGTTTGCAGCTGGGCCGGGTCTCTCCAAGGCCTGGGAGACCCTGACACTCAGCTTGTGACAACTGTCCCCAAAACCAGGGGACAGAGCCTCTTGGCAAGTGTGTTTGGGATCCACCCAGGAATTACCTTTCCAGACGTGGGTGTTGGGCACGAGGGTCTAAGTGGAACCCTAGCAGCCCTCAATCTGCCTCCCTCGCTGCAGAAACAGAGATGTTTCCCCTCCTAGCTGGCAGTCCTGGGCCCTCAGGAGGCACTTGTGCCCGGGGAAGAGAAATTGTATCTGGGATATAAAAACAAAGCCCTTTTCTGCCCCCTCTTGTCCGTGGATGCCGTGAGATTCGTGGCTACACAGGGCGACCTGGCAGTTACCCTGCCTCTGCCTCTGTGACCACCATCCGCGGCCCACGTGGCCTCGGCATCGCAAGAGCTTCCAGAGGGTAGAGGCTGGGGCCACGGGGAAGAATGGGGCTTTGTGCTATCCCCGAAGGGAGCTTCTGGGTTCAGACACCGCAGGGGCAGGGAGGTCAAAGGTTGACAGTCTAGACAGTGTTGGCCAAAAAGGTGGTGGGGGGCAGATTTCCACAAGCCGCTGCCCGCACCCCCTCCCCGCCTGGTCACCCCTGGGGGCCCGGGCGCAAGGGTACACACGTGCCAGCTGCTCTTGCTTCTCAGTAGAAACCTCTCAGACGACAAGTCAACCTGAATCTACCATAGTGGATCCTTTCTGTTCTAGATGTTTCTATGCCAGCAAAGAGCAGAGCAGGGGATTCTGTTCGTTGCTGAAACTTCTGCCATCTGGGACATTTCCCCCCAGAGATCTGGCTCTGACGTCACTCCCCATCCCCGTCGGGCATCTCGGCTGTTCCACCCCTTGATGGGGCAGGGGGGCTCAGTGCCACCAAGCTCGGTCCACCAACCTCAGATCCCTGCCTTTCCTTCCTTTCCCCTCCGTCTCATTTCCTTCACAAGCTACATCCTCACGCCCACGCCACTGACCTTCTTTTTGGCGGGGAGGGGGCGCTGAGGGGCTGCGGGAAGGTATAAAGGAACACAAGGGCACAGGCTCTGGCATCCTAAACACAATGCCATCACCAGGCTGGTGAGGACGCCAGATGCCCCGAAGACTGTCCCTGCGCCCGTCCCCCACTCAGCACTCTCCACGGGGTCTCATCAGCAAAGCCCCCCCAGCATCACTTCCCCCCTTCCCACCACATCCCTCAGCCCATCCTTGCACCCCTCACCCCCACCTCGCTCCCTGACGCCTGCCCAGCGCTGCGCGCCCTCCCCTGGCTGTGAAAATGAGAGAGGAGAGCGAATGGGGCTTGGTCCGCCCGCCTGCCTGAATGGGGACATTTTAAGCCCGGACCCACCAAAGGCAGACAGACATGCCACGGGGTGCACAGACGTGTTCCACCAACAGAAAAGGACCTAAAAAAATTAACAGAGAGAAAATAAAAATGAGCCCGATGCCACGCTTTATGGAGGACGAGACTCTGGCTGGACCGGATGGGGAAATGCTGGACCGTCCCGGGCACATGCTCGGCGACGATCGGACAGTAAGTTCTACCTCTACGGAGCTAAGCCACGCGGCGCTCCAAGCGCAGAGGTGAAGCGAGGACCCAAGAAAGATGGCGCTGCGGAGGGGGCAGGGGCTCAGCTCAGCCCGGACGGGCTCACCCCCCGCCCCTCCTCCTTGCCCGTCTCGCCAAGACCTGTTTTCTCCTTGGAGTCCCCCAGATCGGATCTTGGAGGAACGGAGTTAGATGAAGCCTGAAGCCGTCTGAGCAAATCTCTGGGGGCATCCCTGAGTCCAGAGTCGGTCACCACCTTCCGAAGAGCCACGGCTTCCATGCGCGGAAACCGGCCGGCAGATGCGGTAACGTCCCGCCCTCTGGACTGCACAGGAGACCCGGCAGATGCGGTGACATCCCGCCCTCTGGACTGCACAGGAGACCC
>NW_012150152.1:1099007-1107292 GCF_000956105.1 Propithecus coquereli
TCCCGCCCTCTGGACTGCACAGGAGACCCGGCAGATGCGGTGACATCCCGCCCTCTGGACTGCACAGGAGACCCAGAGCGCGGACTGGGAACGTGCACCGGGTGCTTCCAGCCGAGGCCGGGCCGGGCTGGCGTGGGGACTGCAGAGTCCCGATCGTTCCCACCTGCTGGCCACGTCCGTGCCAGCCGCCAGGCACCCACCCCGAGTCACCCACCAGCCCCCACCTTCCCCTCCAAAGAAAGCCCACGACTCGGAAAACGCGTTTCATAGAAACGCAACGACCCGGTTCCCAAACGGTGCAGAAAGAACTGAACGCCGGGGAAACACCGGTGGGATCCAGCGTGGATTCAGGTTCCAGCCGTGTCTCACTCGGGCCAGGGAAGGGTGAAACCACGTTCCCTCCAAAAAAACAGAAAACAGTTTCCAAAATGTGCATTTTTCTCAATTGCCTTCCCTATGTCGTGGCCACCCCTCTCTCGCTGTCTGAGGGTGTCACGATCCTGCTGAATGTGGCTACCCACCAAGGGACGTTGCCCTGTCCCTGCCTGGGGAGTTCAAAGTTGTAGAGAGTGAGATAAAAATTTACTCCTGACTCCTGGGCGAGTGTCCAAAAACCATCCACAGAAGAACCTGCTGGCTGCCCTGTCTCCCTCCTGCTCAAACATGCCCAGACATGAAGAGCTCTGCAAACTCTGGCCCCCAGGCCCCTGTTTCATAGGGCACCCCTTAAAGAGAATAAGGAACTCGTCCCCAGCAGCAAGACCTTGAAAATCCAGGCCAGACTGGGTGGGTTGGGTGGGTTTGCAGTTGTTACAAAGTTTTACACATTCCAAACCAAAATCAAAAGCAGACGAAATCTGCGGTTCCACTGGTGGCCCTGTCTCTGTGGGGAAGCTCACAGCTTGGGTGTTGAAGGGCTGAGCCCTTTATGGCCACACCTGGGGTAGCAGCCCCACCCCGTGGCCTGGCCATGGGCCCCATGCCCTGAGCGAAAGGGCCCTGGAACAAAGATACGGCATCTCAAATCCAGTTTTCAGGGCAGGAGGCAGAAGGGGTCACACCCCAGGACAAAGAAAAGACACTTCTGTTGGTGGCTAAAGCCCGCGTTTAACCAAAGGGAATATAAATTACTCTGTACCCAAACTAGCACTATTGTTTTTAAAAAGAGAATAAGAAAGAAAGAAAGAAAGTCAAGCCGCACCCCAGGGCGGCCTTTCTGGGGCTGCCAGGCCACAGTTCAAAGGCAGAGACTCTTCACGAAGCTTTTCAGTGTGGGGAAAACCAGTCGGGGAGATAAAGCGGGCTCCGAAATTCCTCCACCAGCAGACCGTGAAGAGCAGACGACATGTGGCACTGGCCGCAGGGCGTAGACCCACCGGACCAAGATTCTCCGGGGAAACCTGAGCCCGCCGGCCACGGCAGCCGTGTCCCCAAATGCAGGGGGAATAGAGAAAAACCTTCAGCCGCTTCCTTCAAATCAACCGGAGCTTCTGCAGAGGAGGAGGAGGAGGTGTGTCCGTCAGGACACCTCATCCGAATCGGATGCCCCCGGCGGACGAGCCTGTGTTTCGTGGCCAGGCCTCGGAGGGCAGACGTCCCTCTTGGGGTCCCTGGCGGGATGAGGTCTTGGGAGACCGAGCGGCCCTCAGTGTTTGTGGCAATAGCTGATTTTGCCTTCCGACTGCTCCAGGACGCCCAGCATCTCCTCGATGATGGCCCTGAGCGCCCTGCCCAGCTGGCCCGCGTTGTACGGCTTGCCCAGTGGGGGCACGTGCACAAAGGCGGATCGGCCGCGGCTCTGGTACAGAGAGGTGTAGTAGGTGAAGTCGCAGAGATACCTAAGCCGCGGGGGGCGGGGGTGGGAGAGAGAACACGACAGGTCACAGCGTCGGTCCGCAGACCAGGGGCACAGCCTCCCTCCAAGGCCAGACCTCCAGCCTCACCAGAAACCTGCAAGAAAGGCCACCGCTTCTGCCTCCGCAGGTTGGCAAAAACGGAAAAACCTGGTAACTCCCGGTGCTGTCGCACGTGCGGGGGAGCGGGCAGAGGGGAGGCTGGGGGGGTGGAGATCGGCTGCCCTCCCGGGCAAGGCGCTTCGGCAGGTGGGAAAATTGTAATCGCCCAGACTTTACGACCTGCCATGTCCAGTTTTAGAATCTACCGTCAGGAGCCATCTGTACGAGGAAACACAAACGAGGGTGCTCGCTGCCGTGCTATTACGTCTAGAAGCGGAAAAAGAGAAAGCAACCTCAACGTCCCCGGGTGCAGCGTGGCTTCGTAGACGCGGGTTCGTCCGCACCGTGGAATACTGCGAAGCTGTGGGTAAGGAGCGGACAGAGCCAGAAGGAAACGAAGAACTGTGTACCAACGGGTAAGCGAGGAAGGGAAAAAAGAGAGAATGGAGCCTTGGCGGAGATGCGCACCGTGGCCCCCAGGTGAAGCCCGAGGCAGGGAATTCTCAGGAAATGCACACCACGGGCCCCAACCACACAACAGCAAAGCAAAACGCGGCGAGACCCTAAACCTGCCCACCAAGTGACCTCTGCGTGCGCAGCAATCTGGGCATGGGAAGGAGGGTTCACGGTCCGGGTTTCTGACTTATCAGAGAGGTCCCCGCAGGGAAAGAGAGAGGGCAAGAGAATTTTTCGCAGTGAGAATGTATGAGGATACATTCTAGAATTATCTGTGTGATTAAAAATTCATTGTAAAAAGAGACTTGGCCAGGAGCGGTTGTTTGAGTCTATAATCCCAGCACTCTGGGAGGCCGAGGCGGGAGGATCACTTGAGCCCAGGAGTTCAAGACCAGCCTGGGCAAGAGCGAGATCCCGTCTCTACGAAAAATACAAAAATTAGCTGGGCATGGTGGCGCGTGCCTGTAGTCCCAGCTACTCAGGAGGCTGAGGCGGGAGGATCGCTTGAGCCCAGGAGTTTGAGGTTGCAGTGAGCTATGATGATGCCACTAGCCAGGGTGACAGAGTGAGATCCTGTCTCAAAAAAAAAAAAAAAAAAAATGAGGTCATACTGGATTGGGGGGGTCCCTAAATCTGGTGACTGGTGTCCTTACACCAGAAGGCCATGTGGACAGGCATAGGGAAGGTGATGTGACGACGGAGGCAGAGATCAAGGTGACAAGCCAAGGATCCCCAGCAGCCGCCACCAGAGAGGCCTGGGATGGGCTGTCCCTCAGCACCCCCAGAAGGAATCAACCCTGCTGGCACCATGACTGTAGCTTTCTGGCCTCCAGAACTGGAAGACGCCACGTTTCTGTAGAGCTAAGCCACCCAATTTGTGGGGTTTTGTGATAGCAGCCCCAGGAAACTAACACAGAAAGCGACCACTTGGGTCGAGGAAGAGGCAGAGAGGAGGACTGAGGCGGCGGCTGGGGCAACACCCAGGTGGGAGATGCTGAGGGCCTGGGTGGGGACCTGACGGTGGGGAGGAGTGGACAGGTCCATAATGAGGCCCAGGAACGGAACCAGACGCACCTGCTACATACACATAACTAGCACCTGCCTTGCACACACTGAGTGCTCACTCAACAGGCCAAAGTCAACATAATTGGCTCATTCGACACCAGGCTTGGTCAGTAGAGGAGGGAACCCCCGCTCACTCCCACCACACAGGGCCCTACCTGCCGGCATCCTGCGAGATGGTCACCGACACGTCCAGGCCCAGCGTGGTGACTCTCTTGCACACAGCGTCCATGTCGATGATGGAGTCGATGCTTTCAGGCCCATCCTCCACGCAGCACTGGGAGCCGGGGCAGAAGCGGCAGTTGTCCAAGCCCTTGTAGCCCTTGTTGTGGCCGCATTTCTCCAGCGTGACTGTGGTCGCCATGCCTGACACCCCCACGTGCACCACCAGCTGCAGACAGGCAGGCAGGACTTAACATGGCCTGGTCATGGGACTAGGGGTCCCCCCAGGCCAAGCAGTAGGTGCCATCCTCACTGAACTCAGCCTGGGGTTACACTGTTTCCGACCTCTTGCTGTTGGAATAGACCCCAGAGTCACTCTTGCAGAAAAGTATAGCCAAGTGAGACAGCCAAGGATTTGAAACATGCAAAGTTATTCACTGTAGCTCTTCTTGTTATTGCAACCAAATACCATAAAGAAACTAACTAGCTAATGGGGAGTTGGTTCAATAAATAATAAACTACTATGCAGCTGTTAAAAGGCCCAAGGCAGTTTCATATGGAATGATACTCAGGCACATTGCCAAACGCAAAAGGCAAGGTATAACGTCCAGTAATCTAGCCTAAAAATAGAGATGTCAGGAAGACAGTCACTTTAGCACTATTTATAAGAATGAGAAAAATGTCTGGAAACAACTAGCATGCCCAATGACAGGAGAATGAAAACATTAATTACTAAAGATTACCCATCCATTAACATAATAATGTTTAGGGAGAATTTTTAATGACCTAGGTCATTAGATGCTCATGATACAATATTTACAAAAAGCAGATACCAAGTTGAATACAGTTAAACTTCGACTACTGTATTAGTTACTTGTGTGTATGCCTAAGCGCAGAGGGGCATTATAAGAAAATATGTGAACATTTAAAAATTAGGTTGAAAAGTGTGCTATCACACGTGGCAGCCACGGGCCACATGTGGCTTGAAAAGCGACCCATTGAAACCGAGATGTGCAATCCGTGTAAAACACACACCAGATTTTGCAGACTAAGCACACAGACAAAATTAAACATCTCATTAATTTTTCATATGGATTACATGTTGAAATGATAATATTTTAGATATATTGGGTTACATTTAAAATATTTAAGATGACAATTTTGCCTTTTTTTTATGATTTTAATGTGGCTACTGGAAATTTTTTTTTTTTTAGAGATGGGGTCTCCCCCTGTTGCTCAGGCTGGTCTCAAATTCTCAAACTCCAGGACTCAAGTGATGCTCCCACATCAGCTTCCCGCGTCGCTGGGATTACAGGCGTGTGCCACCACGCCCAGCTGAGAATTTTAAATGTTCTGTGTGGCTGGGATGAGAATGTCTACCGGGTCGTGTTGCTTGAGAATGTATGTCCCTAATACATGCTTCGTCTGTGGCCAGAAGGAGAAAAGAAAGAAGAAAGAAAATAGAAAAAGAGAATGTGTCCCTGCGAGCAAGGGCTGTTTTGTTTCTATTGGCTGCTGGAGGCCCAGTGCCTGGCACCGCGTGACCGGGTGCACAGGACGCTGACTGCTGGCGAACGCAGAAATGAAACAGCGCCTGACATGTAGGGGGCCGGACGGTGGCCGTCCCCTCCAACAAAAAAGATATATCCGTGACCTCATGCCTGGAAACTATGAGTGTCACCCTATTTGGGAAAAGGTAATTACATTAAAGCTTGGTGTTTGTTTGTTTGTTTGTTTGAGACAGAGTCTCACTCTGTCGCCCTGGGTGGAGGGCAATGGCGTCATCACAGCTCACAGCAACCTCCAACTCCTGGCCTCAAGCGATCCTCCTGCCTCGGCCTCCCAGAGTGCTAGGATCACAGGCATGAGCCACCGCGCCCGGCCCGTTTTTGTTTGTTTCTTTTATTGGAATAAGGCAAGACCACACAGACGCAGCAGAGGAAGAAGCCCGTTTACAGGTGCTTTGATCCGGTCTTACGGAGCCTCTGCTTCCCCTCTGCAAAACGGGGAAAATGGGCTTGTTAGAAAGGAAGATTCCTCCAGCCGGTCCCGGGGAACCTGAAAGGGCAGGCTAGGGTGGGAAGCTAGGGGGGTTCCCACAGGGACCAGGACCTCACCTCTCAGAAACACCAGCCCACGGGGGTTCCCTGGTGGCTTTCTCCCCTGACCCCACGGAACTCTGCTCTCGGCCCACGGCCTTGGCTGGGCCGCATGTCCCTGTGGCGGGAGGGAAGGGTGTACTTCCTGCCTGGCCGGCCTCCGCTCCAATCATGTCTGGTAATAGCCACAACTCCCTCCCACACCCCGTGTCCCTTTATGCCACCCCCTACTCTGACTTCTCATTCCAGAAGGTTTGGAGAGGGCTGGTGCCACCTCCTGCCTGCCAGAGTGGGCATGTGACCCGGGCCTGGTGAATCAGAGCATTCCTTCCTTCCTCCCACCACAGTGATTGGTTCGGGGACCAGCATGTGACCCAAGCTGGCCAATGGGAATCAGCCATGGACTGTGGGGGCACTATAGGAGGAAAGGTGCTCTTTCTGTTGAGTGGCTGAATTAGGAAGAGGGCTGCCAGCAGCCACCTGTCTTTGCCACCATGAGGGAAGAGACTGCCAGAAGGCACTTCCCTCAGTGCAAATCAAAGCAACACAAAGCGGAAACCAAGAGGCCACAAGAGAATGCTGAGAACACTGCATGAGCACCTGAATCAAGCCAGACCTGAAGCACACCAACTTTTGTGTCCAAGCTATGTTGAGCTGTGTTTTAATAGTCACTGATAACCAAATGCATCCTACTGACACAGAGGTCTAGAGAGACAGAGCCTGGCTTTGTGAAGTCCTGAATGTTTGCTTTCTTCCCTCACCTCCAAAGCAATCCAGAAAAGTGCTGGGCTGTGGCATGGGTCATGTGTTTGACAGGAACGAAGCCACGCAAATCACCTGCATGTGAAGTGTGCCCCTGCAAGTCCTGCCCTTCATACTGCTCACCTGTGGGCTGTGCTTCTCCCACAGGGCAGGGATGAGTCTCTGGACCGTCTTGTACTCGACTGGAATCTCGTACACGTGTAGGTCCACACTGTCGCCAAGGCCCAGTTTTTCCAGCTCCTGGAAGCGAGGAGAGAGGGAGCGTCACCGCATCGGAGGGAGGCTGTAGGGATGACACATTCCCCAGGTAGAATGACCTGTCCTCAGAAAACGGGCGGCTCTCCGAACTCATTCCGCAGAACAAGGAGGGGCAAGTGCTGATCCACCCCAAATCGCTCTCGTCCCCCTCCCCACCGACTTCTCTCCAACTCTCCCTGCGTCTCCACGGGAGGCGGCGTGACGACGCGGCTTCTGGGGCCAGGCTGCTGGGTTTCAACCCTGCCCGTGTGACCGAGGGCAAGCCACTTAACCTCCCTGAGCCTTGGGTCCTCACCTGTAAAATGGGGATAATAAAGCGCTTGCCTCCTAGGAGAGCTGTAAGAATTAAATGAGCCCGTCCACACTAAGAGATCCAAGCAATGCCTGGCACATTTTAAATGTTCAAATAATGCTTGGTGCTGTTACTACTGTTGTTTTTGTTATCATCCTTTCCCCCTTGTTATACCTGATAAGAATTATTTATGGATTTGGTGCATGTGCATAGCGGGTTCTCAATGTATGTTTACAGATTGATTCAACTCCTTAGGGAGCTTCTAACCACCTCAGGGCACAACAGGCTTTAAGATTGTCATAGGCCAGGCGTGGTGGCTCACGCCTGTAATCCTAGCACTTTCAGAGGCTGTGGCAGGAGGATCGCTGGAGGCCAGGAGTTTGAGACCAGCCTAGGCAACACAGAGAGACCCTGTCTCTACAAAAAAAAATTAAGAAGAATCAGCCGGACATGGTGGTGTGCACCTGTAGTCCCGGCTACTCAGGAGGCTGAGACAGGAGGATCGCTTGAGCTCAGGAGTTCAAGGCTGCAGTGAGCTGTGATCGCGCCACTGCACTCCGGCCTGGGTGACACAGCAAGACCCTGTCTCTAAAAAAAAAAAAAAAAAAAGGAAGTCATGAATTATATACAAAAATGGGCTACATATAGCCGCGTGTGCGCTTTTCTGGGGAAGCACCAATGTTTTTCTCGGGGGCTGCCAAAGTTCCAGCCGTTAACTCCTTGGGGCCAAATCCCACAACCAGGTCTCCTTCCCATGGCTGGCCCACGGCACAGCACACAGCATACCAATGACCACGTCTGCGGCATGAACAACGACTCTGCCAGCCCCAGCACGCAGAGGCACGCAGAGAGGCTCAGGGGCAAAGGTTTCACCTCAATAAGAGAAAGTGAGAATGAGCGGATTAACAAAAGGTGGTCTACGGATACCATGGAGTTCCACTCAGCTAAAAGACACAGTGGTGATCTGGCACCTCTTGTATTCTCCTGGATGGGGCCGGAGCCCATTCTACTAAGTGAGGTACCACAAGAATGAAAAAACAAGCACCACATGTACTCACCATCAAGTTGGTATTAACTGATCAACACTTAAGTGCACATATAGTAGCAACATTCATCAGGTGTCGGGCAGGTGGGAGGGGGCAGGAAGGGATGGGTATATTCACACCTAATGGGTGAGGGGCACACCGTCTGGGGGATGGACACGCTTGAAGCTCTGACTCAGGGGCAAAGGCAATATAC
>NW_012150152.1:1107962-1120890 GCF_000956105.1 Propithecus coquereli
CTTCTTTTTTTTTTTCTTTTTTTGAGACAGGGTCTCGGCTCTGTGTCCACTGCAGCCTTGAACTCAAATGATCCTCCTGCCTCAGCCTCCCGAGTAGCTGGGATGACAGGCATGCAACACCGCACCTGGCCTAGGAAGAGTCTAAAATGACATCACATCCGTTCCCTGCTCCAATTTCTGGTGGTTCCTGCTATATTCAGAATAAAACTCCAACTCTGCACGATGGTCCCCGAGGCCCTGCAGGGTCAGCCTCCTCCTTGCCTGTCTCTTCCTTCCCCCGCACCCGCCTTCCTACTCGCCACCACCACCCCAGCCCTGGCCACGCAGCCATGCCTTGGCCTCTGACACACCAGGCTTGCTTCCCTCTGCCTCGGAGCTTCGCACAGGCTGTTCTCCCTGCTTGGAAGGCTCTTCCCCTCATTTCCGGTCGTCTGACTCCTCCTTAGCCGTCACGTCTCAGCCTCCTGGGAATAAGCCCTTCCTGACCCCCAGCCCCCGTCACACTCTCTCAATCCCCAGGTCACTGTCCCCCCCACGGTGCAGGATGAGCATGCAGTAGGTGCCTGTGAATATTGGCTGTGTCACTGGGAACGAGCATAGAGCTCTGTGGCCCCGGGCACGTCACTGAGCCCCCTGCGGCTGTCCCACTCTCCTCAGCTGCAAATAGGGACTGCTGGGGACCTCTCTTTCTTTTTCATCCTTCCCTGCGTTTCAAAGGAGTTCCTCACTACGCATGACGGCCAAGAGCCCAGATGCCCGTCACTGAAGGATGGCCGAAGGACGGGTGGCACCACGGAGTATCACTCAGTGCCGGACAGGAACACAGTGCCGACGCGGGCCGAGCCTCGGAAACGCGCTGCTGAGCGAGAGCGGGACACAAAGGCCACGCGGTGTGTGGCTCCACTGACGCGGAGTGTCCGGACCAGGCCGATCCGCAGATGGGAGCAGATCGGCGGCCGCCAGGGGCTGGGGGAGGCGGGTGGGGAGTGACTGCTGATGGGGACGGGGTCTCCTTTTGGGGGGATGAGAACGTTCTGGAACTAGACAGAGGTGGTGATGGCACAACATAGTGAATTTACTTAATGCCAAGGAATTGTGCACTTCAAAATGATTAATTTTATGTTACATGAATTTCGTCTCAATTTAAAAAAAAGAAAAAGGTGGGAAAGCAGCGCCTGGCTGGCGGCCGCGGTCGGAGTTGCAGGCGTAGCCCCGGAGCTGGCCGCCAGGCTGACCCTCCTCCTCCCGCCCACCAGCCGGGTGACCTCGGGCCGGCGCTCGCCCTCCTCGTGCCTCGGCTTCCTCATCTGCAAACGCGATGAATAGAAGCGGTATCCATGGCACAGGGAGGAAAAACAGAATAACACACACGACAGGCACGGTGCCTGAAACACGCCCTCTCGAATCATGGCGCCACCGCACGCGTGCACTTCGTTTAAAAAATCAAAGCACCTTCTCCTTCCGGCTAATCTACAGCAGTAAGAATCAGGTTTCCCCTCTCGTCTGGAACAACTGAAAAAATAGGTAAAGTATATAAATGAATAGTTTCAGGCATGAAGTTGGAAAGTTGAAGGTGGGGGTGCAGGGGGCGTAAGAGGGCTGCAGTTTGCAGGAAAGAGTCCGGCAGGGGAGTGAGCAGCGGGGAGACGGGGGGAGAGGTTGATTGACTTCAGAGGGCCGAGGACTAATGGGCACACACGTGTGCCCAGACCAAGATAGGGCCACCCGAGAGGAGCAGAGGGGACAACCTTCACAGCCCACGCAAGGCTGCAAATCGTTTATGTTCCCCCCAGCTAGAGTGAGAAAAATCTCTTACCAAAGTGGGAGAAAATTAACCCTGGAAAAAAGGCTGCGCTGGTCTTGCCTGACAAAAACGTAACAGCAAGCCTCAAACAAGCCAGGCTCGGTGGCGCGTGCCTGTAGTCCCAGCTGTTTGGGAGGCTGAGGCAGGAGGATCTCGTGAGCCCAGGAGTTCGAGGCCAGCCTGGGCAACATAGTGAGACCCTATCTCTAAAAAAAAAAAAAAAAAAAAAAAAGACAAAGAGATTCAAACTTCAAACTATTTCCATGTAACTTAATTGTTTCCCAGAACAAAAGCCAAGAATATTTAGAGGAGATCCAAAAGTACCTAGCATGCAACGAGGTAAAATTCACAGTGTCCAGCATTGAATCAAAACTTACCAGACATGCAAAGAAGCAGGAAATAGCACCAGTGATGAGGAGAAAAAGCAACGGAAACAGACCGAGAAATGACATGGATGAGGACATTAAGACAGTTGGTGTATTATTTAAAAGCCTGACAGATCAAGTCTGAAGGCCCACCATGACCCACCCCTCGTTGATTCCCGTCAGAAGTGACAGAACACACATCTACAGTGACCTGTTTCTAATCTCTTACGCACACACCCATCTGAGAATTCACATAGCATTTTGGGGGGGTCTCTCTATGCTGCCCAGGCTGGTCTTGAATTCCTGGGCTCAAGTGATCCTCCTGCCTTAGCCGCCCGAGTAGCTGGGATTGCACATCAATGCTTCCTTTATCTCTGCTGCGTAATATTTCACTTCAGAAACTGGCCACCATAAATTCAAATATTCCCCTACACTGGAACATTTAAGGAGCTTTGGATATTCTTCAACTGTCAGTCCGCCTGCAGTGAATGCCCCATGCAAATGTCTCTCGCCCGCGCGCGAGGCATAAACGCCAAGAAGTGAGACTGCCACGTTGCAAGATCAGCCTGCACACATTTGCTGTTGGGTAGTATTGTCAAATTGAAGCCTGCTTTTCTTGTTTTGTGTGTGTGTGTTTTTTTTTTTTTTTTTGAGATAGATTCTCACACTGTCACCGGGCTAGAGTGCCGTGGCGTCAGCCTAGCTCACAGCAACCTCAAACTCCTGGGCTCAAGCGATCCTCCTGCCTCAGCCTCCCGAGTAGCTGGGACTACAGGCACACATCACCGTGTGTGGCTAATTTTTTCTATATATTTTTAGTTGTCCAGCCAATTTCTTTCTATTTTTAGTAGAGACGGGGTCTCGCTCTTGCTCAGGCTGGTCTCGAACTCCTGACCTTGAGCAATCCTCCCGCCTTGGCCTCCCAGAGTGCTGGGATTATAGGCGTGACCCACGGTGCCCAGCCTGAAGTCTGCTTTTCTGACCTCAAATTCAGTACATCCTAGGCAGGGCTTCCCAACCTATGGTGAGTTGTATAATTATTCCATTATATTTTACAATGTAATAATAATAGAAATAAAGTGCACAATAAATGTAAGGTACTTGAATCATCCTGAAACCATCCCCCCTTCCCAGTCCGTGGAAAAATTGTCTTCCATGAAAATGGTCCCTGGTGCCAAAAAGGTTGGGGACCACTGTCCTAGAGGGAAAAACTTTATGGTTTATAAATGAATCTTCCCCTAATCTCCAAGAGGAGATCCATGGAGCTCTTTTCTCTCTTAAAAACAAATTAGCAGCTGGGTGCAGTGGCACATGCTTGTAGTCCCAGCTACTTGGGAGGCCAAGGAAGGAGGTTCACTTGAGGCCAGGAGTTCAAGACCAGCCTGGGCAATATAGCAAGACCCCATTTTTTAAAAAAGAAAAAGAAAACAATCAAATGACCCAAAAAGCATAGGAAAAAAAGAAAAAACAGATAAATAAACTGGACGTCATCAAAATTGAAAACAGAATGAAGAACTTTAAAAGAATGAGTCATTTCTGTCTGGACCACCCTGGAGGAAGGGATGTCCAGGCACGCACCGTGGGGCGAGTGAGCCACCTTCTGGGCAAGGAAGGAACGGGAAGGGGATGGGGACAGGAGGGAGACATCGCTGCAGAAAACTCATCATGTGATGTTTTGACTTTTGAACCATGTCAATGTTTTACAAGATCAAAAAGGAAAATAAAACAACCCATGGACCCACAGCTACAGACCTGCCTCTTTGCTGTTACTTCCCTAATGGGCACAGGGCAATCATCTTGAATCCTATGTGACATGTTGCTTTTTAAATCAGGGGCGGGGGTGGGGTGGGAATCTGTATTAAGAAAAGCAGGACGTACACTCTGGGAGGCAGAGGCGGGAGGATCACTTGAGCTCAGGAGTTCGAGACCAGCCTGAGCAAGAGTGAGACCCCATCTCTACTAAAAATAGAAAAATTAGCCGGGCATGGTGGTGTGCACCTGTAGTCCCAGCTACTCGGCAGGCTGAGGCGGGAGGATCTCTTGAGCCCAGGAGTTTGAGGTTGCTGTGAGCTAGGCTGACGCCACGGCACTCTAGCCCGGTGACAGTGTGAGACTCTGTCTCAAAAGAAAAAGAAAACAAGTTATGAGCTTGGAGGCAGGAAACAAGCTTGCTCCAAGCCGAGGGCTAGACACCCCAACACGTTCAGTTCCTTTTTCCTAGCAGAGCTAGCGATTCCTTAATACTTTCCTCAAACTCACTTACTTTTTTCCTTAAATAAATTTAGCCTCATTCCAAGTAACAATACCCATGAAATTATGAGACTTGATGTGCTAGCTGTATGTTTTTTCCCTAAAACACATTAAATACAAAACTACCATAATGTTATAATGTGTGCTCTACACACAGTGTGTGTATGTATATATACACACATTCTTTCCATGTATGAAATATTTCAAAAATAATTTTATAACATTTCCCTCTTCCCCTTAATGTTTTTTTTCTTTCTTTCTTTTTTTTAGAGACAAGGTCTTGCTCTGTCGCCCAGGGTAGAGTGTGGTGGCGTCACCATAGCTCACTGCAGCCTCAAACTCCTGGGCTCAAGGGAACCTCCTGCCTTGGCCTCCCGAGTAGCCAGGGCTACAGGTGTGTACCACCACACCTGGCTAATTTTTTTCATTTTTAAGAGATGGGGTCTTGCTGTGTTGCTCAGGTTGGTCTCGAATTCTTGGTCTCAAGCGATCCTCCCACCTCAGCCTCCCAAAGTGCTGGGGTTACAAGCCTGAGCCACCGTACCTGGCCAGATCCTGGTTTTTAAATGTCATTCTCCACTAAAAGAACCAAGGCCGGGGCAAAGAAAATACAAAGGGGAGTTACCATGTGATCCAGGAACGCCCTCCCAGATAAATGTATTATCTATACCGAAATTTGCATACGTGAAATTGAAAACATACGTCCACACAAAAACTTATATGTGACGGTTCACAGCAGCATTATTCATAATAGCCAAAAGGTGGGAACAAGCCAATGTCCGTGAACTAAAGAATGAATAACCCAAATGTGGCCCATCCACCCAGCGCACTATCACTCAGCTGTAAAAGGGACTGAAGCCCGATCCCCGCTGCCACGTGGATGAGCCTCGAAGACGTGGTGCTGAGTGCGAGAAGCCGGACACCAAAGGCCACACGGGGCACAATTCCATGATATAAAATATCCGGAACATGCAAGTCTACAGGGACACAAGGTAAATTAGCAGCTGTCAGGGGCTGGGGGAGGGGCAGTGACTGCCAGTGGGGACGGGGTTTCCTTTGGGGGTGATGAAAATGTTCTGGAACTGGACAGAGGCGATGGCCGGACAGCTCTGAATATACGGAAACCTACTGACGCATACCTTTAAAAGGATGAATGAACGGCATGTGATTCTATCTCAACGAAATTATATCTCAGTTTTTAAAACAGAAGACACAAGACGTCTGACATCCAACACTCAGGTGGGACTCAGAAACAAAATTTTAAAAAGATGCCCCGCGCAATGCAGTGTGGCGCATTGGACGGGATTCTGGAACAAAAAGGCAAAGGCATCAGTGGAGAACTGGTGAAATATGACCCAAGGCTGCAGTTTAGTTAATAGCAATGGGTCACCACTGGTTTCTTCCTGACAAATGCCATGTTCATGTGAGGTGTTGACAATAGGGGATGATTTTCTTAACAATATGTCTGTAAGGTGAGAAATTGTCTATTAAATTTTAAAATAAAAAAAATAATAGGGGAAATGTGGAAGGAGGCCGGGCGCCGTGGCTCATGCCTGTAATCCCAGCACTCTGGGAGGCAGAGGTGGGAGGATCACTTGAGCTCAGGAGTTCCAGACCAGCCTGAGCAAGAGCGAGACCCCGTCTCTACTAAAAATAGAAAAATTAGCCAGCTGCGGTGGTGGTGCCTGTAGTCCCAGCTACTCGGGAGGCTCAGGCAGGAGGATCACTAGAGCCTGGAGGCTGCAGTGAGCTATGATGACACCACTGCAGTCTAGCCCGGGTGATACAGTGAGACTCTGTCTCAATCAATCAATAAAAATAAAAAGTGGCTGGAAGTCTGAGGAAGGCTTATATGGCCACAAAGTATGTCTCCATTGAGTACTTCTTTATTTTTTTTAAAGTCAAGGTCTCATTACATTCCCCAGGCTGGTCTCGAACTCCTGGCCTCAAGCGATCCTCCCATCTGGACCTCCCATGCAGCGTACCTGTTTCAGAATACCTTTTTTTTTTTTTTGAGATAGTCACACTGTGTCACCCCACGTGCCCACCAGGATGCTTTTTAATTACGAAGGGCAAAATACACAGTAACTTTGCAGGGAGAAATCCACTAGCCCTCACTTGCAGCAAGAGATCAAGGCCAGTGGCACCAGCAATGCCACACATCAACCTCCGGTGTCTCCTGATAAGACGGCACACAGAGGACATAATATCGCTTCTGCCCAGACACAGCACCTCGGTTTAATATGAGGAGACACTGGACACACCCATCTCGAGGGACATTCTACAAGATGACTGAGCAGGTTCTCGCCAAACCTGGCAACGCCGTGAGACGCGAGCAAGGACTGAGGAACTCTGCGCACTGCAGGAGGTTAAAGAGACGCAGGACAACTGAACGCAAGGCACGAGCCAGAATTGTGCCAACGGAATGTAACGTAAAATCAGTCTCTCTCTTTTTTTTTAAGAGACTGGGTATTGCTATTTTGCCCAGGCTGGACTCGAACTCTTGAGCTCTAGTGATCCTCCTGCCTCAGCCTCCAAAGCAGCTGGCAAGACAGTTGCACCCCACTGCACACAGCTACATGTCAATTCTTAGTGGTAGAAAATGAGCTGGCATTTCAGGGAACACACGGAGTGAGTCACCTACTTGTCCTAACCTTTGAGTCCTCTGGGTGCCCACGTCTCCTCAGCCTCCCTCCCCAAAAGTGGGGAAAAAATTTAAACTAAGCACCATCATCGGCCAGGCGTGGTGGTGCACGCCTGTCATCCCAGCACTTTGGGAGGCCGAGGTGGGAGGATTGCTTGAGCCCAGGAGTTCGAGACCAGCCTGGGCAACATAGCAAGATTCCATCTTTACAAAAAATAGAAAAATTAGCCGGGTGTGGCAGCACACACCTGTAGTCCCAGCTACTCGGGAGGCTGAGGCAGGGAGGCTGAGCTTGAGCCTGGGAGGCTGCAGTGAGCTATGATGGGGCCACTGCACAGCAGTCTGGGCAACAGACCGAGACCCCGTTTCAAAGAAGAGAAAAAAAGGAAACCATTCTCAATGACGCACACACACACCATGGCCAGCGATCCTGAGAGAGGAATCCACCCTGTGTTTGCCAAGAGCCACTTGGGAGCAGCCCCACTGCTTAATTCCTAGTGACAAACCTGGGAGACCCCCAAAAGCCTGTCCATGGGAGCTGGGGTGACTCAACGTAGTGTGTCCACCCGGTGGAACGACACACAGCACAGAAAAGAACAGCTGTCCCCTGCACCAACGTGGGCTGCGCCAAACGGCAGACACACAGGGGACCCAGAGTCTGTGCCACTTGGTTCATACCCAGCACGAGACCAGGCAAAGCTCATCTGCGGTGACCAAGCCCGGGACAGCAGTTGCCTCGGGGGCAGGATGGGGAGTGAGTGATGAGAGAAGGCGGATACCAGGGAATGTTCTGGAAATGTTCTATATCTCGATCAAGGTATTAGGGGCATAGGCATAAAAACTTTTCACCAAAGTGATGGGCAAACTTAAGGTCCATACATGTTGCTTTATGTAAATTATTCCTCAATTTTAAAGAGGGTAACAGCGTTGGGGGAGACAGTCAGGAAGTTCATCTGGAGCCATGAGGAAGCGTGTGGCTGGTAATCTGGACGAATTCTTTGCCTCTGAAGATGTTCTGTGCCAAGAGGGCTGGATAGTTCTCCTTGGGGAGGAGGGAGGCAGGGAACCCCAAGTCCCCCGGATTCTGCAGCGAGGGCGGCCGCTCCCGAGCACACACCGTGAAAGGACCAGAGCTCAGGCGCCCCAGACGCTGCTTTGTCTACACCCCGTCTACCTGACAAGACCCCGCCGAGAAGCCACATCTGACCGTTTCCCTTGACCCCATGACAAAGACCCTCTTTGTTCCCTGGTAATATCCTTAGCAGGTCTGTCTAGACTCGCTGCCGCAGTAATTGTCCTGTGGTGTCTCCACGTTCTGTGACCCCGCTCCTCCTCGCCCTGCTTGGGCGAGGGACACCCCAGACGGCAGAGCCCAGGGGCTCCCTGGCCCTTGACACCCACCTGCGCCTCCTCGGGAGAGAGGGAGACGCAGCCGGCATCCCAGCCCACCACCGAGACCTGGGGGTGACAAGACGCACCAATGACGTGGCGCCCTACAAGAGGTGCTGGGGCAGCCACCACCCAGGGGAAGATGAAAGGGGGGTCTCCCTTCTGTCCCCCAGCAACTCCCACCTCCCGACCGTGGCTGGTGGGAAGCAGTTCGTTGTGCTGGGGCACGGGTTCACGGGGCACGAAGGAGGAAGATCAGAAGAGACAGAGACAGAGACAGGGACAGGGAGACACAGAGTCGGAGAGACAGAGAAGGGAAGGGGACAGGCGGAGAGAGAGAGCAGTTAGCGGTCCGTGGGAGAAGGAGGGGTTCCTCCGACAGACGGCGACACCTGCGCGTCCGAAAAGTCAGTTGCCGCAGGGAGCGACCACTGCTCACGCCACAGAGCAAAACGACAGCTTCCGGTGGAGGTGGCAGGCCGCCGCCACCACCGGCGCCTGTCTGCGTCACACCAAGAACACCCCGAGGTGTATTTTTTTGCGGGCTGGATCCCACCCGTCCAGAGGCGACACCTTTCGAACAGGCAAAATCCGCTTTGATCCAGGGCCACAAGAACGCACCAACGGCAGCTCCGGGAACTCCGCGGGGGACCCCACCGACGCTGAGCTGCGCAGAAGAGGCCAAACCCCACAGCCAGCTCGCCGCGTGGCTCCAACTCTGCCAAGTTCTAGAACAGGCAAAACTCACCGACGTGGCGAAAAACTCAGCAGAGAAGTTTACGTGGCGGGGTAGGGCGGTACCTGGGAAGGGGCCTCTGTGAATGAATGAGGAGGAACCAGGGAATGTTCGAGATCTTGATCCAGACTGGGGGGCGTACAGATGTAATGTCATTGGTTATACACACAGGTGTGCTCCGTGTACACAAGCCGGACTCCAGTTTGTTTTTTCCCTCAAAAAGGGAAACAATGAGATCTGAGAAGGCCGGCATCGTTTGAGCAGGGGGACGGTGCAGAAGCTTGTCTTATCGTTTGGTAAACTCCAGGAAGAAAGTGGAGAGTGGAAACTTGGGGTCTGGAGAGATAAGGACCAAGTAGAAGGGATATTCCCCCCGCCGCAGAATGAGAAGCTGCCATCCTCCACCATTCGAGCCCCGAAGCTCGGACGGATTTCCAAAGATTGTTTAATTGATTTTTTTCTTCTATTTAGATGCAGATCACAGTGTCTGGGGCCCAGGAATTCAGACACTCGGCTTTGTGTCCACTCAGCCCCGTGAAGGCTCCTGTCTGAAACTCGCACAAAGCCAGACACACAAGTCTTCAGAAACACGCTGTTCCTTTTTGTCTGGGACTCCAGGGAGCGGGTGCGCAGGCAGGGCCTCGGACACGCTCCCATCTGCAAGGGTCCCGGGATCCCAGCCCTCCGTCCCGCTCGCAAAGTGGGTGGAGAAAAAAAAACCAAGGAAGCAGCACTCTGAGAGCTGGAGTCGGGATGACAAAGAAAGGTGGGGCATGGGGGAGGGCCAGCTGGGGATTGTCACACTGAGGTTCCAGTTGGATTTTCCTCCAAATCCAGGACTCTGCAGTGGGAAGCGGGGATACTTTAAATCAGGCAGCTAATGGGCTAGGATTAACACGGGTTTGGCTCCGGTCTCTGCCGACCTGATTTATATAAGGAGAAACATTCCCCTTTCTCTCTGCTCATTGTTCGCAAGTCTGGCCCTCCGAATGCCCCATCTGGCAAAGAAACTAGGAAGGGCTTTGCAGACAGACACCCTGCTCATGACACCAGGAAAGACAGCCCTTCCCCACCCCCACTATGCAAACTTTTCCTCCCCCAGCTGCCTGGAGGTGACAGCGAGGGTCACTGCACCAGCTCCCGCGAGGTCAAGACACCCCCACTCCGACATCCCTGCCTGGTTCCTCCCAACATGGGAAGCACCTGCCTAAAAGACACTGGAGAATTCTCAGGTTGGCCATTCGGGAACCAACTCAAGTCGCAATTCATCTTTGAGTAAATAGAAAAGATTTTTGATGCAAAGGAGAAAGATGCCATATTCGGATGATTCCCGGGTTCAAGTGGGAGCCTCCCACTTAAGCAACTGTGTCCCGAAACGCAACATTTATACCCGCTCCTGGGCCCTCCCAGTCCCAGACCTGTAGCCACTAGCTGCGCTGGGCACTTCAGAAGCAATGCCACTCCCATTTCTAGGTGTGATGGCAGAGAACTCCCTTCATCACTCCTCTCGGCCTCAGTTTCCTCATCTGTAAAGTGGGTGCAAGAATAATTGCACCTACCACGCAGGGGTTGTTGGGAGAATTCAGAGCGCTGGGCTGCAAACAAGTGCTCAATAAATATAAGCTATAAGATGTAAGCTGACATAAATATCTCGTAGGAGGAGACTTTCTTTGGTGCCGTAATTTTCTGGGGGGAGCCCAGCTCCAAGCCTGACTCGTACCCTCCAGATGTGCATTACCTGAACCGCAATCCAGCTGGCGTTCACAGTGTGTTCCCCAAAAGGGCCAAACCCTGAAAAAAAAGAACAGTAAAAGCAACATGTTATTGCAGAGTGGTCCTACCCAGCCTGCCCCAATCTGGGCCACTAACTCCAGCTGGGAGGAGCAGCAGGAAACTTCCTGGAGCAGCTACCACCTGCAAGAGTGTTGGGGGGCTGGTCCAGAGTTCTGGGGGGCCTGATTCTCATGCCTCACCAGGAGGAAGTGGCCTCTTTCGCCTCAGACAAGGCTGGCCTGTTCCTTTCTCAATTGTCCCCACTACTCGTGGCCCCTTTTATAGTTATTTTATGACTGTCTTTATGGGGGGCCTCTCCCCCAATTCTGGAGGGGTAGATGCTCTAAGAATCCCCACGGGAGGAGGAGTGGCCCTCACGGCATGTGTAGGGGCCTTTCCCAGGCCGTCCAGACGCCATCCCACCGCCCTCCCTGCTGGCTCCAGCTCCAGGCCCCCTTTCCAAACCAAGACCATCGCCTGGGAATATATGTTGAGCGACCTGCCTGGCGTTCATGGAATCCCCTTTTCAGGCAAGGGTGTTTCCTGGGCCCGATTTACAGGAGCAGGGACTGATGCACAGGGAGGTAAAGCCAGCTGCCCAAGGTCCCAGAGCAAAAAGGTGGGGGAGCTGGGATTCCAACCCAGACTTGGAGAGTCCATGGCCTTGGCCTCCCTCTTCTAATCACTGCGTCGTACTGTCTAAAAAGTTGTCTAGCTGGGCCAAGGATCTCACGTGACATCAATGTCATGGGAGGGATGTTGTGTCCTGAGAAAGCAGGTAGATGCCACAGCTCAGGAGGCAACCTCCCGGCCCGCTCCTGCTGCACAGCTGAAGTTCGAGTCCCAGCTCAGCCACTTACAAACTAGGCGACCTCCATGAGGTGACCTCGGTTTCCCTTTCTGCAAAATGGAGATGGTGAAAATGTCACCAGCTGATGCAGAAAGCTCTGGAATAACAAATGACGAGATAGAGGAAGGCCGTGGGGGCAGTGACCCTTCCTGCAATTATACACACCTGCTAGGCAGGTGCGTGGCCTCTTCCATCTTCCCAGGTATTCCAGGACCAGCCCCGGCTTCCCTTCCACAGTCGCCAAACACCTGTTTGAACCTTGGCTGGATTTCCCACTCTGACCCCTCAGGACTGCAGGTCAAAATGACCCCCCACTCTGAGGCCCCAGCGGAAGTTGACATGCCACGTGGCCCCTAGGCGGAGTCTCAGGGAGGAGGAACAGTTAGTTGGTTTGGGGGGAGTTGGTGACAGCGGGGCCGGGCTCACCAACAAGCAGCCCAGGCACAAAAGGTTTCCGGCGGAGACACTCCCTGGGACAACCGGGGAGCGGACCCGCGCCAGAGGTCCCCGGAACCCCACCTGTCTCTGCCCCGGCGGAGCAGCCCCCATTATCGCAGGGCGTGGAGAGCAGTGGCCAGGAGGTTCATTTGTCACGGGACGCTTCCTGCCCGCAAATCGGCCTTTGTCCCCTGGGGCGGGGGAGGGTGGGGGGCCAGGCCCGATCCCCAGTAGGGCAGGGAGCAGGGTCGGGTGCAGCCCCTGGCCAGACAGAGCAGGTGGGTGCCCGAAGGGTCACTGTCCCCACTCAGGGAAGGAAGGACGCCAGAGGGGCCTGTTCCACGCGGGGCACTTGCTCGGGTCCCGAGGCCCCTGCCTGCCCCGACTGCCCACCCCGAGACCACAGAGGCGCCGCCTCCTCCACTTTCTGGGTGGCCAGGACCGGGCCGGGCTTCCGCAGGCGATGACATCTCCCAAATCTGGGGCCACTTCTAGCACCTGCTCCGCCCAGGGGGCCGCCCGCCCCGCCCCAGTGCTGGCCGCCGCCCCCGCGGCCGCCCGGGCGCGCAGCCCGCGTACCCGTCACCACCACCGCCTTCCTGGGCTGCTCCATGGCGGGCTCGGGCAGCGCCTCGGACCCGCTCCGGTTCCGACTGGCGCGTCAACCGCCCAGCCAGCC
>NW_012150152.1:1122470-1194058 GCF_000956105.1 Propithecus coquereli
GGGCATGGTGGCGCATGCCTGTAGTCCCAGCTACTTGGGAGGCTGAGGCAGTAGGATCACCTGAGCCCAGGAGTTTGAGGTTGCTGTGAGCTAAGCTGCGCCACGGCACTCACTCTAGCCTGGGCAACAGAGTGAGACTCTGTCTCAAATAAATAAACAAACAAACACATAAACAAATAAAATTTTAAAAAAGAAAAAGAAAAACACTGCAACCACATTTGAGTGGTGCCAGAAAGTTCTCTGCAGGCCCCCATGTTGCTAAGGAGGCTAATAGGGCAGGGCCTTTGCACTTGCTGTTCCCTCTGCCTGGAACGTACCCCACAGGTGTGCACAAGGCTGGCTGCTTCTCCTCCTTCAGACCTCAGCCTACCTGGCTGTCACCGCCTCCCAGGGGTCCTTCCCACCCTACCCCCCATCACCTCCCCCTGAGGGTCTTGTCCCCCAGCTAAAGATTGCTTGAGCCCAGCAGTTCCAGACCAGCCTGGAGGTTCCTTCTTGCCCTCCCTGGCTGAAATTACCCTACCCCCCGCCCCCGCCCCGTGGGTCCATGGCATTTCCTGTTCCGTCCTCACCACAGCAGTGAGGCTCAGAAATTATTCTCTATGGTTACTGCTTTTCTGGTTGGTTCACCCATTTTCTCTGACAGAGAGATTAGAACTCCCAGAGCAGGAAATATTTCTCTGTTAGTTCCACCTCCCAGTGCCCGGCACGTCCCCTGGCACACAGCGGGCCCCCTGCCGACATTCATCAGAGGCCGGATTCCTCCCAAAACAGCCAGAAAAACAAAGTTGAGTTTCTGTGTGTGTCCTCAGAGACAAGGCTGGACCTTGGCCTTGGGTGGCCGACATCTCGTTCCAAGCTGCCTTGGCTCCATTCGTCAGGGTGCTGTGGAAGGGACGTCGCCACCCCACCCCCGCGCCCAGGGCAGAGTTCTCTGCACTGCCCCAAGTTCTGTTTGCAAGTGCAGGCTCGAGGTCACACGCTCTGTGGCTATTTTGGTCTTTGGCAGCCTCAGGTAGAATTCAGAAAATCCGAGAGCCGGCCTGGGCGGGCTGTGGGAGCCAGACCCGAGCCACGTGGGAGAAGAGAACAAACCCAAATGCTTCCAAAGTCAGGTTTTACAACCCAAATGTGTCGTGTGCTCCTGGTACGGAGTGCGCCCATTGCTAGAAGTTGGGGCTGTGGGGAGAGCAAGCCACAGATGTCAACGTCCCCTATTGCAGTGGGATAAACAGGGGGAAGGGGCACAAAAAGACCCAGAGTCAGTAGTGATGGGGAGAAACCGAGTCACGCACTGCTGCCCCACGTGACTGGCGGTAAAGACTAATGTGCCCTGGCAGCCCTGACCCTGCGCCCACCCTGTTTTAAACACTTCGCTTGTGTTCTCCTTTTTAACCTCCCAAAACTTGGAAGGAGGGACTCTTTTTTATTTATTTTTTATTTATTTTTATTTTTCAGATAGGGTCTGTGTATGTTGCCCAGGCTGGTCTCGAACTCCTGGGGTCAAGCGATCCTCCCACCTCAGCCTCCCGAGTAGCTGGGACTCCAGGTGCTACCTTGCCCAGCATGGACAGACTATTTTTAACCCAGTTTGCAAAGTGAGGAGACTGAAAGGCTCAGAGCAGCTAAGCCACTTGCCCCAGGTCACACACAGGTGGGGTTGGGATTTGGAACTGGAAGTAAATGGGCACATCCTTAGAGGACAGTCCCACTTAAAAAGTTCTCGCTGAAGCTGCCAAGGTGTAAGTTCAGGGATACAATCTGCAACAGTGTAACCGGCAACCAGGGCAGAGGGTCATATGCACTGCAGGAGTGGGGGGCGACTGCAGGATGCAGCGCTCCAAAAGAAATTTAAAACTGGGTGTGGTGGCACACACCTGCAGTCCCAGCTAGTCTGGAGGCTGAGGAAGGAGGATCTCCTGGGCCCCAGAGACCAGCCTGGGCAACAAAGTGAAACCCCATCTCTACAAATAATAATTTTTTTTTTTTTTGAGACAGTCTCACTCTGTTGCCCGGGCTAGAGTGCCGTAGCGTCAGCCTAGCTCACAGCAACCTCAGACTCCTGGGCTCAAGCGATCCTCCTGCCTCAGCCTCCTGAGTAGCTGGGACTACAGGCACGTGCCACCGTGCCCGGCTAATTTTTTCTATTTGTAGTTGTTTGGCTAATTTCTTTCTATTTTTAGTAGAGATGGGGTCTCGCTCTTGCTCAAGCTGGTCTTGAACTCCTGAGCTCAAGCGATCCTCCCACCTCGGCCTCCGAAAGTGCTATACAAATAATTTTTAAAAGTTAGCCAGGCATGGTGGCACACGCCTGTAGTCCCAGCTGCTCAGGAGGCTGAGGCAGGAGGACCGCTTGCGCCCAGGAGTTTGAGGCTGCTGTGAGCTATGATGATGCCACTGCACTCCAGCCTGGGCAACAGAGTGAGAGTCTGTCTCTAAAATAACAGAAAATTTACCATCTTGACCCATTTGTAAGTGCACGGTTCGGTGGGATTAAATACATTCACTCTGTCCTGCAACCATCACCACCATCCGCCTCCAGAACTTGTTCATCTTCCCAAAGAAAAACTCTGTCCCCATTAAACGCTAACTCTCCATTTCCCCTCCCCCAGCCCCTGGCACCCACCCTTCTACTTCCTGTCTCTATGAGTTTGACTACGCCAGGAACGGCACACAAGTGGAATCATGCAGTATTTACCTTCTTGTGACGGGCTTATTTCACTCAGTGCAATGTTCTCAAGGTTCATCCGTGTCGGAGCGCGTGTCAGAATTCCCTTCCTTTTGCAGGCGGAATACTGTTCCACCGTGTGGATGGACCACACTTTGTCCATGCATGACTGACGGACGTGGGGGCTGCTTCTCCCTCTCGGCTACCGTGACGAGTGCTGCGGTAGTCATGGGAGTACACGTATCTCTCCAAAACTCTGCTTTCTATGCTTTTGACCACTGGAGTTTTGTAACCTTTTATTTTGAAATAGTTTAAGACTGACATGAGGTTGCAAAATTAGTACAGCCCTTTCATGAGCCATTCACTCTTCTTCCCCGGTGAAATGGTTTCTCTTACTAAACCACTTCGAACCCAGGAAACTGACTTCAGTACAATGTAATGAACTTGGGTAGCACATCGTCTTTCCTAGAGTTTTAAAAAAAAGTTTCATTTGTAAAGAATTGTTCCTTTTAAAATTTGTATGCAATTTTCTTAGGGAGAGAGTGGAGGGTGGCAAATATGGTGGTTACAGGCAGCTGGCCTGGGTTCAAATTCTGCCTGGCTTTTGGCGTGTTGTGTGCCCTCAAATGAGTTAATTCCCCACTTCTGAGCCTCAGTTTCCTCGTCTGTAAAATGGGGAGTAAAGAACACAGGAGCCCCAGTGGCGAAGTCTAAAATGCAAGTATTAGCATAGATCATAATGTTACACAGACTGTCTTCATAGGCCATCTTTTGTTGTTGTTTTTAAAGGAGTGGGCTTGTGTGTTTGCATATGTTAATAGAAAGATGAGCGTGACATTCACGTAGTCAGTCAGCAAACTCGTAGTATATTTAGTCCCTTCTCCAAGCCCTCCGCCCCCCATGCGGCCTCCTAATACTCCTAACAGGTGTCACTGCCTGTCTCAGTTCATTTGGTCTGCTATAACAAAACACCTTAGCCTGGGTAGTTTATAAACAATAGAAATGTATTGCTCACAGTTCTAGAAGCTGGGAAGTCCAAGATCGAGGGACCAGCAGATTCAGTGTCTAATGATGGTCTGTTCTTCATAAATGGTACTCTTTTTTTTCCTTTTAGGGATGGGATATCTCTCTGTCACCCAGGTTGGAGGGGTGTAGTCAGGTGATCCTCCTGCCTCAGCCTCCCAAGTAACTGGGACCACAGCCACACCACCATGCTCGGCTAATTTTTTAAAAACTTTTTAAGAGATGGAGTCTTGGTGTGTTGCCCAGGCTGGTCTTAAACGTCTGGCCTCAAGTGATCCTCCCTTCTCAGCCTCCCCAGTAGTTGGGACTTATAAGTGCGAGCCACCACACCCAGTGTAGATGGCACTTTCTATGTGTCCTCACCTGAGTGAGGGAGAAACATGCTCCCTTCAAACACTTTTATAAGGGCACTCATCCCATTCATGAGGGTGCAGCCCTCATGGCTTAATTTCCCAAAAGTCCTCATATCTTAATACTATCACATCGCGGATTAAGTTTCAACATATGAATTTGGGGCGGGGCGCAGTGGCTCACGCCTGTAATCCCAGGACCTTGGGAGGCCAAGGCAGGAGGATTGCTTGAGGCCAGGAGTTCCAGCCTGGGCAACGTGGAGAGACCCCATCTCTACAAAAAATTTTAAAAATTAGCCAGGTGTGGTAGCAGGTGCCTGTAGTCCCGGCTACTGGGGAGGCTGAGGCAGGAGGATTGTTTGAGGCCAAGAGTTCGAGGCTGCAGTGAGCTGTGACTGTGCCACTGCACTCCAGCCTGGGTGGCAGAGCGAGACCCTGTCTCTAAACAACCACAACCACCATCTGAATTTGGGGAGACGCAAACATTCAGACCATATGTCAAATTTATTCATGTGGTTGTACAGCTACGCACTCTAGACTGACAGCTCCAGGAAGGCAGGGGCCAGGTCTGAATTGGTCACTGCTTGGGCACACAGTAGGCACTCAATAAATGTGCCAAGTATAGCGAAACGCACTGAGCTGCAGGTTAACTCACAAAAGAAGCTGTGCTTTTCTCTGGCCTCCCAACCGGGACAGCACTGAGAGGTTCGGGGAGCTTCTGGGGTCTAGGACCACCTTGAACCACGGCCACAGAGACAGGGCGAGGGAAGCCAGGATTCTCAGCCCCTGCGTGCCCTGCACTCACATCCTGCCCCTGGGGACTTGAATCCTCTCTGGGCTTTGCCAGCTGCTGCCAGGTGTGGCCTTGGAAGAGCAAGGGACTGACAGCTCACGGGGATCACACAGCTCCCTGCTGGGGCTCTGTCCTTTTGGCTCCTTTCGGGTAAACCCAGCCTACTTTGGGGACTGCAGAGGCTTGTGGCCAAGGTGGGCAGGGGGGATATTTGGGCATATGTGAGGCTTTTAAAGGTTCAATGTGGCCAGGTTGGGTGGCTCACACCTGCAATCCTAGCACTTTGGAAGGCCAAGGCAGGAGGATTGCTCAAGCTCAGGAGTTCGAGACCAGACTGAGCAACATCGCAAGATCCCATCTCTACAAAAAAATTAAAGAACTAACCAGGCGTGGTGGCACACGCCTGTAGTCCCAGCTACTCGGGAGACTAAGGCAGGAGGATCGCTTGAGCCCAGGAGTTTGGGGCTGCAGTGAGCTATGACAATGCCACTGCACTCCAGCCTGGAGGACAGAGTGAAACCCTATCAATCAATCAATCAATCCATAGATGAATGCATCTTTTTTCTCCAGGTAATGTCTTGAGACGTATAAGGCCTTTGGGGAGCTCAGGCTAGAAGACTGGGCTAGGAGGTGCTTTGGATGGTGGCCCACATCATGCCCTGGCCAGGTCCCTTGAAGGATCTGCTCACCACTCTGCTCCCCCTGCCTCTCCTCCCACTTCCCCCAACCCACAGCAGTGAGAACTGACAACGCCGAGGCCGGGTCTTATTTCCCTTTAACTGTACCAGCACACAGTAGGCGCCCAATAAATGCATGAGGGGCAGGGATGCGTGGGAGACGAGGGCATGGCTGCATGCCACCCTTGGGGACTCTCCGCTGCTTCTCACTCTGGGACATGAAAACAGACAAGGGCAAGGGCCCCTCCCCGCCAACAAAACTCTGCTCTGTGGTTCCCTGCACTCCAGGAGCGTCCTGGCCCGGGTACAAATGACACTTTGTTTCAGGTCAGGTGGCCAGTGATCAGAAAAGGTTCACATGAGGCTCTAGGTCCCCTGGATGAGAGGTGGACACAGTCACTGCCTTCACCAGCCAGGCCTTGACCCCTGAGTGTGTCTGGGTTTCTGGCTTCCCAGAAAAGAGCCACTTAGAAGTTCTTGGGGAAACCTCACTCCACGCCTTCTCCGGGCCCAGCCTCCACAGAAGGTCCCCAAATCAGATGAGCAAACCAGGCGGGGAGAGGGACAGGAAGGCAAGCTTTACAGAGATGATCAAATGACCACAATTCTGAAGTAGCACAGCCCTGCCTACCACCCTGAAGGTTCTGTTATATAAGGAGATGTTTGCAGGCATGAATTCTACTCACTAAGCCGAGCACAAAGCATATTACCCTCAGCTCCTTAAAAAAAATTTTTTTTTGCCAAGCACTGTGGCTTACACCTGTAATCCCACCACTTTGGGAGGCTGAGGCAGGAGGATCGCTTGAGGCCAGAAGTTCAAGATTAGCCTGGCAACAAAGTGAGACCTGTCCCCATGTCTACAAAAAAAAACTTTTAAAAATTGTTTTTGTCTGAAAGACAATTCAGTATATGCGTTTTATTTACAGTTTGTATAATCTTGAAATGAATAGGATCACTTTTCTACTTGAGCCTTTTTTTTTCTTTTTTTTTTTTTTTGGACACAGGGTCTTGCTCTGTCTCCTAGGCTATGATCATCATAGCTCACTGCAGCCTCCAACTCCTGGGCTCAAGAGATCCTCCTGCCTCAGCCTCCCAGGTAGCTGGGACTATAGGAGCACACCACCACATTCGGCTAATTTTTTCTTTTTCTTTTTCTTTTTGGTAGAGATGGGGTCTCGTTCTTGCTCAGGCTGATCTCAAACTCCTGGCCTCAAGCGATCCTCCCACCTCAGCCTCCAAGAGTGCTAGGATTACAGGTGTGAACCACCATGCCCCACCTTGCGCCATTTTAACCAAAGCAAAATGGCCTAAGTATTATAATACAAAGTGTTAACATATAGCATAAAAATACCAAAACAGACATACTAATTCCAGTTAGGAATGTGACGATGATATTACTTTTTTAATAATCCATGGCCATTTCTTACCTATCTGAAATATTCAAAAAGGAACTTGCATTTTGATCCCTTACAGGAAAAACATTCTGTTTATGCTTCCATCGTCTGCAAGAGCATCCTCTGATGGTTTGAAAGGGTGTGTTGCATATGGTTCTTTAGCAATCTCCTTGTCTTCTGCTGGGTGGACTGTGGCAGTCGTCAGGAGCCGTGAACGTTGTTAGGAGGGGTTTCCACTTGCAGCTGAAACAGCAACAAAAGGCAAAAGGAAAGATGAGAAGAAATCTTAGTGTCCTCATAGCCTGAAATGGCCTTCAATGTTCCACGTGGTGGTCCTTATTGCCTGGGAGCATTGGATGCTCAGAGCCTGGTACTATTAGGGACACGCATGTGGTGTCTTGGTTTCCCCACCTGGATGTATCTCATGGGTTCGACATCAAGAGTCACGCCACGAATGAGCATGAAGAGGAACACACAGGACCCGGCAGCTTTAAGCCCTCAGCCCACATGGGCATGCCTGTCCCCCTTCCCCTCCTCCCTCCCCACTCTCTCTCCCCACCCCCATCCCCCTCAAAATTATTTTCTACAATGCATCTCTAGCATAACATTTTAACATCTTACATGTACTATGTATGTCTCATGCGATTTTCTAAATTTATGTTTTTTAGAGACAGGGTCTTGCTCTGTCGCCCAGGCTGGAGGGCAGTCACACAATCACAGCTCACTGCAGCCTTGAACCCCTGGGCTCAGCCTCGCAAGTAGCTGGGAATACAGGTGCACAGCACCATGCCCACATAATTTTTCTATTTTTTGTAGAGACAGGGGCTCTGTATGTTGCCCAGGCTGGTCTTGAACTCCTGACCTCAAGCGATCCTGCTGCCTCAGCCTCCCAGAGTGCTGGGATTACAGGTGTGAACCACTGCGCCCAGCCTGATTGTTTTAAAATAAGCTTTTTATAGTGGCGTAAATTCAGATTTATAGAAAAGTTGCGAAGATTGTACAGAGGGTCCCCTCCAGCATGAATGTCTTACGTTATCAGGGCACATTTGCCACAACTAAGTAATCAACATCAGCACATTGCTAGTGATGAGCCCCCTGGTGCTCTTGGATGCGGCCAGATCTTCTGGTCATGACTTCCCTGTGGTTGAGGGTCTCCAGGGTCCCCCACTGCACTTACTTGTCACATCTCTTTAGTCTCCTCTGATGTGTGACATCTTTACTAGTTGCTCACGATCTTGGCAGTCTTGGGGAGGACTGGCTGGTTGTCCCACAAAATGCTCCCAGTCTGGCTCTGCCCGGCATTCTTCCCGGGGTTAGCTGGGGTTCTGGGTTCTGGGGGAAGTGCCCTTCTCTTCTCGTCGTATCAGGGGTACGTGATAGCCACAAGGTTTATCATGGTGATGTTAATTTGCATTACTTGGTGCAGGTGGTGTTTATATTTTCTGTGGCTGCTATAACAAGTAACCACTGGTGGCTTAAAACAACCAAAATATATCCTCTCACGGTTCTGGAGGCTGGAAGTCCAAAACCAAGGTATAGGCAGGGATACACTCCCTCTGAACGCTCTAGGGGAGGACGCTGCCTTGTTTCTTTCAGCTGCCGGTGGCTCCTGGCATTCCTTCGCTTGTGGCTGCGTCACTCCAATCTCTGCCTCTGTCTTCTCTGTGTCTCAAATGTCCCTCTGTGTTTCTCCTAGGACACCAGTCATTGGGTTTGGGACCCAGCCTTAATCCCAGATGCTCTCATCTAGAGACTAGAGATCTGTCACTTAATTATATCTGAAGAGACCCTTTGTCCAAAGAAGGTCACATTTTCTATTTTTTGTAGAGACAGGGTCTCACTCTTGCTCAGGCTGGTTTTGAACTCCTGGCCTCAAGCGATCGTCCCGCCTTGGCTTCCCAAAGTGCTAGGATTGCAGGCGTGAGCCACCACGTCCAGCCACGATTAGCTTTTGAGGGGGGCAGTTAGGAAAGCGTTCACAGAGCAGGTATACATTAGTGCAGGTTCTTCCAATTGCTGGGGACAGATTCCAAATTCCAGGTGGATTAATCAATAAAGAACAACTTCCTGGGCTTATCTGAGTGGACAGTCACAGCTATGACTTCAGGTATAGCGGGATCCAGGGGCTCAAACCATGCCTCCTTTTCCGCCGAGTAGCTCCAGCGTCTTGTTTATGGTGGATTCTTTCTGCAGAAAGCTTCTTCCAGAAGACAGATCTCAATTGCGCTAGACTTTCACTAACTCACTTTAACCCCCCAGGAAAGATCTCTTTTCCCTCTCAGCCCTCAGCAGCCTTCCCTGGGGAGAATCTGATTGGCCCTGGCAGGCCCTTTAACCAATCACTATGGCCAGGGGCACGGAGAACTCTGATTGGCCACTCTCATTGTTGAAAGGGCAAACAAAAACCTGCAGTGAGCACAGTCTGCCACGTGGGGTCACCCAAGCAGAGGTTTCAATAACAAATAGGAGTTTGCCAAATGAGCAAAAGAAAAAAGAATTTACACATAGAAAAGTCTGGAAAAGTCAGGACCGGGTGCCCCAGCGTGCGACTTTCCTCCTACTTTCGTTGCCATGTTGACGCTGGGACACCTCTTGTACCGACTTTCTTTTGTTTATTTCAAGCAGCCTCTGCCCTTGGCCAAACAAGGCTTGGCCGGGCACCCGCATCCCTCTAACCCAGTTGGCACATTGCTGTTGGCATCCCACTAGCGTCCTACACACATCTCAGACCTCCCTGGCATATCTGGGCCACCCAGCGGGGCTTGAATTCAGCGAGGCTCATCGTGAGCGTTGGCATCACCTTTGGTGCCTGGAATTCACACAGCCCTTCTCTTTGGAGAGTTTCCCTGCTCCGTGGGCAATGCCTCCTCATGGAAAGGGGGTAGCGGGGACTTCATCTCCCATGCCACCTGGATCCACATTCCCTCAGGCCAGGGCAAACTGGCTTCAGGTATGGCTGGATTCCTTTTTGCTCCTTTGTTTCCTTCTGGGTGTTGCTTTTATTCTGCAAACCTCAGGGAGGGCAACTGTTGGTCCAGGGCTACTGGGCGCTCTGCACTTTATACAGGTTTGCATTTGATCAGTCTGCACAGTAACCCTGGCTGGTCTGAGATGAGGAACATGCCTGAGCCTCTCAGCTCTTTCATAGCAGAACTGGGCACCCAAATCCCTCTCCCCTCACCAGGTCCTGGAGGGAAGGTCTTAGTGCCCCAAACCCTCTGGTGGGAGGCAGCTGGGCCTGTGGTCTCTGAGGCCTGGTATGGGAGATTCTTTAATTAGGTTTTGAAATTGAGTGTCAAGGATTTCCGAATTCAGCTCCAAGAGGCATAGAGTTCTTTCAGCTGGAAGTTCCCCACCCTGGACTTGGCATGAAAAGGCTCTCAGTCCAGTGCTGAGACTCAGGAGGCTGCAAGAGGGGCAGTCACTGGACAAGGACCTCTATTTATAGGCCTGGAAGTCATGCATGCCAGAGGACAGAACCCTCGATTGGCACCCAGCTGAGCCTCTCCTAGGAATTTAGGCTGTAGTCATGCTCGGAAGCGTGTGAAAATACAGGCTTGGTCACGTTGGAGAAGTGAACTATTCAAACAAATGTCTATGTTTAAAGACATCACAGCTGACACTTGATGTAGTGGGTTGAGTAGCATCCCCTAAAAAGATATGTCCAAGTCCTAACTTCCTGGTGCCTGTGACTATGACCTTAATCAAAATAGGGTCTTTGCAGATGGAATTAAGGATTTCGAGATGACATTATCCTGGATTTAAGGTAGGCCTACTAAAAGAAAGAAGTGTCCTTATAAGAAAAAGGAAGGAAGATTTAAGACACAGAGACACACAAGAGAAGGGCCATGTGAAGACAGAGGCAGAATTGGGGTGATGCCTCTACAAGCCAAGGACTGCCAGCAGCCACCAGAAGCCAGAAGAGAGGCATGGAACATATTGTCCCTCACAGCCTCCAGAGGGAGGAAATCCTGCTGACACCTTGATTTCAGGATTCTGGTCTCCTGAACTGCGAGAAAGTCAAGTTCTGTTGTGTTAAAGCACCCAGCTTGTGGGAATTTGTTACAGAAGCCTTAGGAAACAAATACATTTGTCTATTTATTTTGTTTACTGTCTGTCCCTCTGACGGACTTCTGAGCCCCAGGAGGGCTGGAGTTTTGTGTTCATTTCTGTGAAAAGAAGGAGGCACACAGTAGGTGCACAATACAGATCTGTTGCATGCCCATGTCTTAAGTTCTTGCTATGTGCCAGACGCTGGTTTAAGTGCTTTTACACAGTTTAACTCATTTCAACTTCAAAGCAACCTTTTAGGGCAGACACTGCTATTATGATCCGTTTTACAGGGGGCAGATTGAGGCTCAGAGGGGCGCGGTGAGTATTTCAACCAAAATATGTGCTCTGGAAAATTACCAACTACGCTAATGAGAATCAGAAGCCTAGGAGCCCAAAGGACGACAATAGGCACGTCCCAATAGTCACAGTACCTCGGTTTCTCTCTCGATTGCAAATCCAAGGAATTAACTGGCTTTGCCCACAGGGTGGAGCCCAGGAGACCAGCGACGGTATCATCTGCGCATGCGTCCTTACCCACAATGCATCATGCCCCGGAGCGCGTGTGGCCCCACCTTCTTTTGCATTACAAGCCGCGGCACTTTACGGCTCTTTTCCTTGTTCCTCCGGCGGGAACACGGCGCGCCCCGCCCTATTCCGCGAGGATTGGTTGTCTGTTCCTCAAGTCCTGCGCTGATTGGTCCGCGTATTTGTCACTCCTTTTCAGCCTAGTGGCGCGCGGCACGGCGGCGACAGGCGGGAGCGTGAGCTGCAGCGGCTGCGGAAGTGGCCGGCGAGCCCGCTCCCCGCCGACACCATGGTGAGGGCAGGGCAACGGTGGGGTCTCACCGGGAGGCAGGGGCCGCGGCTGTTGGGGGCCCTGAGGGCCGGCGCTGGGGGCTGAGATGGCTCGAGGTAAACGTGCATTCCGAGCCTTGAGTCCCGCCCCCCGGCCTGAGGCGGGGAAACTGAGGCCAAAGAGGGCAGGTGGCTTTCCCGGGGCGCTTGCCACGTCTGTATCTGGGGTTTAGGGACGCACGTGCATCCATAATACAATCGCCTACCTTCTTTAGTCTTCCCATTATAAGCAAGTGGGGAAACTGAGGCCAGAGAGGGAGGGGGCCCGCCAAATGCAGCAGAGCGAGGTTTTAGCCATGGAAAGGGCTTCGAGCTCACGTGGGCTGGTCTAACCTCATGGACTGGGAAGCTGGAGAGCCGGGAAGTAGGGGGCTGGTCTGAGTTCTGAAACTAAGCCAGTTTTGGGAATTTCAGGACTTGCGAGGTGCTTAGAATGTTAGCAGTGCAACGCTCCTATGCGTCTCGTTTTCTGGCTGAAAAGCAGGCCCAGAGAGGGTAGTTGTTTCTTCCTGGACCACATAGCGTGTCATTCCGGGGGAAGGGATCATTTAGAGCCAGGGGTGGACAAAGTGCATCCTCCGAGTACACAGAAGGAAAAATTGAGGCCTGGGCCTCTCCAGGGCCATGCATTTCATTGTTACAGAAGTTCTGGATCTGGGCCGGAGGGTGCCAGTGTCCCCAGTGTACAGATAGGGACACAAATTCAGCTGGGAGTCTCCTGGCCTGTCAACACCCAGTCCTTCTGTTTTTAGGGAAAGGAAACAAGGCCCTTGGTGGAGAAGTGATTTCTAGACTCACTCTATGAAACAGGGAGGATGCTGGAACCAGGAGGACCTCCAAAGTGTGGCCGCACGTTTCTCATAGTTGAGGATTGCTGAGGGTTTCTGCTAAATCCTGCTGGTTGGTGCAGAAGTTCAGAGAAGAGCCTGTCCCTCTCTGCTGCATTCCAAGAGAGCAGATTCTGCACGTGAGGATGGGTAGGACTGGAAGGGTCCACATCTGTGTCAGGCTTTGTGGAGGCAGGGTCCTTGTCATCCCCAATATATTCCTAGTGTGTGGGAACAGTGCCTGGCTCATTTATTCAGCCCGTTCTCGTCTTCTGAACATCCAGAGTCCTTAAGTCCTGGCTCCTCCAGGAGTTTCCTGGAGGAGTGGACAAAGTATGACGAGTCACACGCTTCTAGTTCTTGGGGTCTGGGCAGGGCCAGAGGAGTGGCTTAGGTTAGCAATGGGGGTGGAGTGTCCAGGAAGGCTTCCTGAATTAGGAGCCATTCACATTAGTCCTCAGTCTGTCTAGACCTGAGGACTAGATCCCAGATGTTGTAAGAAAGCCAAGAGAAAGGAGTTCTCTTTCCTGAATCTCTTGCGACTTTCCCAGGTCGAGAGAGCCCGTCTCCCTGTGGACTGGGCAGCTGATGCTCCTCCTGGCTCACTTGGTGCTTTCATGCATCTTTAAGTTTTCGAGGAACCACTCCTTCCTCTGGCCTCAGTTTCCAGCACAGTTCGGGGTAAGGATGCAGGAGAGAACACTACGTGGTCACTGGTCCAGGCCATTGCGGCCCTGGAGGGCCTCAGCCTGGCAGTCCAGCTGCTTCCTGTCCCAAAGCCACTTCTTCCCATCTGAGCCACTCCTTTCCTTACCTGTGGGTGGGGCCGGTGTTCCGCCTGCCCTGCGCACCTCTCTGGGTGAGGCATGGGTTTCCCTTGTGTATTTATTCAGCAAATATTTACCGAGTCCCTCTCGTGTGCCTGGCCCCATGCTTGGCGCTGGACAAAGTCCACACCCACTTTGAGTTTTCCAGTCTAGCCGGGGAGACAGGTGATAAATAAACAAAGCAATTAGAGACTGGCCGCATCCTATAATGGAAACACGCAGCCATGCAGCAGAGGGTGGCCATTAAGAGGGCCTGGCCAAGGGAGGTGACGTTTTAGCAGCCACCAGTGATGGGAAGGTCTGGGGAAGGGCACCTCAGGCACAGGCAATAGCAAGGGCAAAGGTCAGGTGGCAGGAACGGGTGTGGCTGGAATCTCTCGGGCCTGGCTCTGTGGCCGACCTGGGGAGGGCAGTGAGCAGGGCTGAGCTAGTCCTGTCTGTCTCGAGAGTTCTCTCTGCTGTTTTGTGGGTGGGAAACTGCCAGTGGCGTTTGGGGAGGCTCTACGTCTTCCTGGGTTGTGCTGCTGGTGGCTGGGATGAGGTGGTGGCCCAAGAAGGGCCATTGCCAGCGTGGAAGGTGTATCTACAGGTTACCTGCTGACAGTAGGTGACAGTCTCTGGGTGGCTTTGCTAGGGGCTTGCTGTGTGTCCCTGGGCAGGTCCTCTTGCAGAACGAGCAGATTTAGACTCTGAGTCCATCATCATCCTTGCCTGCAAGGGCTAACCTGACCCCTGCCCCTTCTCTGGCCATTTGGGAAGCAGGCCCAGGTGGCTCCTACCCCTGTGTCCAGATTCCCACTGCGGACATGGGAAGGAAAACCCACGGCTCCTCCGCAGTAAAGGGTGACCCAGGCATGGGCCACTCACGCCGTCTGAGGCTCACTGCACTCGGGCCCTCACACAGATGCATTCCAAACGGGAAAGCAGGGGCCTGCAGGTGGGGCCCCGCCTGCCCACCACACTCCTGCTGCCGCGGGAGCAGCCGCCCCTTCGCCACGCCACGCGGCCCGTCCTTCCTCCTTATCTGGCCTTTGTAGGAAGCCAGTGCAGGAAGTGGACTTGGGCCTGGCTTCCTGCTGGCGCTGACCTCCCTGGGGCAGCTCTTCTCAGAAAGAGCCTGTGGGATATAGGATCCCTCCCCAGTCCCTTCCTTCCATGGGGGAGACACCCCCCTGGTGGTCCAGGGCCACTTCCAGCCTCCTTAGGGAGAGGCCTTCAAGTTCACACCCCCTGGAAAGCAGCCGTTCATGGATCGGGGTGGTGGCGGGGACCAGGACTCCCCTGCAAAGGCTTTGGGGGTCAGGGCCAACTGGAATTCCAAAGTCGCCAGGACAAGGTGGGGCAGAGCCTCCCGGGTGAGGTGGCTTCTCATCCTTAGGGCCCCCTGATGTTGGAACCTTCCTCATGGTAATCCTAGAATGGGTGATACTGGACCCTGGACCCAGGCACTGCTACCCGAGTCACTCTTCTTTCTGGAAACCCAGAGGCAGACCCCAGCATATGAGTCATACTTTGTATTTTTAAAATTAAAGAGCTGATTTTTTCCCCCCATTATGGAAAGATTACATATTATTCTTGTTAGTATAGTGGTCAGAAAAAACATTACATGTTTGTTATAAAAAAAAATACAGTAAGCATAGGAAAAGAAACATATATATATATTTTTCCGGGGAGGGCGGGGGGACAGAGTCTTGCTGTGTTGCCTGGGCTAGAGTACCATGGAGTCAGCCCAGCTCACAGCCACCTCAAGCTCCTGGGCTCAAGGGATCCTCCCACCTCTGCCTTCCAGAGTACTAGGATTACAGGCGTGAGCCACCGTACCCAGCCTTCAGAAAAGAAATATCTTGAAAGCTCACCTTGCCTGGGTGAGTTTTTAAAGATCCCATCCTTTATCTGCCATCGTTATTGAAAACCAGACTTTTTCTAGAATATTACTTTGCCTTCACCTGGTGACCTCCTGTCTTTGAAAACCCAGCTCAATGCCTGTAATCCTAGCACTCTGGGAGGCCCAGGCAGGAGGATCGCTTGAGGTCAGCAATTTGAGACCAGCCTGAGCAAAAGCAAGACCCCGTCTCTACTAAAAGTAGAAAAAATGAGCCAGGTGTGGTGGCGTTGCCTGTAGTCCCAGCTACTCGGGAGGCTGAGGCAGGAGGATCGCTTGAGCCCAGGAGTTGGAGGTTGCTGTGAGCTGTGATCATGCCACTGCACTCTAGCTCATGCGACAGAGCGAGACCTTATCGCAACAACAACAAAACAATTGGCCAGAATGGTCAGCTTTAAGACCAGGCGGTGGCCCTCTCTGAGAGGAGAGAGGGCATACGAGGCTTACTTTCCTAGTCCAGGAGACAAGTGTGTGTTCTCGGGTCGGCCACAGTAAGAAGATGGCATTTTTGGTGATCAGCACATGCTCCTGTACCCCAAGACCATGCGACAACCCCAGCCCCACCCAGGGGCCAGAGCTCCCCGGCGCTGGTCAGACAAGTCACATGGCTCTCTTTGCCTTTCAGCTTCCCTTGTCACTGCTGAAGACCGCTCAGAATCATCCCATGGTGAGTATGCAGCAGTCTGGGATGGCACGTTTCAGAGAGGGGCAGGCCTCAGCACAGGGACAGGGACAACCTGGGCGGAGGGCTTCCTGCCTGCTTCCTGCCTGTCCACCAAACACACAGCTCCCAACACGTCCGGGCCTGGGTCATTTCTGCTGCTTGCAAAAGTAATACATGCTTATTAAAAATCACAAACCCTAGACAAGGTGGAAAGCGCAAACCTCTTCGTTTAGCTTCACAGCAGCCTAATTCCATGGTGTGCGCACGCCCAGGCTTTCATCTCGCGTGCAGGCGAGAATGTAATTTTTCTTAACCGGAGTGGCAGCGCTCGATATGCGTTGTTCGCAGCCGCTTTACCACTGGATGAACTTTTATCCTTTTTTTTTCCTTTCTTCTTTTGAGACAGAGTCTCGCTCTGTTGCCTGGGCTAGAGTGAGTGCCATGGCGTCAGCCTAGCTCACAGCAACCTCAAACTTCTGGGCTCAAGCGATCCTCCTGCCTCAGCCTCCCGAGTAGCTGGGACTACGGGCACGCGCCACCGCGCCCGGCCACCACTTTTATCCTTAACGATACCGTGTGCTATCTGTCCACGTTCATCGGTGCATTCTGTTTCTTTCTTTTTAACCCCTCTCTCTCTGGGTGAAGTTACTATGTGCGTACAACTGAGCCATTCCAAAGTGCACAGTCCAGCGGCATTCAGTGCAGTCGCAGTGTCGCACAGCCACCACCTCTGTCTAGTTCCAGAACACTTCCGTCACCCCAAAAGGAGACCCCATCAGCAGCCACTCCCTATTCCCCTCCCCCAGCTCCAACAGCCACAAATCTGCTTCCTGTCTCTGGATTTACCCGCTCCGGGCACTCCCTGTGAGCGCGAACGTAGACTACGTGACCTTTTGTGTGTGCCTCCTTCACTTAGCAGGCTTTGAGGCTCGGCCACACTAAGGCATGTGTCGGTGCTTCAGTGTGGCTAGCTGATTCTCCGTGTGCGGGTTGATGCCACGTCGTGTTTATCCACTCATCCGCTGACGGGCATTTGGGCTGTTTCAGCTTTTTGGCTATTGCAAACAGTACCGCTGCCAACAGTTGTGCGCGTGTTTTTGCGCCATGTACATCTTCGTTTCTCTTAGGCAGATGCCTAAGCTGGTTCTTTTTAAAATCTCAACCTTGGCCACATGCAGTGGTTTGTGCCCATAATCCCAGCACTTTAGGAGGCTGAGGTGGGAGGATCGCCTGAGCCCACGAGTTTGAGGTCACAGCAGTGAGCTATAATCATGCCACTGCCGTGTAGCCTGGGGAACGTACAGAGACCTCGTCTCTAACAAATAAATAAATGCATAAAATCTTAACCTTCTCCTGACAGCAGCATGTCTGCAGGATGAGGCGCTACTCATCTTTTTCCTCAGAACACATCACAGTAGGCAAGTAACTATCGCCGCGAGAAACGGCGCTTCCAGACCACCAAGGCCCACACATCTGGCAGTGACGGGGCACCTGCCGAGACCAGACCAGACGTGCCACCTGGCCCCGAGCCGCCCTCCATCAGTGGCCACCAGTACCCCGATCTCGCTCACTCCTTTAAACATTCGTGTGTGTTTTTAATCACACAAAGAATGGTGTCGTCGTAGAAACCCTAGCAACACGAAGTGTACGGAGGGGCCGTTTCCAGGGCCTTGGCGCCACGGGCGGAGGCCCGGGTAGTGCTGGCCAGTCTCTCAGGGGCAGGGCCCTGAGGCTACAGCTGACCTCTGTTTTATTTTTTCCCAGTTAGTGGAGCTCAAAAATGGGGAGACGTACAACGGGCACCTGGTGAGCTGCGACAACTGGATGAACATCAACCTGCGAGAGGTGATCTGCACGTCCAGGGTGTGTGGCCTGTACCTGCTGTTGGGGTGGGGGCAGGCAGTGGGAGGGTGGTTTTAGGGTGCTGTGTCTGGCACAGATGGGGACTCCAGGGGTGGGTGCTGGCATGGGGGCAGCGTTGCTGGGGTGCACCCTCGCGGAGGGCTTTGCTGTGGCTCAACGTCCTTGCTCCAGAGTGGGGTGAAGACGCCTTCCTGGGCCTTGTGGGGGAGTCATTGCAGGATGCTGCTTGGCACCGGTCACCTGCCAGGGACCAGCAGGGCTGGGCAGGGTGGGCCAGGTCTCCGAATCCCACAGGGCGCCCTGGACTTTGCTCCTGTGGTAGGCTGTCCCCCGGCCTCTGCCGCTGTGTGTGCCACCCCTGACCAGGAAGGACTTGGGCCGGGGGCTCCACGTGGCTACAAATCCTGATGCGCAGGTCGGAGTGGCCACCTCTGGGAGTGGCCTCATCCTCCTGCCGGACTCAGCGGGCTGGGGCGGGCCATGGTGGTGCAGCCATGGGGTGTCTAGGCCCGGGGCAGGGGCGGCGCTGAGGCCCTGTGGACCGGGAGCCGCCGGCCAGAGCCTGAGACATTGCTGGGCAGGCCAGAGACAGGACGGCTCCCCTGGGCTCTCAGTTCCCCTGGGGTCACAGGCCTTTCTTGCCCTTGAGATGACCCACAGGGCGATGAGGGTGGGAACAGGGATGGGGTGAAGGCAGCGGCTCCCTCCTGCCAACCTGCGCCTTGATGCAATCTGTCTCGTGTCCTTGTGGGCGACAGCCTCAGGCAGGTGTGGGGGCCGCATGGCTTGGTCGTTCTGCAGGGGGCACGACAGAACCTGCCTCCTGCTTGTCTGTGCCGCGCCCCGTGGAGGGCGTCTGATGGGGGTGCCAGTGGGGCCCGTCACGTAACACGTGGTGCTACCGTGTATGACTGTGCACCTGTCATTCCGCTTGTGGCCGGCAGGTCTGTGTCCACTTCTGGGACTTGGAATTGCCGGTTTGTCACAGGGCATGAGCACGTGGGGCTTTGTCACCACCTCTAGGTCCCAGATGTGACAAGACTGTTCCTTAATTCAGAGCCAGAGAGTCCCCAGGTGTAGTCCAGCCTCCACTGCCAGCTTACAGCAGACATGTACATGGCTTCCTCTGGCCGGTCCACCCCTGTGGCTGGGTGGCGACGCCTCTGTCACCAGTTGGGAGGAGAGGCTGGTGTTAACGCATGTCCTCATCCGGGCAGTGGCAGCCCCTCTCTCCTGCAGAGGCCGCAGGAGCCTCCCTGCAATTAGTGCGGGCCTGCGCCCTGTGTCCCCCACGCGGAAGCGGCTGGGCCCGCCCTGGCCCTGGCGAGGGGAGAGCTGAGCACTGAGCTGCCAGCCCAGGCCTGAGCTTCCACGGACCCTCCCGTTTCTGCCTGGCCATACTTTGTAACCCCCTGGACTTGGCCCCAAACTCTCGAAGGGTTCCTGTGCTGGTCAGGGGCTCACGTGTGTTCCCCAGGAGAGTTGGCACCGAGACATTGTTCCCACTGCGTGCCTCCATGGGACCAGACTGACCCAGGCTCGGAGGGGAGTGTCAGACGGGAGGCCTGTTGTGGGCTGGAGTTAGCCCGACAAGAAAAGGAGGGACAGCCGTGCAAAGTTCTGGGGGCAGGCCCCTGGCATATGTTCCAGAAATAGAAAGTCCCATTTGTAGGGAGCGTCACCAGGAGAGGGCAGCCAGGGCGGGGCTGGGTCTCAGGCCCTGGGGAGCCACGCTGAGGAATCTGGACCTCATCCTCGGGCAAGCAGGGCTGGGCGGGTCCTAAGCAGGGAGGGTACCTTGATCTGGTTTCCAGGAGCGCTGGGGGAGGAGAGGACTGTCCCGGAGCCTGGGCAGGGGGCAGGGCTGGGCTTCTAGTGTGCTAGAAGAGGCCGTGGGTTCCTGCTGGACGCTTGGTGTGTCCTGAGGGAGGCGTTCCTAGAAGCCTCAGAGTGGGCACTGTGGAGTGAGTCTGCGACTTTGCAAGCCCCTCCTCTCCCCAGCCTCAGTTAGCTCCCCGAGAACCAGCATCGTTGGGAGGGGCCCCTGGCAGGCCCCAGACCCCCCCCACCTCTCCACCTGCCACACCGGGTCCTTGGTGTGCCCTCCGTGTCCCTGGGCCCAGATCAGGCCCTGTCAGGAGGAGTCAGTGCACATGGAGAAGGTTCCAGAAGGGAGGTGGAGCTGGGTTGTGCTGGCCTGTGGTGCACAGGGAAGCCCCCACCTTTCTCTGGGCTTTGGAGGGAGCCGCCGTCAGCCACTCTTGAGCCAGGCCTGTGGGCAGAGGTGCCCGTCTCCATCGTGGCGCACACCGGGGCTCCTCAGCCCTGCCTCAGCCGCACTTCCTAGAGTGGACCCCTCCCCGTCATGTCCCAGGACTGAGACCTTGCAGCTTCCAGGGGCGACACGGCGCAGGCAGGGTGGGAACAGATGCTGCCCGGCCGTCTGCACCCAGCTCTCCAGACCCCTCCCGCAGAGCTGAGCCCCCCACTCCCGGGGCCGGGCTGGACAGCTAAGTGATCACCCGCATCCCTTCTGGCGCAGGATGGGGACAAGTTCTGGCGGATGCCCGAGTGCTACATCCGTGGCAGCACCATCAAGTACCTGCGCATCCCTGACGAGATCATCGACATGGTCAAGGAGGAGGTGGTGGCCAAGGGCCGCGGCCGCGGCGGCCTGCAGCACCAGAAGCAGCAGAAGGGCCGAGGCATGGGGGGCGCCGGGCGAGGTAGGCTCCCCGGGACCTGGGAATGAAACCCCCACCTCCTTTGTCGCCTGCTGGGCACATGGAATCACCTCCCCAAGCCTCGGTTTCCTCCCTGCAGAGAGGGTCTGGCAGTGCCCAGCTCTCCAGGCTGCTGGCAACGCCCCAGCCTAGGGCCTGGTGGGGGACCCTTTTCCTGCTGTGACTCCTTTGTACAAAGCCCGGGTCACGCCTTTTTTGATAGACGTTTGTCCCCCCTCCCCCCACCAGAAATGATAAATCTGGCATAAAATTCAATTTGTTACGCCCCCGGGGCCATCTGCAGCCCGCACCCCCCTCACCTCCCCCACCCCAGCTCTGTCCTCAGAAGGACCCGGGCTTTGTTCCTTCCATCTGTGGGCAGTGCCCGTGTGCCATCTCGAGTGCTGGCCTGGGAGCTCGGTGCAGCCTGGCTTGCCCTCGGGTAGTGCACCTGGCGGGACCAGGGTGCTGGGAAGGCCACAGGAGCCAGCCCTGAGTGGAGGTACCTCAGGCAAGGAGCTTTTTGGGGTCTGGGGGTGAGCAGGGTGTCCGGGGCCCCAGGCCTGTTCCAGGCCCTCATCTTTCTCCGGAGCTGGCCTGAGGGCCTGGCTCTTGGCACTTGGCGCCACTGCAGTGGAGAGAGCGGGTCCGGCGCTGCCCGGTGTGGAGAGCAGGGGACGGGGTCGTCTTGGCTGCTCTGCAGTGAGCCCCTTGGCCCTCAGCAGGAGCCAGAGCCTCGCAGGAGGCCCCCGGCTGCAGCCCCCTTGGCAGAGCTGGTCCTGGAGAGAACGAGGTCAGGCCACCGGGCTGGCGTTGGCCTCTGTCCCCGCAGGTCTGGTGGCCCCCGGCTGGCAAGAACCCTGACCCCACCTTCATGGGGTTAAGGTGTGCAGAGGAGACAGCGATCCCAACCCCCGTGGGCGTCAGTCCCTCTCCCCAGGCCGCAGGGCCGGGCTCCTCTTTCCTGCTGGCCTTGGCTTTCCTGGTACTTGAAGCCCCAACTGTAACTTCCTCAAACGTTCACCTGGCAGAAAGGGTCTCAGAGACAGCCTCCTAGATGTGGCATACAGAGCTGGGGGTCGCAGGAGATGCAGCCCTCCCTCTCCCCAGGGAGGGGTCTGTGGTGGGGGTGACATGAGGGGGTGCCCAGCACACGGGGTGTGTCTCCTGCACTCTGTGCCACTACCTTTGGCTGGCGAGCGTAGCCCTGCGTACAACCCAGTCAGGCGAGTCCCTGCGCAGCTCTCGTCCTGCCGGGACCTCCCTGGGTGGGGAGTGACAGACCCCCATGTAAAACATCATTAGGGATCGTGGTCCTCTTGTCCTGGTGGCCTCGGGCCATCTCCGGGGCTGGACACACAGACAGGCTTTTTGTTCTCTCCCGCAGGCGGATGAAGGGTGGAGGGTGGTGCTGGGGCATGCATGGGAGGCCCTGTCCCCACCCCCAACCCCCGGTCTAGCCCACAGCAGCCCCCAGCCTCGCCTGCTGCCCTGGTCTCTGCCCCCACCTGTCCCACACCCGTCCCGCCTCCCCAGTCCTGGAAGCCCTTCTGGCTGGCTTTGTCCTTTCTGAATCCTGTCCCAAGCCCCAAGTGGTTCAGTGCCGGCTTCTGTTCCTCCCCTCCCCTTGTCCCCTGGGGGGCTGGGATTAATCCTTTGTCACGGGACGACAACAGGACATGCCTCCCTCGTTGGGCGCGCCACCCTGGGGGGAGGAGGCTAGAAGCACCATCATGGTCCCCATTTCCTGGACCAGGGGGCTGAGGGGACCTGGCCCAGCGTCCGAGGGTGCCAGGACGCAGTCCGAGGCCACCTAGCTCTACAGCAGCGCGTCTCCGTGTCCTGCAGGTGTGTTTGGCGGCCGGGGCCGAGGCGGCATCCCAGGCACAGGCAGAGGCCAGCCCGAGAAGAAGCCGGGCAGACAGGCAGGCAAGCAGTGAGCCCCGCCGGAGACCAGCCGCCGCGTCGCGCTGGTGGCGAGTGCCTGCGGTCCAGTTTGCAGGTCTGTTCAGAAAGAAGAGAAGAGGCAGGTGTTGGGGGGGACGCCCGCCCCTGCGTTTTGTGACCCTGCTCTTTAGGCGAAGTCCCTTTTTTTTTAAAGCCAGCAGTTCTGCAGCTGGAATGTTGTCGTTCAGCGTTTCGGGTTTTGTGCGGCTGCTGTCCGCACAGCCAGCTGGAGCCTGGAAGAGTCTGTGTCTCAGGCACCTCTGAAGCCCGCGCTGTCCTGTCCTCCGCGCTTCCCGGGCAGGTCTGCTTTGGATCTCGCCGTGGAGGACAGACGGAGGTTTTTATTTTAAGCGCTTGCAGGGAGACTAACGGCCTGTTCCCTTCAGCATGGCCTGAGATTCCGCCCTTTCAAAATAAACCCGGGGACGAGCGGTGCAGGGGACCTTGCTGGCCCTGCCCCTTCGATCCCACTCTCTTTGTGTTACAAAAATAAAAACGAATGCAGGTATACGGGCTGTCCGTCTTCCTCTGGAGCCACTGGGCACACCTAGAGGATCTTCTGTCCCCTGTCCCCGGGCTCGGGCAGGCCCGATGGCTCCCGAAATCACAGGCCCCATATGAGATGCTCCCACGACCGTCTCGCTCTAATCAAGGGTTAGTGATTCCATGGGGCACTGACGTCCTCTTACCCTGGGCAGTGGGCGGGCTGTTGGGCCCCCTGGTGTCCCAGCCCCTCCGTGGAGATGGTAGCACCTTGGGGAGGTCGGGGGAGGGCAGTGCTGGGCAGAAGCCACGCGTGGCCTCCCGTGCCCTGGCGGCTTGGGCTCCACCATCCGTGCCGGCGTCGCGCAGAGAGAAGCTGGGACAGCGGCCACCTTGGAGGAGCACCGAAGATCATCATCGTCACAAGGCTCTGCCCTGCTTTCCAGCAGAGGCCCGGCCTGTCACACCTCTGGTAACCCGCCCAAGACGTCGAGTCAGCACTTTTGGAAAATGCTCTCGGTAGCATCGTCTGCGGACGGTTTTTCCTTCCGTAAGCAAAGGGAAGGAACCGCAGGGAAGCCTGGGACATGCGTCGGCTCGTCCCCCTGTGCACACGTCCTCTCCACGGCCACCGTGTTGAAACCCGTTTGGAGGGGTGCTTGGGACTACAGGCTTCGCGTGCGGAGCCCACTTCTTGGGTCTTCAAAGTTCCACCCGTGTTGCCTGGTGCCTGGGACGCTGTCCTGGTCCGTTGTGGGACCTGCTGCTGCCTGACGTGGTCCAGGCCTATGGCATCCACCTGCCCCCCAGCACAGCCTCCCGGGCGAACACAGGGCGGGCGGGTGGGAGGGCTGTGGGGGTGGCAAGGCTGGCAGGGTGAGGGGGCGGGGCCTCTGGCAAGACAGAGGGGAGAAGGCGGCCTGATTTGCAGCTGCCGCCGCCACCCCCATGCCCTGGATTCATTGGCCCAGAGAGGTCTCGGGGCTCTGCTAGGGGAGCTGGGCCCCTTCCTGCCAGGGGTCATCTCCGGCACACGCGGCTTTCATGAAATCTGGGAGCTCCAGGGTCAGGCGTCCTGGAAAACCCTTCAGGGGCCCCTTCCCCGCTGCTGGTACCAGTTCGGTTTCCCCTCCCTCACCAAGCTCCAACCCAAGAATGCGTTCAGGTGCCCCCAGCCCGCAGGGTCTTGGGGCTCCTTTTACGGTCACAAGGGCTCGTAAATTACCGGGGCTTTCAGCGCTGGGGCTGATCCCAGAGCGCCTGAGCCTGCGTAATCGCGCCGCTCGCCTGCCCCGCTCCCGACGCGGGAGCAGCTCTGACCTTTCCAGCCCGCCAGCCTCGGCTCCCGGCCAGTTCCCTCCTCACCGTGACGTGACGTGAGCTGCACGCAGGGCCCCCTTGCCTGCCTCAGCTGCCTCTGCCCCACTTGGGTGCAGCAAGCTTCCAGAAGCTTCCGGCCTCCTGAGCCCAAGGTGGGGCCAGCCCCGTGTTTCATTCTTCCTGCTTGGTTTTGAGAAGCCTCGTCCTCAGCCCCCTCAACAAGAAGAGAAACCAAATGCCCTGGCCTAGTTCCTAAACCTGGGGCTTCCAGATCTTTCTGGCCCTCCGATGAGTCTGCACCCTTGTCACCTGACTGGGGCCACCGGCACCGTAGGTGGTTCCCGCCCGCCCCCAACCTCCCCGCCTGGAGCTTGCTTTGTGTCAGAGGCCCACGCCGTGCGCTGTGGCTGGCGCAACTCGGCTGGCGTGCGGCAGGCCCAGCACCGCCACTGCCGCCGCCTCGTTCTCTGCGGCCCAGAGTCCGTGTCAGGGACAAATGCAGAGGCCAGCCTCAGGCAGTGGCCCCCGGACACCCCTGCACACACCTCAGCACTGATTCCTCCTCCTCCAGGCCTCCCTGCAGCTCCCAGAGCCACTCTGACAGCCCCTTCAGATGGCCTGTGTCCCTGTCACCTCCCTCCCCACCCTGGCCAGCAGGACCCTGGCCCCCAACACAAGCCTCGCACTGGGTCCGCTTACCCTGTCCCAGGCACCCTACGTCCCAGATGGCGCGGCCCCTCCCTTCCACAGGGGTGAGCCAGCCACAAACAAGTCAAATGCATAAACGCTGCAGAAAAGAAGAAAAAATGAGAAATGGTGTGTGAGAAGGTGGCCACAGAAGGCGAGAGGGTGACGGAGATTCAAGAAGGGCTGGAGGGAGGCAGCCATCTGGGGGAAGAGCATTTCAGATGAGGGAATGATAGGTGCAAAGGCCCTGTGCCCAGCGGACACAGGCAAAGTGAGATGGGAAGGAAATGGGGAGGGTACAGGCCTTGAGTGACACGCTGGGAGCCCAGCCCAGGTGGCTGTTGCTCAGGAAGCCCAGGACAGGACCCTGGGGTGGGACCTCCTTTCCACAGAGATGCCTCTCCGACGGGTCAAACCAAGTCTAGTAAGGGCAAGAAGCCCCTGGGCGCAGGAAGAGCGCAGGGAACCGGTGGAGGGAACGGCAACTGCAAAGCCCTGAGCTGCGGCCTGCTCCGTGGGCCCCTCGCAGACGCTCTGGTGCTGGGGCGAGCATGCGCTGAGCACATTCGGCATCGTGGCGACTTCTGTGCCATCAGCCACTTCTCGAGACTGAGCGAGGGGTGGGTCCCCCATGCTCCTACTCAGCCCTGTGGGTTTCCAAAGCCACTTCCAACTTGGCACCTCTGGGGTTCCTCACAGATAGAGAAATGCATGCTCGGGGGACAGGTGCACCACCCTCACGACAGCCCACCATTGTCTGTCTATCAGCGACTGTGTGTCAGGCAGCTCCGGAACCCCCCCACAGGGAGGGGTCCTCATTCACTGCCCAGGCACAGAGAGGGTGAGCGACCTGCCCCAGGTCACACAGCAATGGACTTGGCCCTCTGCTCCGGGGCCTCCTCAGAGCTCCTTCCATTGCCCCCTTGAATTTGAAGGGGCCACTAACTTTCGCCCAGCTCAGGTGTGTCAGGCCCAAAATCACAAGCCCGGAACTGGTCGGGACGGAGGCAGGTGAGGTCGGCTCCTGCTTTAAAGTTCACTGCCCTGATTGTAGCTGAGGGACGGGATTCAAGGCACATGGGGAAGGTGGCCGGTGAGTTTGACCCAGCTGTGCCCCAGTGTCCTCGCTGGTCAGTGGGGGCACTATCGGCTCCATCTCATGGGGCTTTGGAGAGGATTACGTGAAAGGAATCTTGGGGCCGACCTGGTATACAGCAAGTGCTCGATAAATACCTGCAATCATGTAAGAGGGTGCCTCACTGTGTACCTGCAGAGCGTTCAGAACCTCACCAGGGACCCTCTTCAGCCTTATTAGCTATGGGCTTGGTGTCAGTGGCTCTGTCCAGGGGGCACCTGGGCAGCGGCCAGGCCACTGTCCTCTGTGCCCGGGAGGCCGGCACTGGAGGCCTGGCCCCAAAGCGGTGACCATTCACCTTGCAGGCCTGCAATCCTGCCCTGCAAACCCCCTCCCAGCCTGGGCTGGCTCTGTGGCCACCGGGCAGTGACTCACCCCTGCCCCGCCTCCGCTGGAACAGGGCACCAAAATAGTCACCCAGCTTGCTCTCGGGAGTGGCCGTGGAAATACTTCAGGGCTGCATTCAGCACCTAAAAATACTCCTCGTGTCCTCACGCGTCTCCCCTTCCCTAACCCCTCCTCTGCACCGCCAGGGCCAGACCCTCCACGCCTCGCCCCTCCAGCGCGGAGGGACTCCAGAGGCCACCATCTCCCCAGTGCCCCCTGTAGGGGGCAGCTTCTGAAGTCATCTCAGTCCTAGGGTAGGGAAGGCCAGGGCTCAGCGACGTTGTCCGGAGAGACCTTCATTTTTCAGCAGTTTTTCTTAAAAATTAAAGAATGATTGTTGCTGTTTGTGCTCCTGAGGTGGCCGGAAGCAGGCGCATCGGACGGGGCCCCCAGCTGCCCTGAACTGCACCCCCTTGCCCTCCCACTGGCTTTGAGACCCCCAGGTAGGTTGTGAGTTCTTCCTCCCATACAAGGTGGAGGCCTTACAACCCTTGGAGACACCTGGCCTCCTGGTCATATGCAACGGCCTCTGTGGCCCCGAGGACTGGTCAACTCTGTGCTAACCACCAAGCACCTTGACCTTCCTGGTGGCCTAAGGAAGGTGGGGGAAGAGGAGCACATGGACTCGGACTGCGGTTCATCCCGCCAGGGTGGGATCAAGCATCTCAGTCACCTGAGGGCTCCAACTAGAGGGAACAGCAGGTGCAAAGGCCCTGGGCAGGTGTGCGCTGGGTGAGCTGCAAAAGCAGTGCCCCATAAGGCCTCCCTGGCCCTCCTCGTTTCTCCCTTAGGGAGGATGAGTCAACCTAGACAAGGTCAGAGGGCTGGACTCTCTGACCTCTGATACACTTATGAAGCAGTTTTGTTTGTTTTTTTAAATTTGTTTTTACTAACTAAAATCCCTACTTTTTTTTTTTTTTGAGACAAAATCTTGCTCTCTTGCCCGGGCTAGAGTGCCATGGCATCAGCCTAGCTCACAGCAACCTCAAACTCCTGGGCTCAAGCGATCCTCCTGCCTCAGCCTCCCGAGTAGCTGGGACTACAGGCATGTGCCACTGTGCCCAGCTAATTTTTATATATATATATATATATATATATTTTTTTTTTTTTTTGGTTGTCCAGATCATTTCTTTCTATTTTTTTTTAGTAGAGACAGAGTCTCGCTCTTGCTCAGGCTGGTCTCCAACTCCTGACCTTGAGCGATTCACCCGCCTTGGCCTCCCAGACTGCCAGGATTACAGGTGTGCGCCACGGCGCCCGGCCTAAAATCCCTACTTTTATTCAGATTTCCTTAGTTTCTTTAAAAACACATTTTATTGAAGTAGAGCATTTTTGGTTTTTTTAAAAAAATCTGTTTATTTATTATTTTTTAGAGACAGAGCCTTGATCTGTTACCCAAGCTGGCCAGCTCCTGGGCTCAAGCGATCCTCCCGCCTCAGCCTCCCAAGTAGCTGGGACTGCAGATGTGCCCCACAGCGCTTGGCCAGATCTCCTTAGTTTTTACCTATATCCTTTTTCTTTTCTCAATTGAGGTAGGAATCCCATAACATAAAATTAACCATGTTAAAGTGAGTAATTCAGTGGTATTTAGTACATTCACAAGGTTGTTTAACCACCACCTCTATTTAGTTCCAGAACATTTTCATCCCCCCAAAAGAAACCCGTCCCCATCAGCAGTCACTCCCCCTTCCCCTCCCCCCACCCCTGGCGGCCACTAATCTGCTTCCTGTCTCTGTGGATTGGCCTGATCTGGACATTTCATGTCAATGGAGTCACACACTGTGTGACCTTTGTGTCTGGCTTCTCTCACTCAGAAGCACGTTTTTGCATTTCATGCACATAGAGTCGTGTCTGAAAACCTTGCTCCTTTTCTTGGCTGTATAATATTCCACCGTATAGACAGACCACATTTTGTTTATCCTTCATCCGCTGACGAGCGTTTAGGCTGTTTCCAAGGAAGTGCTGGCTGAGCAGACTGAGTGCTTAATCCCCACCACGGCCCCCAGCTGCGAGGTCACAGTCATCACCACGCCCATTTGCCCCTCTGGAAGCTGGGGAAACGCAGGCACAGGTAAGCAGACAGGCTACCAGAGGGACCGCAGGCTGCCTCTCCGACTCAGTACAGACAGATAATAAGGAAGCCAAGAGTGAAACACGATAAATTCTAGTCTCTCAGACGGTGGGAGCAGCATGTGCAAAGGCCCTGAGGTGGGAATAAACTGGTGTCTTGGAGGGAAAGCTGGTGTGGCTGAGTGGAACAAGTGACAGGGACAGAGGAGGAAGGGGGTGGACTGTAGGTGCTGCAGGGCCTGGGGTGTGAGGAGGGGTCTAAAATATACTCTGAGACGGGGAAATAGAGACTGGAAGTGCAGGGAGAGGGACAGAATTAGGAGCCCAAGGAAGAGACCCAACTCCCAAGACTCACCTGTGTCCCCCGGCCCAAGTCCCCTCTGATACCCTGACTACACCGGCAGGGGCGACCACGCTGCACCCAGAACTATGTCAGCACACAGTAAGTGCTCCATAAATACTGGGTGGATGGGTGGGTGGGTGAGAGAATGGATGGATGGATGGGTGAATAGGTGTGTGGGCGTATGGGTGGGCGGATAGATGGATGGGTGGGTGGGAGGATGGGTAGCTGCATGGGTGAATGGATGGGTGAATAGTTGTATGGGTGGGTGGATAGATGGAGGGGTGGGAGGATGGAAGGATGGATGGAGGGAGGGAGGAGGAGCTGGCACTGAAGTCAGCTCAATGAGCAGCAGTGTCTCCCACCTTCCAGCAGGTGACCGGGTGGTGGGTGGTGGAGGAACTTGTCCAGCCGTTCCCAGGGTCTCACCCGCCTCTCTGCAGCCTCACAAGATGCCCCCGGGGTGGAGGCTGCAGGGTGGGGGCTGGACAGGGAGCCATGAGCACAGGCCAAGCATGGGCGGGCCGGCTGGGTACCAGATGCTGCTACCTGCCTCTGCCGCTGAGTCAGCATCACCATGGCAACTCGGGCCCTCCCGGATGCTTCTCCAGGCACATCCTGTCACTTCAGCCACCGTCAAGGCCGCCTCCTCCCAGGGGGCAGGGGCAGGGGAGCAGCTATTTTTACCCTGGTTGTGCGCAACACTCAAGGGCCATGATGCCCACCTTCCCGACACCCCCCCATTCGCAACAGTCCCTCCACATCCTGGGAGGGAGTTGGGGGAGGGTATCAAGTGGGGTGGGCACTCCAGATGAGGGAACAGTGTCAACAAGGGCTGGGCAGTGATGGGGGAAGATGGGCCACAGCAGGAAGCCACGGGGGGTGTGGGGAGGCCAGGGTGGCACTCGCAGAGGGAAGAACAGGGGTCCCTATGACCCTGGGCAGCCCCCACAACCCCAGAGCCTCTCCTGCCTCCTCTGGAGCTTAGACACTGGTGGGGAAACTGAGGCGGGGAGGGCAGCATGGGCTCCACCTGGGCTGGCAAGGACTCAAATCCTCCTCCACACTCCCTGCTGAGGACCTGGGTGCCTCTGTGATCCTCCCCCCATCTCTCCACCCCACTCCAGGACTCCTCCTTGATGTTCCTCCAACACACCTCAAATTCCTACCCCAGGGCCTTTGCACATGCTATTGCAGCTTTCAGGAACACTCTTCCCTGGGACATCTTCATGGTGCCCCCCCTGCTGGTTTCATGGACCCTCTGAACACTTCCTCCACACCCCACAGCTTCCCCCTCCCTACTGTGATGTCCTCCAGCCTGACCAGAGCATCAGGGACAGGGTGCGGGATGTGGGGTGACCAATGGCTCCCTGGGCAGGGGTGACCCACAGTCCAGGCCACAAGGCCTTGTTAGAAGTCAGTGGGTGAGGCCGGGCACGGTGGCTCACGCCTGTGGTCCTAGCTCTCTTGGAGGCCGAGGCGTGCGGATCGTTTGAGCTCAGCAGTTTGAAACCAGCCTGAGCAAGAGTGAGACCCCATCTCTACTAAAAATAGAAAGAAATTGATTGGACAGTTAAAAATACATAGAAAAAATCAGCCGGGCATGGTGGCGCATGACTGTAGTCCCAGCTACTCGGGAGGCTGAGGCAGGAGGATAGCTTGAGCCCAGGAGTTTGAGGTTGCTGTGAGCTAGGATGACGCCACGACACTCTAGCCTGGGCAACACAGTGAGACTCTGTCTCAAAACAAAAACAAACAAAAAAAAAGAAGTCAGTGGGTGAGCCAGGCCAGGTGACCGAGACCAGGGCCAGGAGTCCCCAGCCCTCCCTGCCAGCCTCCTCTGGGAAGCCCGCCTGGTGCTCCAGGCCACATGGGGCTCCAGTTCTCTCCAGACCTGGTTATTCTCACGGAGGGCTCTGTCTCTGTCTCCCTCCGATTTTTTTCTTCCCTTCCTCTCTTGCTATCTCTCCCCCTCATCTCTGCTTTTTTCTCTTCGTTTATCTCCAAGTCACCATCTAGCTTTTCTCTCCCATCTCTAAGCTCCTATCTGGGGGGCCCCATTGAGCACAGCCTCTCCCTGAACCCTGGGGCGGCTCCCTTGGCCTCAACATACCCACTCTTCAAATGGGCTTGTCCCAGGGCCTGAAGCCCACCCTGGGGGGAGAGGGTGATTCCGGCAGAGTGGGGAACACCCTTTCCTCTTCTCTGCTCAGGGCTCCCTCCAGGGCCCCAGTGGGGAAGGGGTTAACCGCGCGCTGTCCCCTCCCCCCAGCCCTGCATTTAATTAGCAGCCTCGTGGGGCGGCCGGGCTGGGTGCGTGGGGGCTGGGAGGGAGGAGGGGGGAGGAGGAGAAGAGAGGGTGGGATGGGAGGGGGAAGGGAGAAGGGGAGGGAAGCGAAGTGGAGGGAGGGGACGGGCGGAGGGAGGGGGAGGCCCCAGAGCCAGCGAGGTTTCGAGTCCCGCCTCCCTTTTCCGTTGTCTCCCACCCCCTCTCTCAGGCAGGGCGAACGTCAGCCTCTCCCCATTATCAAGCCGGGGAAACTGAGGCCACGCAGACATGCGACTCCCCGGGGCACGGGGTGAACATCTGTTTGGGCGGTTTTGTGGGGATTCGTCTGCGCACTGGAAAGCAAACAAAATAAAAAACCCCCAAAGCAGCGCATCTCAGCCCACCGAGCGCGGTGACCCGGGAAGGGGCTGCAGGGCGGGACCTGGGCCGCCCCCGGGTTCAGTCCCAGGCAGGCCACGCCCCTTCCTGTGCCTCAGTCTCCCTCTCCGGACGGTGCGGGACCACCCTCGCCACCACACCCACGGCCTCCAGCGCCGCATGGGGCGGGGGCCAGCAGCCCCAGCGTCCGCGTCTACGCCGCTCCGCCTCGCCTTGACGTCGGCGCTGACGCCAGCCGCCCCCCCCCCCCCGGCCACGGGGTCCGCCGCGTGCATTAACCCCTCCGCCGCCGCAGGCGGCCGCGAACCTCCCGGGATCCCTCCTCCACCTCCCACCGGGGGAAGGCCTGGCGGGGCACCGGCGGCGGACGAGTCCGGCGTGGCCAGCGGTCCCGCTCGGCTCCAGGCCTTAGCCCCCGCGGTGCCCTCCGCGTCTCTCGCCCCGACCCGAGCCGGTGTTTACTGTGACATTCCTCCCTCCGGCCCGCCCTGACCCCTCCGGGGCCGGGCGTGTCCGCGTCTGGCCGGGTCCCCGGGACTCCGGGTGGGGTCCTCTCTCCCCAGCAACTAGCTGTTTCAAAGTCGGTTTCTCCCCCTGGTTTCAACCATCAAAGCCTGGAGACTTTAGGGACGTCACCCAGCACGGGGCTGTGCTGCTCTGGCCCAGACGCGGCTCCGGTGGCTCCCCGCCCCCACCCCAGGGGGGCCGTCTCCCCGCGGAGGCCAGGACCCCGCAGGCCCCGCCTTGCCCCAGGGGAAGTGAGAATAGGGGGTCCTCCCCCGCATTCTCGCCACTTCCTCCCCGGGACAACAGCGGAGTGGGGGGAGGGGAAGGCGTGGGAGTTCAAGGGCTCGGCTTGGTGGCCGGGGGACTGGGGGGGTCTCTGCACTGCTCCACCTGATTTGGTGGGGCTGGCGTTTAAGTGCCCACGTGCCAGGCGCCCCCCAAACCTGCTCCTTCCTCGGGGACTCTTCCTAAGCGACCCGCACCCTGCTTGCGCCCCCGCCCCCACCCCGGGCCTGGGGCAGCCGCCTCCTCCCCGCCCCCGGGCTGCCTGCCTCTCCCCCTTTCAATCTACTCCCCAAGTGGGGCCCAGATCCTTTCTGCTGACTGGCCGGCGGCCAAGCCGGTGACAGCCCGCAAGGCCCTGCAAGCCGGGGGGCCAGCTCCAGCACCCCTCCCCACCAGCCGGGACTCCTGAGCTCCGGCGCCCCAGTCCCTGCAGAGACGCAGCCCGAGGTGTGCAGGGCCACCGGGAGGCGAACCTGCCCTCTAGAGCCTGCAGCCATGTTTCGCTCAGAGCCTCAGTTTGTGCATCTGGAATATGGGGACAGATGCCCCTCCTTCCAGGGCTACTTCGGAGACTGGGCGGCAGAGTATCTAGGCAGGGTGGGGAATCGCGGCTTGGGGCTACATGTGGCCTTCTGGATCCTTGAGCGGGGCCTGTTGACTGAACCCGAATTTTACAGAACAAATCCTTTTCATCTCAAAATTCTAGAGAGCGGGTTTCCCATCTCAGCAGCCTGGATACTTCCACTCATTCATGAATTCACTCATCCATTCATTATTTCACTGACACTCATCCACGGTTACCTAGCCCGCATTCATTCATTCATTCGCTCGTTCATTGATTCACACACCACAGGCAGACTGGGAAGGAAGTCGGGGCCCACCTCTCGCATCTCAGCAGGGACAGGCGTCAGGGTCCACAGCACTGTGGGTGGGGACAGCCCCAGGTCTGGAGGTGGAGTTGGGAGCTTCCACTTAAGGGAGCTAAACTGAAGCCTCCCCAGAGAGGCCCCACGGGGTCCCCCACCCTCCCCTGCTACCCCACCCTCAGGCTGTCTGAAACGGGCCAGTGGGCGAAACCCAGGCGTAGTGAGCGTCACCCAGATACCCGCAGCGCCGGGTTCAGTGTGTGCTGGAACCATGGGGACTGGACGCCCGCCCAGTGGGTCCCTGTGGCCCCTCCTGCCCTCTGCTTGGGGCTTCCCTGCCTTTAACGCTACTAAGACATTGCAGGTCCAGCCCCAGCCCTGAGTGTCCCTGAGGAGGGAATGCCTGGCTTGGCTCTTGTTTCATCGTTTTTCGGCTTCCTTCTATTTATGGCAAGAGAAACTGGTTTTCCATTCTTGGTGGTGACACGAAGGTTCCCTTTTGAAATATATTTACTGAAGTAAAAACAGAAAAGGGGGTCGACTCAAAGGAAAACAGTGACATCGACCAAAGTGTGCTTCATCCAGGAGGGAAGGCAGGATGGGGAAACCCCCTGCCCAGCATACGGCACGGTCTAACGGACCAGAGATGGTGTGTGAGCTTGGCCAAAGAAAGAAAAGACAACAAACCACCCTGTGCCCCCCAAACCTTCTGTTCCCCAACATCTGCCTGTGAAAGGGCCTATCCTAGACCTGGACATACAGCAAGTGCACATTAGATGCATGCTGATTGAGTGCAGGGGTCCTACCTCTCCTGGGGGTGGGTAGGGTAAGTTGCTTTCTCCTTGTGCTAGTCCTTTGGGCCTGACTCTGGACGATCAGTCAGTCGATCAACGAACACAGGACTGAGCCACTCTTCCGGGTCTGAAGGAGGCTGGAGACACCACAGCCTCAGAGCAGTCAGGAACAACGGTCATAAAGTGGCTCTGCCAGGTTCCATCTAGTTCCATCAGTGTCAATGCTGAAGGGGGCTGACTACGCCTCAGTGTCCCCATCTGTAAAACAGTTGAGCCTGGAAGGAGCCAGTGCCAACTCAGGGCAGGGCCTGGGTGCCCTCCATGCGGCTGGGCAAACACCTGCGCTGGATTGGGGATACACTGCGGTTCCTGCTCCGGGAGAGGGCGGAAGCGGGGGCAGGAGGGGAGGGGAGAGGCCTCAGCCTTCCCCAGTAACCCGATCCTCAGGAATGCGCGGAGGCCAGACAGCGCCCCCAGCCCCGAGGCCGGCGCCCCGCCCCCGCCGCCTTGCTGGGGTCCTGCCACCCAGGGACTGTCCCTGCAAGCCCCAGCCCCAGCAGCCCGCAGGTCCTAAGCGCGGGTTAGGGTCCCCACAGACCGTACTCTAGCTCCGTGGGGTCGTGAAAGCAGGGTGGGGGTGGGGACCAACCCCGACAAGCCCCACCCCCCTGCTCAGAGGCCCCCTTCGCCGCACCCCCTCTGCCTGCTTAACTCCTGTTTTTTTTCTTTCTTTGGGACTCTCTGATTTATCAAGTTGGTTTTAGGTTTCTGAGTGTTGAAATTAGGCTAAAAATTAAACCGAGTTGCAGGTTGTTTTAAACAAGAAAGTAGGCTGAGCACTGTGGCTCACACCGGTGATCCCAGCACTCTGGGAGGCTGAGACGGGAGGATCGCTTGAGCTCAGGAGTTCGAGACCAGCCTGAGCAAGAGCAAGACCCGTCTCTGCTAAAAATAGAAAAAAAAAAATTAGCCGGGCAACTAAAAATAGTAAAAATTAGGGGGGCGTGGTGGCACATTCCTGTAGTCCCAGCTACTGGAGAGACTGAGGCAGGAGGATGGTGTGAGCCCAGGAGTTTGAGGTTGCTGTGAGCTAGGCTGACGCCACGGCACTCTAGCCCGGGCAACAGAGCGAGACTCTATTTCAAAATAAATAAATAAATAAATAAAAATAAAAAGAAAGGAAATATCCACTCGGCTGTGGGTGGGGGCATCAGGTGAGGCCTCCGCTTGGAGGGCGGAGTTCTCTCCAGCTGGGCTGTAGGACTCCCGACAGGTGCCACACCTGCAGACACTGCTCTGGGAAGTGGAATAACATTCCCTGCAAGACTCGTGCAGTTGCTGCGCGGATAAAGTGGAGAAAATGCAGAGTTCCAGGCTGCACCCTATTACCCCCAACCCATCTGCATTTTCCACTGCCTTGGGGACAAATCCTACCTGGGCTTAGGTGGAGGCCCTCTCTACCTTCTCTCCTTTTGTTTTCCACGGGTTCCTCAATCCAGTCCCACCTGCCTCCCCACCTTCCATCAATATGTCCGGCTGGTTCCCACCCCAGGGCCTTTGCATTTGCTGTTCCTGCTGCCGGGCCATTCCATCCTCCATCAGTTTCTGATTTGCTCCAACTTCTCTTTATCCCCATCTGGAGTGCACGCCCCTTCACCCTCTATGGAGGGGACACCGTTTATTGTCCTCAAAGCTGTGCTCACCAAGTTCTCCCTCACACTGCGCCCCCTTCGAAGCTGCAGGTGTTTGCCTCATCCTGGGAGTCCCACCATCTGGCTCACAGCAGGTGCTCGAACAATGCATGTGTGATGAATGAACGAGAGATCCCTAGTTCATGGATTTAGAGGCCCCCCCACTTGTCCCAACAGACTTTAGACCTGCCCCTGAGAAGCCTCCATTCTTGGAGGACAGAGCTGGACACAGCTGCTGTGGGGTCAGCGATGGGACAAATTGGACAGGAATGGGATGTCTGGAGGGCTCCCTGGTTGGGGGGAAGAAAGTGAGGGCAGGGAAGGGCATTGAGGCAGTAGAAACAGCAAATGCACAGGCAGAGGAGCCCTTGGAGGAGTAGGGTAGCAGAGCTTGCCAAGGGTAGCTCCCCACACTTAGGAGGTCAGGACAAGTCCTCCCTATCCAGCCCTGAGGACCTTCCCTCCTCCTGTATGAGGAAGACAGAGCCAGACACAGATGGGGGACAGGGCTTAGCCAGATGGAGGACTAGGGGAATCCTAGGGGACATGATTAGGAAAGTCTTCTTCGAGGAGGGGGTATTGAAGGTGGGTTTTGAAGGATGAGTAGGAGTTTGCCAGGAGGCTAAGTAAGGGCACTCTAAGCTTAGAGAACTAAAGACCAAAGAACTGCAGTTAAGTTTGGCCAAATAATAATAAAGTACAACAATTACAGAAAACATTTATTGAGCCCTTAGTATTTCTTCGAATCCCCCCAGTAAAAATCACAATACTCCACAAAGTAGGGGGGATTATATGCTCCATTTTCAGGAGGGAGAAACTGAGGCTCAGAGAGGTAACATGCTTTGGCCTCTCACGGCTCACCTGCCTTGAAAAGAGTCCACCACTCGGCTCAGGCTAGCTCAGCCTACGGTTTCACTGGACCATTGCCCTAGCTGCCAAGGCCAAGGCCGAAGGTCAGGGCAGGGCCTCCCTAGGCCGCCCTCTCACCTTCCCGCCTAGGGAGGAGCATGACCCCATCTCCTCCAATCTGGCCCCACAGCATGAGGCCCAGAGAGGGGTCCCAGGGCAGGGTGGGCTGTAGGTCTGAGGGCTGGGTCTCCTCCCACTAGGGGTCCCTTGTCCAGGCTAGAACCTGGTCTGGAGAACACACGGCCCCACGTGTGTGTGGAAGCACAGACACCTCCCCTACCTATCTAGAGACAAAGAAACCCACAGCCCAGCCCTCTGCCCCGCAATTCAGCTCTCAGGCTCGCCAGGCCAGGTCTCTGTCTCTTATTTCCTCACTACATTCCAATTAATAAGGACAAGCCAGGTGTCTTGCTGATGGTGACAGCCTCCCCTATGGCCTTTTTGCCCCGGAGCCCAGTTGGGGGCAGGGCCAGATGAGGAAGGGGTGTAGGAAACGGGGTACTCATGTCCACTGGCCCGTCAGACAAACTGAGGATGGAGACCACCCACAGCCACACTTCAGGTAGCATTCTCCCCTAACACCGGGCACCCATTGTGTGCCAGGCCCTGTGCAGGATGCTGCGCACCCAACATGCCGGGGATAGACAAGGTCCTTGCCCTCCAGGGACTACAGTTCACCCCATCATTCTGGCAGATTCACAGGCTACAATAAAGGAATGACGTCTGGGAGTGGGTGCCCCCTGAGGACACACTTTGCACTGGGGGAAGGAAATATCAGGCAGAGGGCACAACACATGCAAAGGCCCTGAGGTGGGAAGGCGCTCCCCTTTCCGGCCACTCTTAATGGTGGCCCATTAAGCCTAACAGCCAAAATAGTAGTAATAAGCAGGTAATAACTACTAGCTGGGATTCTGCCTCATTGGCCCAGCCCATGAAGTGGCGCACCCTCGTCCAGGGACCCACGTCAGGCCCTGGCAGACCCAGAGTTAAAATGTGGGCAGCCGAAGGAAGCGGCTGCCCAGAGGCCTGGACTCCCACGTTCTAGGGTTGTATGGATGGATAAGAGCTCAGGCCTACTCACAGCCCTGACCCCGCTGTGACTCTTAGCTAGCTCTGGGGTGTCGAGGTGTCACTCCATCTTGCTGAGCCTCAGTTTCCCATCTGTAAAGGCAGGGCTCTAGACCCCACCCAGTGAAAATTATCAGGACTGAAGAGCTTCCAAGCAACTTCTGGCGACCCTCCTCTCCCCTACCCCGTATTCCTGGAGCAAACACACCCGGGATGAGGGCGGGGAAGACTGACCTGCCCCGCACCCCCGGCGTGCCCCCCAGCACAGCCCCACCAGGCCCCCAGCACCTACAAGGCGCTGAGAGAGACGCCATCGCCGTAGTGGCGAGGGAGGCGCCGAGGAGTTATTTATCCACACTGGCGCCCATCCCCCTCCGTCCCCGGACACCGGCACCAACCCCGCCCCCGCCCCCGCCCGGCTCAGGCCCCACGCGCGGACGCGGGGCGGGGCCTCGAGGGGGCGGGGGCCCCGGCGGGTGGGCGCCTTGTGGCCGGGCGCATCACGCCACCCGGGACGTGCCTTGGCGGGAGGCGGCGCTGGGGAGATCGGTCGTACACAGCGGTCCCGGGGCGGGGTGACCGGGCCTCGGCGCGCGGCCCGCCCCCATGACGTCAACCCACAAGGCCCCGCGCTGTTGTGCCGTGTACCGCGCGTCGCCCGGGCAACGGCAGCCAGGCGGGCGTCGGCGGCCTCGCCCCGCCCCTTCATGCAAATGACCGACGTCATTCGCGCCCAATGGCGAACGGGGGCGGTGAGCTCATCGCGCCGAGCCGAGGCTATAAGAGAACGCACGAGCCGCGCGGCGCAAGAGCCGCCGCCAGCGGAGGGCCGGGCGCAGCGGCCTCGGCCTGGGCGGGCGCAGGGCCGAGCGCACGGGGGGGGCGCGGGCCCCCCGGGAGGCCGCGGCCACTCCCCCCCCGGGCCGGCGCGGCGGGGGAGGCGGAGGATGGAAACACCCTTCTACGGCGATGAGGCGCTGAGCGGCCTGGGCGGCGGCGGCAGTGGCAGCGGCGGCAGCTTCGCGTCCCCGGGCCGCCTGTTCCCCGGGGCGCCCCCGACGGCGGCGGCCGGCAGCATGATGAAGAAGGACGCGCTGACGCTGAGCCTGAGCGAGCAGGTGGCGGCGGCGCTCAAGCCGGCGGCCGCGCAGCCTCCGGCCCCCCTGCGCGCCGACGGCGCCCCCAGCACCGCACCCCCCGACGGCCTGCTCGCCTCCCCCGACCTGGGGCTGCTCAAGCTCGCCTCCCCCGAGCTCGAGCGCCTCATCATCCAGTCCAACGGGCTGGTCACCACCACGCCGACCAGCACGCAGTTCCTCTACCCCAAAGTGGCGGCCAGCGAGGAGCAGGAGTTCGCCGAGGGCTTCGTCAAGGCCCTGGAGGATTTGCACAAGCAGAACCAGCTCGGCGCGGGCGCGGCCGCCGCTGCCGCCGCCGCCGCCGCCGCCGGGGGCCCCTCGGGCACGGCGGCGGGCTCCGCGCCCTCCGGCGAGCTGGCCCCGGCGGCGGCCGCGCCCGAGGCGCCCGTCTACGCGAACCTGAGCAGCTACGCGGGCGGCGCCGGGGCCCCGGGGGGCGCTGCGACGGTCGCCTTCGCCGCGGAGCCGGTGCCCTTCCCACCGCCACCACCCCCGGGCGCGCTGGGGCCGCCGCGCCTGGCCGCGCTCAAGGATGAGCCACAGACGGTGCCCGACGTGCCGAGCTTCGGCGAGAGCCCGCCGCTGTCGCCCATCGACATGGACACGCAGGAGCGCATCAAGGCGGAGCGTAAGCGGCTGCGTAATCGCATCGCCGCCTCCAAGTGCCGCAAGCGCAAGCTGGAGCGCATCTCGCGCCTCGAGGAGAAAGTGAAGACCCTCAAGAGCCAGAACACGGAGCTGGCGTCCACGGCGAGCCTGCTGCGCGAGCAGGTGGCGCAGCTCAAGCAGAAAGTCCTCAGCCACGTCAACAGCGGCTGCCAGCTGCTGCCCCAGCACCAGGTGCCCGCGTACTGAGCCCGCGCGCGGGGCGCATGCGCGGCCACCCTCCCGAGGGGCGGGCTCGCGGCGGGGGGGGAGTCGTGGGCGCCCCGGACTTGGAGAGGGCGCGGTCCCGGGGACCCCCCCCCTTTGGGTGCCCAGGACTCGGAGCGGGCGCCCCGGACTCGACAAGCTGGACCCCCTGCTCCCGGGGGGGCGAGCGCATGACCCCCCGCCCTCGCGCTGCCTCTGTCCCCCGCGCGCGGCCGCCCCGCGCTGCACAAACCCGCGCGTCCCGGCTGCCCCTTTGTACACACCGCCACGGAAGGGGGTTCCGAGGGGGCGCAGCCTCAAGCCCTTGCGTTTCCTTTTATTTTTTTGCCTTTGGAAGAGAGAAGAACAGAGTGTTCGATCCTGCCCTATTTATGTTTCTACTCGGGAACAAACGTTGGTTGTGTGTGTGTGTGTTTTCTCGTGTTGGTTTTTTAAAGAAATGGGAAGAAGAAAAAAATACTCCATCCCTTTCCTCGCTCTCCCCGTCCCCCGTCCTTCCAAACCGCCCCCCCGGCCTTTTTGTTCTGTTTTTTCGTTTTGCTACGAGTCCACATTCCTGTTTGTAATCCTCGGTCCGCCCGGTGTTCTGTTTTCAGTAAAGTCTCCTTACGCCAGCTCGGCTCTCCGCCTCCTTCTTTCCCCGCCGGGGCCTGGCGGGCTGGGAGGGGCCTGGCCCGACCCTCTCCCCCTCGCCGGCTGCCCTCGTCCTCCGCCCCGCTCCTCCCCTTTCGGGGACAAGGCTGGAGCAGGGCGGGGCCTGCACATCTGGCGCGCCGCGAGCGCCATCTAGGCGCGTCTGGGAGCGGGGCCGCCTGATGTTGGGGTTGGGGAAGGGACCCTGCGGTCTCCGAGCAGCGTTTGGAACTAGCTAACGTCCTCCGTGCCTTTCGGGGAGGATAGATTGCGAGGTGGAAACTTATTTAACCTGTATTTAGCCATCTGGGCCTCTGTTTCCCTGTCTGAAATAGAACCATCGAGAAACTGGCCTGTAAGTTGTGAAGATGAGAGTTTATGTTTACAATGCAGTGCTTGGCTTACAGTTGGCGTTTAATGGAAGCTTTTATTACCGTTTGGTGGAGGGAAGTGGACTTTGGAGGCTCACAGAGGGCAAGCCGGTGGTCCCAGGAGGAAGGTGGCACAGGTGGGAGCTGACCCACGTGGTATGTGTGCCTCCAGCACCAGAAGCGTGTCCACACGGACTCACAGTCGAGGATTTTTCAAGTATCTCCCTGGGGCATCCTCCTCCTCCAACATCCTATTCCCACATTTTCAGGAAAGTTAAGGTTCAGATAGGTTGAGCAACTGGCTTGAGGTCACACAGCCTTTTCAGGGGACTGTACAGACATGGACTTGGGCGCGTCACCTTCCAAGCTTTGGGACACCGAGCTGCCCACTTCCCCTGCCTGCTCCTGCCTTTGCCGTTAAGACCCTGAGCCTTGGGCTTCTGACCCACCTTGGCTCTGAGAGATGTGAACATCGGTGGCCAAGGTGGGCACGTGTCCCTAGCCAGCCCCACTAGGGAAGGCAGGTGAATTGTGCCCATTTCACAGGTGAGGAAACAGGTTCACAGAAGGTTCCTCACCACCTACACTTTTCAAGTGTCAGGCTTTAAACTGTGTGATCTTGCTTTGTGCTGAGGTCAGGCGGATGTTTCAGGAGGGGTTCCCCACCCTGCCCAAGAAGGACGCTGGCACCAAGGTGGGTCTTGATACAAACGAGACCTGCAGAGCTTTACTCGTCCGGAGACTGGGTCCCAACTTAGGTGCCAGTTTGCAGCTGTGTGTGACCTCAGCCAAGTCCTCTTGCCCTGATGGCTTCTACCACCCGTGCTGTGAAATGAGCATGGTGGTGACATCTTCTAGGTCAGAAGTCGGGAGTAGTGGGAGGTGCCTAGGGGTTGAACAGCAATGACCACACTCCATGATGGTGTCTGGCGTAGACCCCAATGTATAGGGAAGGCAAGGCCCAGGAGAGTTGCGACTCGCCCAAACCCCTGTTACGTGGCGGAGCAGGATTCGAACCTAGACCTCTAGCCTACCTCCCAGCTAAGGCAAGAAGCCTCTGAGGAACCTTGATGTTTCCTTCCAGGCACCTCCCCACTCAGACTCCATTTTCTTTCCTCCTGGCCCCAGGGCTTTTGCACAACCACCAGAGTGCCTGCTACTTTCTCCATCCACCCAGCTGAGTTCCACCTCTCAGCTGCACACGCTGTCCTCGGGAGCCTGTCCCCAATATCCCCCGGGCTGGGCCAGGACCTTACTGGGCTCCTACAGTGCCCTGCTTTCCTCTGCTATTCCCTGATCCCTCTAGGTCTGTGTGTAGCTTCACTGAGGGCACAGATGAGATCTGTTCCGGTCACTGCTGAAACACGGAGGATGTAAGTCCTGTCCAACTGCTATGTCCCCAGTTTTGCACAAAGCCATATCTACAGTATAGAGGAGAGGATGGAGGAGGGGGTCCCTCCTAGCCTCTTGCTCTGGGGCCCCCAGCGGCTCCCCAAGGAGGCCAGGCCAGGCGGAGGCTTCTGGGCCAGGCTGTGTGGCTTTGGCCAGAGCCTCCTGCACTGAAGCCAAGGTGTGTGTCAGCCTCGGGCTGGGCCAGTGGTGACTCACACTGGGCCCTGACCCAGCACAGCCCCAGGAGGTGACCTAGGGCAGTGGCCTCACTTCCCCCTCCAGGGCCAGGGTCGTGCCCACTTTGGCAGGACATGCAGTGAGGCCAACAGGCACCAGGTCCAGCCTCACCCTAAGGAGCCCCCAGTCGCAGAGCCAGACCTGGGACGCAGGTCAGAAGCTACTCCTCCCTTGCTCTAGCCCTCTCATGGCTCCCTGGTGCCTTCTCAATAAAACGCAAATTCCTCTGGGAGGCCGAGGCAGGAGGATGGCTTGAGGTCAGGAGTTCAAGACCAGCCTGAACAAGATTGAGAGCGCATCTTTACCAAAAATAGAAAAAAATTAGGCTGGATGATGGCATGTACCTGTAGTCCCACCTACTCGGGAGGCTGAGGCAGGAGGATCTCTTGAGCCCAGGAGTTTGAGGTTGCTGTGAGCTAGGATGACGCCAGGGCACTCTACCTGGGGCAACAGAGCAAGATTCTATCTCAAAAACAAAACCAAAACCAAAAAACAATCCCAAATTCCCGTACTTGCCTCTGAGGCCCCACCTATCAGGCCCCTGCTGGTCCCCCATCCTGCACGCCAGCCTCCTCGCTGCCCTAGCCACACCCAGCTGCTTCCCACCCCAGGGCCTGTGCCCTCTGCCTCACTCAGCTGCCCTCCCCGGCCTCCCATGGACAGCTCCTTCTCCCCGCTTTGGGCTCAGCTCCCTGGTTGACCAGTCCCACCCCCTGATGGGTTCCTTCCCAGAGGAATCAAATTTTACACCCCCAACGTGTTTGAGCTGTTTGTATCCGGAAGCCCGGGGCAGGTCCCACCAGCAGGTGCTCAGAAAAATGCCCCAGGGCTGGAAGACTGAAGCCACCACCAGGCCATGGAGGGGAGAGTTTAGGACCCCCTCTGTGCTCAGAGCCCTGACTTCCTGCTCAGGATGAGCAAGTGTAGATAGCAACCACCATGACCTTCAGCCCTGACCCACATCCTGCCCCCAACTCCCAGAATCCCCTCCCCCAGGGGCTGGTGGGGATTGGCCGGAACCCGGCTGTGAGTCACAAAGCTGCCGCGGCAGCAGGGCCCCAAGGCTGGCCATTCGGGCTGGTGGGTTCAGCTTCAGGGGCAGGTGAGTGGGGCTGGTTGAGGGCTCGTTTGGGGTGTACATAGGGGACCATGTCGTTCTCCTTTGGCCCCCAGCGCCTTTGGAGCCCTTCTGGGTCACCCGGGGTATTCCGAGCGGTTGGTCAGCTTCTCAGCCCCTCAGAGCAGGGGCACTAGGAGCCCCCAAAGCCTTGATGGTGGGTTTGTCCACCTGGGGGGGGACCACCCTGGAAAGCCTGTTGTGTCTCCTTGGGACCCTGAGGACGGTGGGCTTAGCTCCTGTGACAGATGGGGAAACTGAGGCTCGGAGTTTTTATCAAATTTACTCAATTTACTCAAAATTGCTGAGCTGAGTGCTCAGCTTATATGTCCGGGGGAGGCCCTGTTCCCTCTCCCATCACCCGCAGTCCTGTTTTTCCCTCTCTGCCATCCGCTCGCTCGCCGTGGTCGAGTTCATCCAAAGGGCTGTGCTGTGTGGCTGATGGAACCCCAGAGGCTGGAACGGAGCCCACTCCGATCCCAAAGCGGCCGTCTCCAAGTCCTTGAGTCGGGCTGCATCCATCCATCCATCCACCCGTTTATCCAACCATTCATTCATTCATCCATAAACATCCATTGGGCACCTACTGTGTGCACTCTACTCAGCCCTGGGGATTCAATGACAAATGAGAGGCTGATGTCCCTACCTTTGGGCAGCTGACGGTCTAACGGGGAGGCTGATTAAAAGCAAGGTGAAAAGCATGACAACGGTGTGTCGGCTTCCGCAGACCGTAGGCGCCGCTCTGTGCCCACCGCCGGGGGAGCCGGGAGGGCGAGCGATCCCACCGCCGTTGCCTTACGCTTCAGTCCACACTAATGCTCCCCCCGAACGGGCCTGGCTCATCTCAGGGCGTGGGGTGCACGGCAGTCAGGACATTGAGACATTCGGGCCACCACGGGGTGAAGTCAGAATGCCCGGTGTGGAAGGAGGAGGTTCGTGGTCCATGTCAGGGTCAGCTTGAGCTGGACCCCGAGGGCTGGATCGAGTTAACCCGGGGATGGCGGAGAGAGTGTAGCTGGCAGAAGGATCTGCTCGCGTGGTGGCCCGGAGGTGGGACCGAGTCCACCCAGTTGAGGCTAGAAAGGAGTCTCCAGTGGCTGGAGCAGAGTGAGTGAGGGGAGTCTCAATCCCACCCCCCAAACAATCACGATCACGATCACCATAGGCAAACACGCTAGAAACTCAACCTCTTTCTCACGTATCATCTGCCGACCCACGTGGTGTCCCCAGCCCTTCGAGCGCCTGGTGCACACAGTAGGTGCTCGATAGATGTCTGGTGAATGAATGGATACATGGGTATACTGGTGAGTGGATAAACAAAGTTGTCCTCCAAAGCTGCTACAGTGCGAGATGGGCAGAGGGGAGTTGAATTGCTTCTGCCGGGCTGGGGTCTCCTGGGAGCTGGGGGCCCCTCCAAGCCCCACAGACAGACCTACTCCCGTCTCAGGATGCTGTCTTCTGGGTGAGCCCACTCTTAGCACGCCAGCTGCATCTTCCGGGTGGAGGAAACTGAGTCCCAGAAGGGTGTGAACTTGGCCTCCTCATTTTCCCTCTGAAGTGGGACTCGAATACCACCAGCAACTGCAACAACATTATTGTGATGGATTCATTGGCCCCTGCCTACATCCTGCAGGGGCGATCTCGTGGTCACGGGAGGAAGTTGAGACTTAGAAGGGTCGAGGGTTCGGCTCCTAGAGCAGAGAGGATGCAGCCTCGGTCTTTGACCCCAGGCTGGTCTGGTGTTGAAGCGGGCGTTGTCACATGGGCCTAGTCGGGGCACAGTTCCCCTTCCAGGGCAAGGGGCACTCTTGGGGCCCCTGGAGTGGGGGGTCATAGTCTCTCTGGCCAACCCTTCTGTCTCTGAACCATCCGGAGTTGAAGGCTCGGTGAGCCGGGAATGCCTCTGCTCTGTGTGCCCTGGCGTGACCCTGGGCAAGTGACCCTGCCTCTCTGAGCCTCAGTTTCTCCATGTGGAAAATGGAAAGGCGACATGACGGCTCTTGATGAGGCAGGGAGGGTGGGTTCCCTTTTCTGAGCATGTACGTGGGGTCACAGCTATGAGCGGGACAGGTGCAGCCCTGCCGTCACGGCCCAGAGCAGCAGATCAACAAGCAGATAAGTGACAGCAAGCCGGGCACGGTGGCGCACACCTGTCATCCCAGGTGTTTGATTTCCTTTCTTTCTGTTGTCTGTGACTTTTATTTTTCTCTCCTCCTGCCTTTTTTTTCCCCCCTTTGGGTTATTTGAATGTTTAATAGAATTCTATTAAGTTAACTATCACCTTTTAAACTGTATCTCTTTGTGTTTCTTCTCAGCAGTTGCTCTAGGAATGGTAACATACATCCCCAGCTGGCCACAGCTGGCTTCCATTTCATAGTATTCCACTTCGCCTAAAATGTCAACACCTGTCAACTCTGCAGGTCTTTCGCCCTCATTCGTCTTCTTTATGACATAGTTGTCATGTTAATTACACCAACATAGATTATAAACGCCATAAGACAGTGTTTTAACTTTTGCTTATATAGTCACATGTATTTTTTAAAAAAAAACAAAAGGAAACTATCGTCTTTCATACCTGGTGCAGGTCTATGGGTGACAAATTCTCTTAGTTTTGTTTTATCTGAAAATATCTTTATTTTGCCTTTTTAAAAATTTATTTATTTATTTAGAGACAGGGTCTCGCTCTGTTGCCCCAGGTGGAGAGCTGTGGTGTCATCACAGCTCACTGCAGCCTCCAATTCCTGGGCTCAAGCGATCCTCCTGCCTCAGCCTCCCGGGTAGCTGGGACCACAGGTGCCACCACCACACCTGGCTAATTGTTTTCTATTATTAATAGAGATGGGGGTCTCGCTCTTGCTCAGGCTGGTCTCCAACCCCTGGTCTCAAGTGATCCTCCGGCCTCGGCCTCCCAGGGTGCTGGGATTACAGGTGTGAGCCACCGCGCCCGGCCTAGGATATTTTCAATGAATATAGAATTATGGGTTGGCAATTTTTAAAAATTTTACTTCAACACTTCCAATATGTGTGTGAGTTATCCGTGTATGGCCTCTTGTCTCCAAATGGACCCTTCAATATGCGCTGTGATAAACGAGGGACTTCCTTTTGTCATATTTCCTTTCAAGTGAGCACGATGCTACGTTTCCTCAGTAGAGGGCGCTGGTAAGACATCGGTGACACAGGCGTGAAGCCGGACAGCGGGTGCAGCCTGCCCGGGGTCGTGGGTCGCAAGGCGGCACCCCTGTGACCTTGCATTCTTGACCTGGTGAAGCCCTTTCTGAGCCCTCGCCACACAAAACGGAGTGGCGACTCCCGAATAGTGAAAGTGTCTGCAGGTCTCCTGCCCGCACCGGCACCTGGAACCCCAACACACGCCCACAGCGCCGGGTGCGGATCACCTGTCCCCACACCTGCCCTCTGCAGGGCGACTTTTGCTTGTTCAGCAACTCCAGACCAGCGCTGGCACAGTGGCCGCGCCAGCAAACATCTCTGCCCTCTGGTGGGCAGAGCCGTGCCCTCTTCGAAAGTTTGGAATCCCTTCCAAATTTTGCTCTGAATGCTTTCAAGATCTGATCTTTATTTTTTGGGACTTCGGCTGTGTCGGGCCCAGGTGTGGTTTTGTTTTACTTTTTCATATTTATCTTGTGTAGAGTTGTTGAACTTTTTCAATCTGTAAAATTTTTTTTGGAAAAATTTTGGCCATTATTTCTTCAAATATTTTTTATGCCCTTCCCTTTTTGGGGGGACTCTAGTTACACGTATGTTAGGCCTTTCGATATTGTCCCGCAGGTCTGTACATCTTGCTGTATGGCCCAATTTTTTGTTGTTGTTGTGTTCCTCAGATTAGATCATTCTTACCTATATTCAAGGTAAGAATATAGGTCTGACTCTTCTGTCATCCGCACTTTTGTTGTTCAGCCCGTCCAGTACATATTTAAATTTCAGATTGTTTTCAGTTTCAGAATTTCCACCTGATTCTCTTCTAATATATCTCTTTTTTTAAACTTCTCTGCTGAGATGCTCTATCTCTTCATTTGTTATGAGCACATTTTCCTGTTTAGCATAATTATAATTGCTGCTCTAAAGCCTTGTGTGCTGATCCCAACATCCGGGCACCTTCGGTCATACTCCACTGATCACTTTTTCTCGTGAGAATGAGTTGCATATTCCTGCGTATCTGTATGTTGAGTAATTTTGGATTGTATTCTAGACATTGTGAATGTTACGTTCTGGAGGTACTGGATTCTGTTATATTCTTCCAAAAACTATGCCTGCTTTTGCCTTTGCAGGTAGTTAACTCAACTGGACTCAAACTGCAAACTGTTGAGAGGTACATAGTCTTCAGCCTTATCGGGCTACACGGAATATGCTCCGATATTCCAGCCCGTGAGGCGGGCAGTTTACATGCCACATCTGGAGCTCGCCCTCTCTGCCAGTCTCCTTTCTGGGATTCCTTCTGACTTTCTGGTAGCCAGGGTTGCCCCAAACTCTGCTCTCTGGTTCTTGAAACCAGAAAGAAGGAGGGCTTTCTATGTGACTTCTAATCTTTGTATGAGGAACTGAACAGGGCCTGCCTTTGGGCTAAAACCCATAACAAATGGGAAACTCCAAGTGCCAACTCCCCTTAAGAATCTGCCTGCTTTTGTTATATCCCCGATGTCTTCAGGAAGATTTTTGTATTTTGTCTGGCATTTATAGTTGTTGCCTGAGGGAGACTTAGTCCAGTAGAAACCACTTTGATATACCCTCATGCTTTTTTCTTTTCTTTTTTTCTGAGACAGGGTCTCACTCTGTCACCCGGACTGGAGTGCAGTGATGTCATCATAGCTCACTGCAATCTCCAACTCCTGGGCTCAAGCGATCCTCCTGTCTCAGCCTCCCAAGTAGCTGGGACTATAGGTGCACACCATCGCACCCAGATAATTCTTCTATTTTTAGTAGAGACGGGGTCTCGAACTCCTGAGCTCAAGCGATCCTCCTGCCTCGGCCTCCCAGAGGGCTAGGGTTACAAGTGTGAGCCACCACGCCCGGCCCGGACACCATTTCTAAGGGCTGGATATCATGCTCGTGTAGGAATGTTCTGTTAATTAATTTAAGCCACCCCTATGTTCATAAGCATCTGGGTCTTGTCCAGTATTTTTTTGTTTTTGTTTTTGGGTTTTTTTTTTCTGAGACAAGGTCTCACTGTGTTGCCCGGGCTAGAATGCCGTGGCGTCATCCTAGCTCACAGCAACCTCAAACTCCTGGGCTCAGGTGATCCTCCTGCCTCAGCCTCCCGAGTAGCTGGGACTACAGGCATGCACCACCATGCCCGGCTAATTTTTTCTATATATTTTTAGTTGTCCAATTAATTTCTTTCTAATTTTAGTAGAGACGGGATCTCGCTCTTGCTCAGGCTGGTTTCGAACTCCTGAGCTCGAACAATCCGCCCGCCTTGGCCTCCCAGTTAGGATTACAGGCGTGAGCCACCGCGCCCGGCCCTCTTGTCCAGTTTTTACTCTTCTAAGCAGTATAGTGATGGGGGGGAGAAAAAAAGAAAAATAAACAATACAGTGATGGAGACCCTTGAACACACTTCTTGGTGCATTTGTAGCTGAACCCCTACTAGTCAACGTTTTGGTTATTTACAGTTGTTTTGTTTGGTTTTTAACTACAGAATAACATGGGGTGAACTTCCTTGTACATTCAGGCTTTGTGGACTTGAATTTTTTTTCTTTCCGAATTTAGCTTTTTTTGCTTCTAACATTTCTTCTCATGTTGGTCTTGAGCACAGAGCCAGCCCAGGGCAGTGCACTGCATGTTGCATGGGATGAAGGGTTGAAGGCTGCCTCCTCCTCTTGCAGGCTGGCTTCTGAGATTGCACCTCTTCTCCTGCTCCTCCTCCAACTCTATGACCTTCCAAGGTAAGAAGGTGGCTGGGCAAGGGGTCTGGCTGGCCTAGCCTGAAGAGGGGAGCTTCTGCCAAACCAGTATGCTATCCCCCCAACTTGACAGGATCCCAACTCTCCATGCCCCCAAGTTACTTCTGAAAGCCACAGTCATTCCCTTTCTTCCTTGTCTCCACCCTTCCATCTGCCAGTGATCTATGCACCATCACCAGCCATACACATCTATTCCCTAATCCACTCGCCCATCCAACCATCCATCCATCCATCAGTTCACCTCCTGTTTATCTCTTCACCCATCCCTTCAGCTCACTTCATTTACACATCCATTTATCTGTTCAGCTTTCGTCTATCCATCTATACACCCATCCATCCATCCATGCATTGATTCCCCCATCTATCTATTCGTCCATCCACCTGTTCCTTCCTCCCTCTATCCATTTATCAGTCCATCTATCCATCCATCCATGCATCCATCCATCCATCCATCCATCTGTGCATCCATCCATCCATCCGCCCATCCATCCATGCATCCATCTATGTATCCATCCTTCCATCCATCCATCCATGCATCCAGGTATCCACCCATGCATTCATGTATCCATCCATCCATCTATGTATCCATCCATCCTTCCTCCCTCTATGCATTTATCAATCCATCCATCCATCCTTCCACCTGCCCGCCCATCCATCCATCTACTTACCTATTCTTCCCTCTCTCTATCCATTTATCCATCCATCCACCCATCTACTCATCAGTCCATTCACCTATCCATCCATCCATCCATGTGTCCATTTTTCTATTCATTTACCTGTTCATCACTTCATTCATCAACTTCATTTACCCATTCATTCTTCTACCCAGCCCTTCATCTAGCTTTGAACTCAAACCCATCCACCATTCATGCATGCACTGATTTATCCATTCAGCACCTATTCTCCTGTCTGTCTGTCTATCCAACTTCCAATTCACTCACCATTTATCAGCCAAGACACCCACCCACCAAACACCTACCCATTCACAGCTTGGAGCCAAGCCCTGTGACTGAGATGGGGACACAGAAATAACTCAGACCTTGTTCCTACCCTTTAGGAATTCACAGTTAATGTGGAGAGGCAAATAAAACACACACGCACGCGCGCACGCACACACACACACACACCCAGAGGCAAACAGGAAATTTCCGAAACAGTGTGGTCCGTGCTTTACTCAGAGTGCGTTCAAGACGTAGAGATTGCAAAGCTGGTAGGTGGTCAGGATTCAGGTGAGAACATGCACTGCTGGTGGCCACGGTTTAATGAGAGATCGATACATACACAAGTACCAAAAGCCACCGGGGCAGGTGGTCAGGAGAGCGAGGGATGGATAAAGGGAGGAGGAGGACTGCCAGGTGCAAGAACAAGCGGACCTGGGTCTTGGGGCGAGCGTCTGCCCCGGCAGACCTGCAGGGTCTCCACTCCCCGTGTATCCCCCACCACCCCACAGGCAGAGCTGACCTGCTCAGGAACCGGGACGATGCAGCGAGCAGCACAGCCACGGCTCCCAAACCAGCTGCCGCCCGGGGGCCAGTGCTTCCTCCGGCCCCTGCCTGCCCCTGGTCTCCAACACAATTTGGGGAGAGGGTCTCCACAGCCCCACTATGGGCCCCAGAACGCCAAGGAACGCCTCTCGCAACAGCTGGCCGAGGCCAAGACGGCACCCGGGCGCATCCCACTCCTCCGGGCTGTGGTCGAGAGCCAGGCCTTCAAGAACATCCTGGTGGACGAGATGGACATGATGCTGTCCCGCGCGGCCACCCTCATCCAGGCCAACTGGAGGCGCTACCGCCTCCAGCAGAAGTTGATTTCCCAGGTGACGGCGGCCAAGGCCATCCAGGAGGCCTGGCGGCGCTTCAGCATGAGACGCCTCCTCCGGTCTAGCAAGTCGATGGTGAAGAAGGTGACAGCAGAGGAGGGGGACATCCCTTACCACGCGCCACAGCAGGTGCGGTTCCAGCACCAGGAGGAGAACCGCCTCCTGTGCAAGCACAGGATGGTGAGCAAGGAGACGCAGTGCCCTTCCTCCGACAGCCTGGCCCCCAGCAGCGCCCGGCCAGCGCCGCTCCCGCAGCCCCCGGAGTCTGTGTGCCCGGCTGCTCCTCGCGCCCCCGGGGTGGCCTTCCTGCCGCACCAGACGGTCGCCATCCGATTTCCATGCCCAGTGAGTATAGACACGAAATGCCAGCCAGGCCTGCTGACCGAAACTGTCAGAAGTGCCTGCCTCATCCACATAGAGGGTGACACCGTGAAGACCAAGCATGTGACTGCCAGAACCAACAAAGCGGGGGCCTCAAAGCCACCGCCGTCGGGAAAGTATAGCCAGGCAGTTGCCAGACCACTCAAGATCCAAACCCAGGCCCACGTGGAAACGGAGACCTTTAAAGGCCCCCTCCAGATATGCCCTGAGCCCGTGATCACGAAGACCCCGCCACAGACACATCCAGTGGTCCCCATGACCAAGACCCCGCCCAAGACGAGCCCAGTGCCCATGATGACAATGACCAAGACCCCTCCCCAGGTCTCAGTAACCAAGACCCCAGCCCAGACATATCCGGGGCCCACAGTGATGACCAAGACCCCAGCCCCGGTGCGCCCAGCAGCCTCGATGACCAGCACTCCACTGCAGCCACGCCCCACGGCCACGGTGGCCAAGATCCCACCCCAGGTGTGCCTGCTGGCCTCAATGTTCAAGCCTCTGCCCCAGACACGTCACATGGCCGTGATGACCAAGACCCCACCCCAGGTACATCTGGCGACCCCCGGGGCCAAAAGCTCACCGCAAGCCAGCCAAGTGGCCACCGCGTCCAAGACTTCATCCCAGACGTGCCCGGCCACCTCGATAACCAAGCCCCGAGCCCAGATGCGCCTGGCAGCCATGCTAACCAAGACCCCAGCCCAGGTGGCCACTGTCCTGAGGACACTGTGCCTGGCCCCTCCAACAGCTGGGACTCCGAAGGCTCCACCTCAAGCAGTGGTAACAGCCGGAATTCTCAACACCTCGTCCCCTACTCATCTGAACATACCAAAGGCCAAGGCCGCCACGAACATGAAGCAGGCCCCGGGGGCGGTGAGGGTCTCGCCTCAGTCCTACCTGGCTGACGGCAAGGTCAAATGCTTCCCCCAGCCACATCCAGGTGCAGCGGCTCCCAAGGCCGTGGACAAGCCTCCGCTGGAGGCTGAGACAATCAGGGCCGGCCCCCAGAAACTGGGGAACGCAGACACAGCCTCTAAGAGCAGCATGGCCGTGGGAATGACCAGGGCTATGTCCTGGACGAAAGTTGTCGAGGAAGGAAACAAGGACTCATTGCAGGCTCACCTGAGGACAGAAGTTGTTAAGGTCCAGTCCCAGGTGGATGTGCCTATAGAAATGGCTGTGACCCTGCCCCAGGGACAGCCGGCCACCTCGCTGCCCAAGGCCCTGTGCCATGAACGTCCACCCTGTGTGTCCCAGGGACAGCCGGCCACCTCGCTGCCCAAGGCCTTGTCCCAGGTATGTCCGCCCGCCGAGCTGACCCTAACACAGCTGGGCGCATGTTCGGCCAAGGCCTCATCCCAGCTGCATCTGCCCACCAAGGTGACCAAGGCCCCCTCGCTAGCTCATCTTGTCACATGTCTGAACAGGGTGCATTCCCAGTCACATCTGGCCACCAGGCTGACGAAGGCACAGTCGCAGGCCCAGCTGGTCACAGACACAGCCAAGTGCCTCTTCACAGCCCACCAAGCCGCTGACCTCACCAGCAAGACCCAGTCCCAGCCACTGCTGGCCGGGTCCAAGGCATCCACTCAGCCCTGCCAGCATCTCGGCGTCCTCGGCACTCCACCCCGAGCCAAGCCAGAGGACAGACTGACCCAGCTCCAGCCCCACAGCCGCGTGCTGAGCAAGACCTCCCAGAGCCCAAGCCCGGTGTGCCCTGACAGCCAGGGCACGCTGGTGCCCGTGCTGGGATCCGCCGGGCAGCCCACATGCAACATTGAATCCTGGGGAGACAGCGGGGCCGTGCGGGCCCAGCCATTGCTGCCCAGCCAGGCTGCGCCCTGCCAAGAGGACCTGGTGGCCTCCCAGCTGGCCTCCCTGTGTGCTGAGCTGGCCGCCGTGCTGGGCTCCCAGGAGGACCTCCGCACCCTGCTGGCCAAAGCCCTCTCCCAGGGAGAAGTCCGGGCAGCCCTGAACCAGGTCCTGTCCAGGGAGGTCCTGGGCGCCACGGTGGCCAAGGCCCTGCCCCAGGGCTTGCTGGGCATGGTGCTGGTGAAGGCGTTGTCCTGGAGCGAACTGGGCGTCACCCTGTCCCGAGCCCTGTCCCGGGGCGAGCTGCGGGCGGAGCTCGCCAAGGCCATGCAGGGCAAGTTGGCCGAGGTTCTCAGCAAGGCCCTGACCGAGGAGGAGCGGGCAGCTCTGAGTCAGGCCCTGTGTCAGGGTGAGCTGGGCGCCGTCCTGAGCCAGTCTTTGTCGCAGGCGGCCCTGAGGACCGGAGCCATCCTCCCCAAGGCCGCCACGAAAACAGCGGGCAGCGGGATGACTGTGACGCCAGCCCCGGTGGCGGTGGACTGCAGGGGGAGCCTGTCGGCCCCGTGGGGGCCCGCCCTGGGCCTCGTGGGAACGCGGCGCAGCAAGGTCAGGGGCTCCCAGGTCGGGGCCTGGGGGGGCTTCGCCAGGGGCTGGCCCGCGGGGCCCGTGCAGGAGGTGGGGGACGGGGCCATGGCGTGGGGGCTACCCTACTTATCCGTGGTCCCTGTGGGAGCCTCTGTGACCAGTAGGGCGATCACCAGCATTCCCCAGTGTCCCCCGAGCACTGGCCTGGACCCCATGCTGTCCTGGGAGATGAGGCCTGGCAGGGACTTCTCAAACCTGTATTTGAGCCCGAAATTCGGGAGGGAAAATGGGTACCTGACACTGGGGGCGGGTGAATCGGCATCAGACCTCAGCCCCGAGGGGAGCGGGGAGGGCCCCGACTTGCCCAGGCAACCTGCCCTGCGGCCGCCACTCGGTCTGTGGCAGCCGCTCATTGCCAACGGTGTGGGCCCGAGCACGAGCCAGCCCTCGGTGGCCTACGGCACGGCCCCAAGCTCCCACAAGCCACACACGGTTAGCAGGGTGGCCCCTCATCCATGGGCGTCGACGGGGGCGGGCAGGGTGGCCTCGGGCAGGCTTGTGGGCAGCGTGAGCAGCGGCAGGGCTGCCCGTGTCCTGCAGCCATACCCCGCCTGTGGGGGCGCCGCTTGTTGGTGTCAGTCCTCAAGGGTCAACAAGGGGCTTCCCAGTCTGCATCGACCCTCAGGGACTGGAGTTCAGCCACCCAGGGCCTCTGAGGAGACCCTGCAGAGGAGGACTCAGCCTCCAGATGACAAACAGGCCTCCCCGGGTCCCAGGGAGGTGATGAGCAAGGCGACCCCAAGTGCACCGCGAGCGGCCGCGGTGAGCAAAGCGCAGGCACCCAGCATTCGGGGGTACAGCCTGTTCCACGCTGTCCCGGGCAGTGGGCTGGCGAAAGTCTGTGCCCAGACATCCGTCCCTGGACAGCTCAGAAATGCAGCAGAGCGTGCTGTTTCAGCCTCGCCCTGCCCCCAGGAGCGAGCCACTGACCGCCCCGTGTCCACTCTCGGTGAGTTCATGGTCAGCCTGCCGCGGGGGCCGGACAGTGGCCTGGCCAGAAACTTCTCCCAGGGCTCCCTGATCTACAGCCCGGATGAGAGCAAGCCCCATAGCCCCCTGCAAAGATACACCTCCCTCAGCCCTTCCACCGCGTCTGAGGTCAGCCTCACTGCTGCCGACCTGGCGGAGGACCCCTGGGAAGGCGGCTTAGAAGGGGACCTCCGGCTGGCACCCCTCCTCCCTCAGGAGACCAGGCTGCGGCTCCAGAGGTTTGGGGATATAGCAGAGACCGAGCTAGTTGGCCATAGATACTGGACCCCAGACCTTCCCTGCCAGCCCGCGATGGCCTTGGAGAAAGTGCCACCTGCCCACCACAGTTCCGTGTCCAGCCGCCTCACGCTGAGTGTGCGCTGGGGCTCAGACAGTGAGATAGCCCCGTTCTCCTCAGGCCAAAACTCCGTAAATCTCATCGAGAAAATGCCTCAGACAACCTTCAGAACAAAACTGAGGAGGACTCTGTCTTTAGGGACGGTGGCTCTGCCTGTAGGTCAGCAGCCATATGTGGCCAAGCGCTTGGCCCCAAGCCTGTCCCAGCCTACACTGGCTATTAGGGTGGACCCAAACCTAGGTCACTTTCCAGGGGCCAGTAAGTTTACCTTCAGCCTATCCCAGCAGACAGCGTCTAGTAAGGTGTCCCCAGGCCCAGCCCATCCATCTATGGCCAGTGGGGTGGCACTCAGTCTAGGCCAGCCATCTGCCACCAATTGGGCAGCTAATGGGGTGGCCCCAGGCCCGGCCCAGCCATCTACGGCCAGTGGGGTGGCCCTCAGCCTAGGCTGGCCATCTGCCACCAATCAGGCAGCTAATGGGGCAGCCTCAGGCCCAGCCCAGCCATCTATGGCCAGTGGGGTGGCCCTCAGCCTAGGCCGGCCATCTGCCACCAATCGGGCAGCTAATGGGGCAGCCCCAGGCCCAGCCCAGCCATCTACAGCCAGTGGGGTGGCCCTCAGCCTAGGCTGGCCATCTGCCACCAATCGGGCAGCTAATGGGGCGGCCCCAGGTCCAGCCCAACCATCTACGGCCAATGGGGTGGCCCCAGAACTAGCCCAGCCTTCTACGGCCAATGGGATGGCCCCAGGGCTAGCCCAGCCTTCTAGGGCCAATGGGGTGGCCCCAGGGCCAGCCCAGTCTTCTGTCACTGACGGGGAGGCCCCAGAGCTAGCCCAGCCTTCTAGGGCCAATGGGGCAGCCCCAGGGCCAGCCCAGCCTTCTATCACTGATGAGGTGGCCCCAGGGCCAGCCCAGCCTTCTAACACCAATGAGGTGGCCCCAGGGCCAACCCAGCCACCTTTGGCCAGTAGGGCGTCCTCAAGCCTAGCCCGGCCATCTATGACCCGTAAGAGGCCCTCACGCCTAGGCCACCCCTTGATGGCCAGTGGGATATCCCCAAGCCTAGCCCAGCCTTCTAGGGCCAATGGGGTGGCCCCAGGGCTAGCCAAGCCATCTCAGGTGATTTGGGTGTCCTCAGGCATAGTCCCGCCACCTTTGGCCAGTGGGGTGTCCCCAAGCCTAGCCTACACATCTATGGCCAATGAGGTGGCCCCCAGTATAGCTCAACCACCTCAGACCCCTGGGGTGTCCCCAAGCCTAGCCCAGACACCTATGATCAGTGGGGTATCCCCCATTTTGCCTCATCAATCTGGGATCACTGGGGTGTCCCCAAGCCTAGGCCAGCCATTAGGACCCAATGGGGTGTCCCCAAGCCCAGGCCAGCCATTAGGACCCAGTGGGGTGTCCCCAAGCCTAGCCTACCCATATATGGCCAATGGGGTGTCCCCAAGCCCAGCCCAGCCATTAGGACCCAGTGGAGCGTCCCCAAGCCTAGGTTTCCCATTAGGACCCAGTGAGGTGTCCCCAAGCCTAGCCTACCCATACATGGCCAGTGGGGTGTCCCCAAGCCCAGCCCAGCCATCTATGGCCATGGGGGTGGCCCCCAGCTTATTCCAGCCATCCGTGGCCCGTGGGGAGGCCCTAAGCCTGGTCCAGCCACCTATGGCCACTATGTTGGCCTCGAGCCTACCCCAGCCATCTGTGGTGAGCCTCGGCGAGCCAGGCTGGGTTCCCAGGATGGAGTCACATGTGCCGTGCCCAAGGCTGGACGCGGTAGCCCCTGGTCTGTGCCATTCTTCAATTGTCATTTCGGTCAGCTCAGGTAGACCCTACCCATGTGTGGCTGGTGGCATGGACCACGGTTTCAGCCGACCACTGCCAGGGACCGGGATGGACCCGTGTGAAGAGCCCCTGAGGGCTGGTGGGGTGGTCTCCAGCTTCCAGGACTCTGACTTCGACCACGTGCCCGCTGGGTTCCCGCAGCCCCCCAGTGTCAGCGGGAGGCACTTGGGCGTGTGCCCATCCTCTGTGGTCACCGTTTCAACACCAAATCTCTACCAGGCCCCTCCGGCTGACGAGGAGGCCTGCAGCCTAGGCCGGGGGTACAGTCTGTCCAAGAGGACGCCGTTCAGGGGCCTGGCTGCGAACTCGCCCCAGGGGCCGATGGCCACGCCTATGCTCCTTAGCATGTCTCAGGGGACCGCTGGCCTGCGTGGGAGTCCCTCCCAGAGAAATGTAGCAGCTGGTACGGGCCAAAGTCCACATCGGGTGGCCGATGGCCCGGTTCCCATTGCATGCCAGGTCTGGGACGCAGCTGGTCCTTTGATTCACAGGGGAACCTCTGTGGCCACAGGGGTGGGCCCCAGCCTCCCTCCGGCTTCAGCGCCCAACAGACGGGGGAGGGACCTGTCCAAACGCTGCACAATGGACGTGAGCCCCAGCACGTCTCAGGTCAACGTCGCCGTTCCAGTACCTCTGGACCACGGCCACTCTGCCGTGGCGCTGATCGACCCGTCTGCTTGCCAACAGGCGGAGACTGTCCCACAGGACCCTGTGGTGGGCACAGTGGGGGGTGGTCTTGTGCCAGGCTCCACAGCCCATAGGATGACCCCACATGTGGCCCCAGGCACCATGCCTGGTGGCATAGCTGCCAGCCTTCCCCCAGGGTCCGTGATCAGGGGTGTGGGCCAGAGCCTTCCCCGTGGTTCTATGGCCAGTAGGGCGGCCCGCAGCCCGACGGCAGCACGTGGCGCCGACAGGAAGAAGCGCGGTCTGTCGGCAAGCCCCTCGGCCTCCGCAGCAGCCCCGAGCCTTCCCCGGAGCTGCGTGTTAACTGGAGTCACTCCCCGCCCTTACCACGGAGTGGCCGTGGAGAGGTGCATAGCCCCCGTGCAGGTGGCTCATGCCACCAGCCTGGCTCAGGCTCACCCTCCGCCCTCGAGAGCCAGGAGTCTGCACCGCGAGCCCGCGGTTCTGTCAAGGGCCTTACAATTGAGCCAAGGTCATGGGTCGATGTCACATGGGGCCACAGAGGGCCGGGCCGCAGAGAAGCCGGGAGCGTTACAGGAGGCGCTCTCCCATGCGTCAGGGTCCAGTGTGGAGTCCGATGACTTAACCAGCAAAGCCACTGTCCTTGAGGCAACCCCGTGGATGGACCACGGTCTCTCAGGAGACAGTGTTGGCCGCCACCATAGGTCCTCGCATGAGCGGGAGACTCTTCCCCAAGGCCCAGTGCCATTGTTTGGGGAGGCTGCTCCCAGCCAAGCCAAAGGCACGGTCCCTGTCCCTTTCCAGCCCAAGCACCCCATGGCCAGCAGCAGCACCCCAGCTCTGCAGCCAAAGTCAGCAACCAGTGGTGGGTTCCCCAGCTCCCCTCTCGTGGCTGTTAGCGGGGCCCCTAACATGCAGAGGAGGTCTGTGGTTGGCAGGGCCCCTGAGGCCCCCTCAGTTCAACAGCAGCCTGTGGCTCACGTCGGACCCCAAAGCCATTACCAAGGGACAGTGGCCTCTACTGTAGGCCCAAGATCACCCCAGCCAGCCCATGGCAGTACCATGGCACCCGGATTGCACCCGGGGTCTGTGGCCAGGACGGGGAACCCTCCTCTTCCCCAGAGGTCAGGGCCTCTCAGAGTGAACTCACTCGTGCTGCCGTATCTGTCCGCGGCTAGAAAGGAAGCGTCCGGTCACCTCCAGACGAGCGCTGTCCCCAGTGCACTCCAGAAACCAGTGTCTGGGGACCCGGCTCAGAGCAGCCGCCGTGAGTCTGTCGGCCACAAAAAACCCTTCAGATCCGTCTATGGCAGTATCATTCCCGAGCTACTAGAAGGATCTTTGGCCAGGGTTGTGCCCTCCCGCGAGGTGCGGAAGCAAGCACCCCAGGCCCCCTCGTGCCCCAGGCACACCACGGGTGTACCCATGGCAGGCTTAACCCCCATCGTCCGCTCCAAGGATGTGGTGCCCGGCACGGCCACCCCTAGGCTGTCCCCTGGCGTTCGGAGGGTGTCTCTGGGCTTCGAGTCTTCACCGAGTGGTTCCCTGAGGCCCCTCTTTACCCAGGACACATCGCTGGGGTCACAGGCCTTCATGAGTCCTGCAGCCAGTCACAAGGCACCCCTAAACCCCACTGTACTCCAGGGCCCCGGGGATGCTGGCGTGGCTGGTGGCCAATCGTGGAACTCCGCTGTGCCCAGTGTAGCGGTCCAGCCCACGGGCTGCACTGTGGCCCCCCGCGGTGTATGGGAGCCAGCCAGGGACCCAGCGCCATGGGAGAAGGTGCGCAACCCGGCGGCGGTGGATCCCAGGCTGTCGCCGGAGCTGACGGTGTCAATGCAGACTGTGGAGGTGATACTCACCCGCGCAGTGGTCACCATCCAAGCGGGCGTGCGTGGCTACCTGGTGCGCCGCACCATCAGGATGTGGCACGTGATGGCCACGGTCATCCAAGCTCACTGGCGCGGCTACCGCGTGCGGCGGAACCTGGCGCGGCTCTACCAAGCCATCACGCTCATCCAGGCTGCGTGGCGAGGCTACTGCACCCGCAGGGACAACTCCCGGCGCCAGCAAATGCGCCTCCCAGTCATGTGGGCCGAGCTGCGCCACGGGTCGGTGGCCGCCTCCGACCAACCCTGCTTCCAGGAGCGCGCGGCCAGGACCGCGTCGGACCACCGCTGTTTCCAGTCCTGCCAGCCCCGCGCTTGCAGCCTCTGCCAGTCGCTGAGCTCGGGGCTGGGGAGCCCGCCCAGCGTGGTGATGCTCGTGGGCTCCAGCCCCCGCACCTGCCACACGTGCGGGCACAGCCAGCCCACGCGGGTGGTGCAGGGCATGGGCCGGGGCGCCACGGGCCAGGGAGGCGCGCCGCGCTCCCCAGGCTCCCCCCTGGGGCCCCAGAACCCCGGACAGCAGCTGCATCGCCAGAACAAGGCGGCCACCTCCATCCAGTCCGCCTGGAGGGGCTTCAGGGTCCGCCGCCAGGTGACGGAGCAGCAGAAGGCAGCCAAGATGGTCCAGGCCACCTGGAGAGGCCACTACACCCGGAACTGCCTCACCACGGACGCGCTCTTGGGCCGCACGAGCCCGTGGGCCGGCTTGCCGCACTGGCACTCGTTTTGGCCTGGCGTCTAGAAACCTGGCGGCCAGCAGGGGACTCTGGGGAGGGCCGTATGGCTCTCTGGGTCTCATTAATAAAGCCCTCCACAGCCTGGACCTCCGTGAGTGTTCTGAGTTAATGGGAGCGTCTCAGGCACGGCAGGGGATCTGGGACATCCCAGAGCGGAGGGGGCCCCAAAGCTTCCAACCATACACTTGGCACCCGGGGATGGTGGCCAGGATGGGGACCCCAAGTCTTCTCTGGAGGTCAGGGGCTGCTAGTGAGGCCTCACCTGGGCCACCGTACCCGTCCGTGGCTAGCGGGGTGGTTCCGGCTCAGTTCCCAGGGAAGCTCTCCCCAGTGCATTCCAGAAACCGGCGTCTGGGGCCTGACCAGAGCCCCTCTGCGAGTCCCTCAGCCCCAGAAGGTTCTACAGGTGCCCGATAGGTGGGAATGCCAGAGGCTTTCGGTCGTGGCCCACGCTTAGCCGGGACGCTGGGCCACGCCCAGCAAGGCCCCGGTCTGGTGAGGCAGAGCAGGACGGAGATACCCCAGCCCTGCGGGGTCAGGGACAGGGCGGAGGAGGGGAGGGGCCGGCGGTGCCCAGAGCGGGCAGCCTGGCCGGGGGAGGGACAGAGAGGATGACGGCGCGGCTTTGGGGGCGGGTGCTGAGCCGGCAAAGGGAGGGGCGGGAAGTCCAGAGTGGATGGCAGGGTTCGCGGGCTTCAGGGTCGAAGTCCAGGCGGGGTGTTAGAGGGGTGGGGTCCAGGCGAAGAGGAGGGGCAAGAACCGCACCCCTGCAGGACAGGCCCCGCCTTCGCCTCACCCCTGCACAGCCACGTGCTCTGCCAGCAGGGGGCGCGCGCAGGTGTCAGGAGCGGGCGGGCACCTGGCGGCACACCTGTGCCGGCCGGCGGGCCCTCCCCGCGCAGGAATGGCGGGCCCCCTGCCTCCGCCGCTGCTGCTCCTGGCTCTGGTGCGGCTACTGGCAGCTGACGGGAGCACCTCTCCTGCCCTTAGCGCCCTTACAGGTAAGAGTGGGTAAGAGCGAGGCCCGGCTTCCAGGAAGCCGCGGGGCGGGCTGGGGGCACATGGCCGGCCACACACCTGGCTTCTGGACCCCTCCCTTGGGCCTCGCTGACTCCCAGCCCTCTGGGGAAGGCTGTCCTTTCCCCAGAAACAAATGGAGAAGTTAGGACGTCAGAAGGAGCAACCCCTGTCCCCAAGTCCTGGGCTACTGGGTCGGTTTAAAACAGTTCTCTTGGCACAGCCCAGCAAGGGAAAATGGTGAGGACCGCAGGGCCACGGGGGGCCAGGGAACAGGGGCTCATTTCCTGCTTAGGAGGCACCCATGGCTCCCATGAACAAGTTCTTCTTGGTGTCTGACTTAATTCTCTCCTGCTACCCTAGAAGACAGTTCCCAGGGTGGAGTTGAGCTTCTTGCATCCCCCCACCTCCCCCTCCCACCAAGACATCACTCTCTCTGACCGTGTCCCAGCCCCAAAGCTGTAACATCAGAGCAGAGGCCACCACGGCTGGCGTGCTTATCGTAGGTGAGGCGTTCAGTCAGAAGACACCATATGTAGCCCCATTTCATAGCTCAAGAAACTGAGGCTCAGTCCAGCCTGTGCCAGACCCTGATTAGAACCGGCTGACTTGGCTCGTGCTAGCCTCCCAGGCAAGGAGTCTCTGGGAAAAGCAAACACCTGGCCGATACCTGGAAATAGCCCCACTGTACTTCCTGTTAAACTGTCCACCAGCTTGTGAGCGCCCGCTCTGTTCCAGTTACTCAGTAAGGCTTGTGTCCTCCACCTCCTCTTTCAAGGCCCACCAGTTTTCCTCAGTTCAATTTTTTTGGGGTTTTTTGTTCATTTTTTTTTTGAGACAGAGTTTTGCTCTGTCACCCAGGCTAGAGTGCCGTGGCATCAGCCTAGCTCACAGCAACCTCAAACTCCTGGGCTCCAGCAATCCTCCTACCTCAGCCTCCCAAGTAGCTGGGACTACAGGCATGCGCCACCATGCCCGGCTAATTTTTTCTATATATTTTTAGTTGTCCAGATAATTTCTTTCTATTTTTAGTAGAGACGGGGGTCTCGCTCTTGCTCAGGCTGGTCTCGAACTCCTGACCTTGAGCGATCCTCCCACCTCGGCCTCCCAGAGTGCTAGGATTACAGGCGTGAGCCACCGCGCCCGGCCTCTCAGTTCAGTTTTAAAGCTCAGCTCCCCAGAGTTTTGGCTTGGCTTGGGGTCCACTATGGCCTCTGAATCATCTTCATTTCTGCAGAAACCTTTTATAGTCTGGATTCCTCTTCAAATAATGGTGGGAGGTAGTACAGGGAGGCTGACTTCTTAGTTCTTGACTCCTTGGGAGTCTTCGAGGGACCTTCTGCCCACCTTTCCGGTCACTCAGGCCAGGCCCTCTACCACTCTGAACCTCATAACCTCATTTGTAAAATAGAGGTGAATTCAGGCCAGTGCTCCATGCCTCTTCTAGACTCCTTTGTCATCCCCACAGGGCCTGGGAAACTGAACAGAGAGCTGGGGAGCAGGGCGTGGACCCAGGCTCCCTCCCAGGGCCTATGCTGAGTGTCACTTCCGTGTTTCTGCTGCCCGGTGTGAGGCTCAGAGGAAAGGCAGAGTTCTGCCTGGGGCAGAGTGAACGGGGTGGGGCAGTGAGCAGCTGATGGATGAACTTGGAGCACCTAAAGTGCCCGGCCGCCTGGAACTGGACAGGAAGTAGTCGTGGGCGGTGAACTGTTGACCCGCCCCTCAGCCTGGCCCTGGCTCCTTGCCTGGGATGGGGCGGGAGGCGGGGAGGGGCCGGCCCAAGACAGTGCGGGGGTTCCCAGCACTTATGTCTCTGTGGCCCCCATTAAAGCTCTGAGGGACCTTCCGGGGACCTGGGGAAGAAGATTGGGGCCAGCTCCTCCGAGCTCAGGGCAGGTCTGCACAGGCGAGCAGCACCGAGCGCCCACCATGAGCTCGGGTGATGACCCGTCACCAACTTCCCGTGACCTCCATTTTACAAAAAAGGAAACCAAGTCCCAGAAAGTTGAAAGTAGTGGCTCAGCAGCTACCGGCTGCAGCCATTGCCTGCGTCCAAGAGGCTGGGAGCGCCGGCCCGGGCTTGAAACCATTCAAGGAGCTCGACTGCTCCAGGGAGCCTCAGTTTCCCACCGAGCGCGCACGTGGTGTCCTAAATCCTTTGGTCCCGCCTATGAACTGGGCGTTCATTGTCCGTGTGGACAGGGCAGGGGCGGTGCGTGATCACGTGCTCCCTGCACCCCTAACGCTGTTTTTCCTTCCACTTGTTACAGACTCAGCTTCCAGCCCTCTGACCTCTTCTCCCTCCAGCCACAGCACCCCCGGTTCAGGCGGAACCCCCACCACCTACTCCAGCACCTTGGGTTCGGAGTCAGGCCCCACGACCCACCTCAGCCCCTCAAGTTCAGGGGTGGCCTCCTCGGTCCAGCCCGGCCTCAGCTCCGCACATTCAACGGTGGCCTCCGCTGCTCCGCAACCAGAGACAGTCACGCCCCTCAGCCCTGGCTCCCCCAGCGCAGGGCTCTCCCCCACTTCCCATCCCACTGCCGCCGGTTCCACAGCCTTGACCCTGCCCCGGAGCCCCACTTCCCCCAGCCTGGGAATGGAGTCCTCTTCCGCGTCCTTGGCCCCCACGGACCGGACCTCGGAGCCCTCTTCCGCGTCCTTGGCCCGCACAGACGGGACCTCGGAGCCCTCTGGCCCAGGTGAGCATGAAGAGGTTTGAGCATTTGCGGGGAGGTGGCGGGGGTACCAGGATGCAGTTTTGACACTGACCACCAGGCGGAGGCACAGACCCGGGAATGTGCTGGAGACTGCCCTCCCCCACCCCCACCCCCAAGGTCTAAAGCCCTTCCAGGCGTCATTCTGTGCACTTTTGTTTTTTTGTTTTTTTTTTTTGAGAGGAGGGTCTCACTCTGTCGCCCAGGCTGGAGTGCAGTGGCGTCATCACAGCTCACTGCAGCCTCCAACTCCTGGGCTCAAGGGATCCTCCTGCATCAGCCTCCCAAGTAGCTGGGACCACAGGCGCCACCACCATGCCTGGCTCTACACATGTTTATTAATAAAGTGCCCAGTGTGTGTCAGGTCCTGGAGACAAAGCGATGTGTAAGAGAGGCAATAATACCCGCTCCAGTGAGGAGACAGGTTGTTGATTACGTATTTGTTTATAAAATAACAAAATAGAGCAGGACAAGGGGTCGGGGCATGGGTACGAATGGTTCAAAAATTTTAAGAGTGGTCAGCCAAGGTCCCAGTTTGAAGGAGGTGAGGGAGGGAGCCATGCAGGTATCTAGGGGGAGGACAGCGCAGGCCTGTGCAAAGGCCCTGAGGTGGGGCTGACTGCGTCTGGTGTGTTCAAAAAAGAGTGAGGTGGCTGAAACGGGACTGAGTGGGCACTAGTTGGGGGCCGTGAGGGTGAGGAGGTTGCAGGGTGGCGAGGCAGGGCCCAGGGGCTCAGTAGAGGCCAGCATTTTTGTGGGGGCTGGAAAAATCTGTTATTTAGAAGAATCAGTTGTCTACAAAATGTTCCAAGAAGAGAGTAAACATGAAATGCAACGATGACCTTTTGTTTCAAGTCACGGAATATACAGCGTCTTCACAGAGCGCCCCATGTCACAGGCATCCTTAGGATGTCGCTGCATTTGGAATCAGAGGTCTAGGTTGCGTTGTTTTCACTCTGAGAGGACTTCAGCGAACGCCCAGCAACGGCGAAGAAACCACAGCAAACTAAATGAATTCTTTATGGATAAATATGTTCAGGCAAAGGGATAAAAATGTGCTTTCAAAAGGTGGCAGCAGTGACCCGAGAGGGGAGTGAGCACAGCTTTTTGAAGACGGATTTAAAAGGCTCTGGGCCCTGGTGGATGTCTGAGACTTGGGAGGGGCGGGTCCCAGGACTGACTTGAGGCTCCTTTTTCCAGCTGCAGGTGACGCTGGGGCCCCTGAGTTACAGAGGAACCCGGGTGTGGTGGTGGCCGTGTGTTTGTTGGTGTCCGTTTTGCTCATTGGGTCTGTGATCATGGCTGTGAGGTACTGCCGCCAGGGAGACTCCGAGTTCCAGAAGCTGGAAGAGGTGTCCATGGTGAGGTGGGGCCGGGGCAGGGTTGGGGCAGCTTCTCTCCTAAGCAGGGCGAGCCCCTGCCGCAGAGCCTGCGGTACCTGGTTGCCTCCATTGTGCGTTTTCTTCCACCAGGAATCTGTGGGTTCGAGGTCATCCATTGCCCACCCACCGCACACTGGAGTGAGCCCGCCATGAGGGGATGACAGACGGGGGCTTGGATGGGGCTGGGGCCCCTCAGGAGGGTCGTGCCTGGGGGAATAAAGTGCCTACTGCTCATCTGAGACCTCCTGAGTCATAGATTCGTGTGACAAACATTAATTGAGCACCTACCGTGTGCTGGGCCCTGTGCTGGCGTCACAGTGGGACCATGTCTTTGCTCTCACGGGCCCCACAGTCTCAAGGGGAAACAAACAGGAACCAGGGGAGCCAATGAGATCATTTCAGATGGCGCCGAGGGCCACAGAATTGCAGCCAGACCACTGGGGCTGGTGTGTCCAGGTTTGCTGTGAGTACAGGGGGGTCTCTCTGAGGAGCCAAGACCTGAAAGCTGGGAAGGAGCCACCCTGAGGAAAGTTGGAAGGGGACACGGCATGTGCAAAGGCCCTGTGGTAGGAAAAAATCTGGAGGTGTTTAAAAACCAGCAAGGGGCCAGGCGCAGTGTCGCACACCTGTGGTCCCAACACTTTGGGAGGTTGAGGCAGGAGGATCACTTGAGGCCAGGATTTTGAGACCAGCTTGAACAACATAGCAAGACCCTGTCTCTATAAAAATTTCAAAAATTAGCCGAGTGTGGTGGCGCACACCTGTAGTCTTGGCCACTTAGGATGCTGAGGCAGGAGAATCGCCTGAGCCCAGGAGTTGGAGGCTGCAGTGAGCTATGATGACACCACTGCACTCCAGCCTGGGTGACAGACCAAGACCCTGTCTCAAAAAAAAAAAAAAAGAGCAGGTGAGGGAGGGTGGCACAGGCTGGGGGACGGACGCTGGCTTTATCCCAAAGGTGGTGGCGCTGTGAGGGGATTTGCAGCTCACACGTGGCCCGGTTGACCTTCCTGCAGGTGTTTGGGAAGACAGGTCAGCTCCATGGAGCAGGGGAGAGGGCTTTCTAGGAAGCAGGCACGGCCCGCGCAAAGGCCTGCGGGACAAAGTCACCCGAAGTGTGCAGGAAACGGAGTCGTCGTCTCAGTCCTGCGTCCCAGGGTCCAAGCCGGGGCCCCACCCTCCCCCGGTCCACTGTGCCCACCACACCTCCGGGACCGTCCAGGCTCCTCCGGCAGCGGGGCTCTGTGCTGGGTCTCTGCCACATGCCTGGGCCTGGGCCCAGTCCCCAAGCCATCTCCTGACTGCAGCCTGGGCCGCCCGCTCAGGGCTGGCTGTACCCACTGTGACATGGACGCCGAGAGAGGCTGTGGGTTCAAGGTCGCCCAGCACATTGGGGCCAAAGCCTGCTCAAGGCTGGGTCACGCTTTGATGATCTTTGTGGGGGGCCGAGGGGTGGTGGGGCCTCCGGGCAGGTGGCGAGCTGGCGAAACGTCAACCCACAGCAGCGCTGGAGGCAACAGTGACACCAAGCCCCTTCTCCCTGGTCACAGCCCCTCCCCACCCACCCGCCTCCACCCCAGCCGTCCCTCCTGGGGGGCCCCAGGTTCTGGCTGCAGCTCCAGCCCCCACGGTTTGTGGATGGGGGATGTTTGACCAGAGAGGGTCGTCAGTCTGCGGGGGCAGCACAGCATGGTGGGCAGCCTTTTGGAGCTCCCCTCAGCCCCCGCGAGGGCCGCACCCCGTGGGCTCCGCTCCACAGCACATGCTCCGGACAGCCCCGCCTCCTCGCCCCCCCCACACTCCTGCCGCTCTCCCTCCCAGCCTCACGCCCTCCCCGTCACTCTGCCCCCACCCTCGGGCTTTGGCCCAAGCCTGGTGCTCAGACAGCTAACGGGCTCCACTGAGGGGTTCCCTGGGCTCCCCTCCCTCGCTCCCTCAGCGGTGGCAGTGAGTGCCAGGCCTTCCCAGCCTCACAGAGCGAGCTTATGTGAGTTTCAGGGGACCTCAGGCAGCGGGCTGGGGTCTCACTATCCCCCTAAAACTGTCAGCTGCTCTGGGAGCAGCAGGGATCCCCCACGGGGCCCAGGATCAGGGGACTCCTTCCCAAAAGTCCTGATGGCCCAGGCGGCTGAACTTGGCACCATGTGGGGAGGGGGCTTTGGCCTCAGGCGGCTGTCCCTGGATGGGGGCCCCGCAGAGGCCCAGGTGGGCGTCCCACACCGGCACCTTGGTGTGGTCCAGGCCTCCTTGACTGGGTGTCCCTGGTCTCCAGGGCTGGGTGCAGAGTGTGGGAGTGAGCGCCTGCAGAGAGGGTGTCCCACAGGGGTGTAGCTGGGAACGGGGTGTCTCGTAACTGTCTCTCCAGGTCCAGAGACACCTGTGGCATGAGACGCAGCGGGACAGCAGTCTCCTTGCTGCTGAGCGAGGTGAGTGTGGGGAGGGCGTCCTGGTTAGTATCCCCTACTCAGAAACATCCGGAGCTGGCCAGGCACCGTGGCTCCCGCCAATAATCCCAGCACTCTGGGAGGTCGAGGTGGGAGGACAGCTTGAGGTCAGGAGTTCCAGACCAGCCTGGGCAAGAGCGAGACCCCGTCTATACAAAAGTAGAAAAATTAGCCAGGAGTGGTGGTGGCGCCTGCAGTCCCAGCTACTCGGGAGGCTGAGGCAGGAGGACCGCTTGAGCCCAGGAGTTGGAGGTTCCTGTGAGCTGGGCTGATGCCACGGCACTCTAGCCCAGGTGACAGAGCAAGACTGTCTCAAAACAAAAAACAACAAACAAAAAACCCCAGAGCTGCCTAGGGACCAGCTTACAGGGGGAAACTGAGGCCCAGAGAGGCCACCAGGGAGTTGGGGACCTGATCCACGTGCCTAGCCCACAGCTGTGGCCATAGCTTTTGGGATCAGGAGACCCCTTGAGCCTGGACACAAGGTTTAACTGCTCAAGGCGAGGGGACCTGGTTGTCCCCAGCCCATGGCAGGGAGGGCGTGAGGCCATACCTTCACAGCACAGCCAATGCCCCCATTCTGGGAGACTGAGGCAGGAGAAACCCCCAGTGGGGCTGGGTTGAATCCTGGGCCAGTCACCAATGCCCGAATGATGCTGGTCACCTCCCTGGGACTCAGCGTCTGCAGGTGTTAAGAAGAGCTCGCGCTGTGTGGAGGAGGGGTCTTGGGGAGCCGGCGGACCCCCCGGGCAGGCTCCACACAGGCTGCCTCTTCTATCCACACCCAGCCGTCTGCAGGAGCAGGACAAGGAGAAGGCTACCCCCGCTGACAGATTAGGAAACTGAGGCACAGAGAAGCTAGCCCTCCCCCAAAGAGAGGCCAAGCAGCATGTGAGCCTGGCCCTCGTCTGTGTCTGAACTCCTGACCCTGCTCCCCCTGCCCAGAGCTGGCTCTCCTCGCCTCTCCCCATTCCTCCTCTCTAACGTGGGGACCCCCTGGTGCCCTCCCCCACGCTCAGCCTATAGCATCAGTCATCCTGCCTGCGAATGTGTGTGGGGCGCCTCTGTGTGCCGGGCCCTGTGCTGGGTGCGGGGGACACAGATGAAATGACAGGCCCTGCCCTCCCGGGGCTCATCGGTGGAGAGATGGATGTTAAACCAGTAAAAAGATAAAACGTGGCAGTGGGTGCGCATTGGTGAGGCTGCCCGGGCTGGGCAGGAAGGGCTGCTCTGGAGAGGCGATATTTTGATACAAACAAGCCATCATGGACAGCTGGGGGAAGGGCGCTTCTGGCAGTGGGCGCAGCACGTGCAAAGGCCCCAGGGCAGGTTTAAGGAGCAGCAAAGAGGCTGGCGGGGTGAGTGAGGGGAGATGGAGGGAGGTGACAGCCGGCAGTGGGCAGGGGCTGGGACACACTGGACCTCAGGGGCCATGGTGAAGAGTGTGGATTTTGGTCTAGGGTTAGGGAGGGGTGGGAACAGGCAAGGTATATATTTAGGGTTTGTCTTAGAGGCAGGACCTGGGGTAGCAGCCAAGGCCAGCACACTGCGGGGTCTCAATGACAGTGGACAAATGAAAAGGAAACTCCCAGCCTCCCTCCGGGCCCTTCCCTCCCCAGGGCCCCCCAGTCAGGGCTGCCCTCCCCATTCTCGCCTCTCAGTGAGGACAGCGATTAATCCGGGGTGTCAGATTGACGAAGGCTGCAGCTGAGAGGCCTGGAAAGCCCCCAGCCCCCACCCCTAATCCCCACACCCACCTGGGATCCCCCCATCTTTAGCCCACTCCAGATGGGGGAGGGGCAGCCAGGCCGGGTCCCAGGAGTCAGGGCTGTCGGAAGCACCCCCTCACCTGACCCGCTGGCACGTGCTGTCGCCTGTGCCCCTCAGCGCCTGTCTGGCCTGTTTTTCTTCCAGAGCAGCTGCGCCCCCATAGTCCCAGACCCAGACATCCAGATGCCTCCACTGGCTCCCCCGGGAGTCACATGGTGCGCGAACCAAATTGGGACCCACCCGAAGCTTGGCGCTTCCCCCCACTTTTCTCTTCCAGGCAATGGTGGCCCCACCCGCCCAGGTGACTGTGTGACTACTAGCTTCCTGGGAAACTAGTCAAGCAGAGTAACCACTGTTTACACTTGAATTCTCTCTCCCTTGCACTCCGTGGCCATGACCCATCTTTCGGCCTCCAAAATATGTCCCAAATCCACCCACGGGCCCCACCCTGGTCCACAACTCACCCTGATGCCGCCCAAGCCTCTGCCCCACTGTGGGCGGTTCCGTCTCCCTGAGGCAGCCACACGCGGGAGGTGTCTTACAATCACAAAACAGGTCACGTTGCTCGAAACCTCTCAACACTCTCCCAGGATCAAATCCCAACTCCTCACCCCATCCCCGAGTAACTCACCTGCCTGTACCCCGGCCTCCCCACTGTTCTTTAAACCCACCAACTTGGTTCCACCTCAGGGCCTTTGCACGTGTTGTTCCTTCTGCCTGGTATGCTGTTCCTCTGGCTCTCCCCTGGCTAGCTCCTTCTCCTCTTTCAGGTGTCTGATCAAAGTCACCTCCTTGGAAAGGTCCCTTACTCTGCTCAGCAACATTAGCCACCCCCAGTCACTCTCCAGGCCTTTATATAGTTTTATGTTCTTTTTAACATTACGTACTTCTTTGGCGTTTGTTGAATGAGTAAATGAACAAACGTGAATGTAGGCAAGGAGTCCTTCCATCTGGAAATCTGTTTCCCCAAGCAGAAAATGGGCAGGCAACATCTCAGTGAGCCTCCCATTCTGGGAGGGGCCCGCTGTCCCCGAACACTCTCCCTGGGGGAGGCCTCTGTAGAGCACTTAAATTTCTGCATTAGAATTCGGGTGCCCCTGGGAGAGGGTGGGGACGAGGGTGGGGACCGTCGTACTCAAATGGGAGGAACAGTCAGGTAGCCTGGGTCCTAGAAGGATCAGATCTGAGCACAGAGATCGGGTGCCCAGCACTAAGCAGTGACCCGCAGCGGGTCATTTTCTCCCCGTGACACAGAAGTAGGAAGACCCGCCTTACAGGCAAGGAGACTAGCTATGCCACATCCCCTGCATGCGAGAGAGGTTCAGTGGATGTCCACTCTCCTCACCTTCTTCCTGCCCTTCACCCTTGCCCTGGGCGGTCTTGGACCTCAGTGTCCCCATTTGGATGTTTAGTCTGATGGTGGCGATAGACTAATTTGTGAGGCTCAGGGGCAGGGCAGGAGAAGGCTGGGGCACCCCTCTGAGTCCCACCTCCCCCACCTGCCCATTTGTCTCCTCTGCCCCACCTCACTCCCGCCACCCCCCGACCCCAAGGCTGTGAGTTCCAGTTTTGCGGCCCCATCCTGGGATCAGCACCGCGGACAGCACCCAGCCTGTGGCTGGTGCACGTAGGTCCCACTGCTTTATCATCTGCAGCCCCTGAGGAATGGGTACCGCGTTCATCTCCAGTTCACAGATGGGAAAACTGAGGCCTGCTTGCCCTC
>NW_012150152.1:1194938-1234763 GCF_000956105.1 Propithecus coquereli
GCATTTGTTTGCCAACGGCAGCCTCGGCTTACGTAACTTGTGAGCCTTCCTTTCTCCCCTTGTTAAATGAAGATAATGGCAGTGAGTGGCTTCCTGACATCCACACAAGCCAACCCATGGGGGACTCTTATAGCAGCATTTACATGGAGTGAGTGTGCAAAAAATGCTAGCCATTAGTACTGTCGTTATTATTCATTTACGGCCCATTTTATTGCTTTATTTTTATATTTTAATAAACATATTTTCATGACAGAATACCATTATAGCATATATTATTATAATAAATAGTGTTATATATTACATATGCTATAGACAATGAGCATGCCATTTGTTAATTAGTAAATAAATATGTCTTCAATGCTTACAGTGGACCAGCACTATTCGTGTCATCCCAAGGTTGGAGACCCACACCCCCATTTCACAGATGAGGAAACTGAGGCTCAGGGATGTAAATTCACTCGGAGGAGAATAGGACTGAGATAATGCTGTCTAGGCCAATCTAGGTCACTGGCTGAGGGCATCTCAGAGACTCACAGTCCCCAGGGTCCTAGTACGGTCTCATGCCCAGGAACTCACTCATGTCTTGCTGGTGTCTCTCCAGCGGGTCTGGGAGTCAGTGGATTCCGGCTTGGCCCCTGTGACCCCCCTTGGTGGTGGTGTCATCCGGAGACGCTTCTCAGGGACCCCATTGCTGCCACCGCTGTCAAGCTGCCTTGGGCCCCTCGGAGAGGTCGAGCCCATTGCTAGTGTGGTGTTCACCATTGAGGCTCAAGGGACAGAGCAAAGCCACAGCGTGACCCCAAGCAGGCAAGGAGGCAGGTGGGTATGAAGGGGTCTGCCCCGCGAGAGGCAGAGCTGCTCATCGATCTCAATGTTGCTTTACCTTGTCCAGAAAGCATTTATGAAGTAAACTCCTCCTGGGAAGTATAGTGGGGCCCAGCCATGGATAAGGAGGTGCTCACAGGGTGACAGCGGAGACAGAGTCATACCAGGTGGAGACAGCACGTGGTGATCGTGCTGTGATGAAGAAAGATCAGAGGAGCCCAGAGGAGGCCTCTGACCCAGCGGGGGGTGGAGGGTCAGGGAGGACTGCTTGGCAGGAGTGTTCTCTAAGCTTAGCCAAAAGGATGAAGAGAAGTCAACCCAGGGGATTGCAGGGAAGGGTATTCCAAGCAGAAGGAACAGAAGGAGCAAAGCGTCGGACTCAAGCAGAGCTGGAAACAGACTGGTGTGGCTGGAGGGTGGGAGGAGAGCCCAGAGACACGGGCAGGGGCTAGAACCATACGAGACTTCGCTGGGTGCACTGGACAGCCATGGTATGTTATTTTTGTGGGGGGAGGTTGATCATATTGGCATTTAAAAAATTCCCTGTGGTTACCGTTGGGGAAAGTAGGCTGTCAGGGCAAGTGTGGAAGCAGCCAGAGGCCAAGGAGGAGGTCTGGGCAGCATCTGGGCAGGAGATACTGCCTGGACCAGGCTGGGAGCCACGCGCTGGGGAGGAGTGGGCACATTTGGAAGATATTTACAAAGCAGACACACTAGTCGTTGGTGGACGACAGCAGGAATGGGGGAGAGGGCAAACTGGCAAGGACAGTACCAGGTTTGGATCCTTCATGTGTGGCATCTCTTTCAATCCTTGCAATGATGCCAAGAGTCGGGGACACCGTCATCACACGCATTTTCCAGAATAGCAAACAAGCTTTGGGAGGGGGAGTGAGAGAGCCAGCCAGTTGCCATGTCCTTCGCCATTGGGCTAAGGTGTCTCCCAGGGTCAGCTGGGGGTGGGGGGAAGGCAGGGACTGAGCCGCCCACGTAAGGAGCGGGAGTCACTTGCTACGCGTCACGTAGTAAGATGTGATGGTACCGGGGCTTGAGCTCCATCTATCTGAGTTCCTGGCCCGAAGTTTCCTCTTCTCCAACCTGGGGCATGGCTGGGGCCAGGGGAGTCTCCACGGAAAATACCCTGTCGAAAGCTTCTGAGCCCTCCAAAACATCAGGGTTTTTCCTGCCCCCCCAAATCTGCTGCACCAAGTGGCCACTGGCAGCTCCAAATGCCCCCCTGCCCCAGCCCAGAGCCCACGGGGAGCCTCCGCCGAGGCGTGACCTGAGACTACGGAGCCCGCCTCCTCCTGCACCGCACCTATTCATCCAGCCCTGCTGTTGTTCGCCGGCTTTAACCACGATGGAAAATGTTCTCACCCTCCTTGCCACTTCCAGGGAAATTACCCCTGAGACTAGACTGCGTGGTGGGTGGGGACTTGAGTTTCCAGAACTGGAAGGGAGGGGCAGGCCTGGGATTCGAGGGCAGGAATCGTGGCTGTAAGGTGGGGCCTGGGGCATCACCGGGCGAATGAGATCCCACCATTTCTGCTGAGGGTCTGAGTACTGCTGTGGCTATAAAAGCATGGGAGTCTCGGGAATGCTCCTGCTGCTTGCCTTGAGCGTCCACGAAAGGTGGGTTTTCCCCTCGCTAGCACACCGCCAACTCGGCTGCACCCTGGCTTCGGGTGGGGAGGGTCTTAGAAGCGAACTAGGATGTTTCTTAGAGAGACCTGACTTCCCCTCTCTGTCCACCCCACTAGTGGCTGCTCGGAGGCCTGGCCAGAGGTGGCCTCTGCGTGCCCATCTCAGGCATGGGAGGGCCCTGCCACAGCCCTGCCAATTTCCCTGTGCTTCTAGGTCCGTGCCCCGCGCGGGTGGGGGTTTTAGCGATCCAAAGAGACCCCATCTGGGGCTGAACCGCTAAGCCCACCTTCCTGAGATCGGCGGAAAGGCTGCCATTCGTGCAGACCCTCCACTCTGCTTCTAGACTCCTCATGCCGCTGTCACTGCCACTGGCGAGGGTTGAGGACCCGCCGCTGCTCAGCTTTCAGCACCTCCTGGGTGGAGGGCGCCCTGGTCTGGGGATGCTCCCAAGCCCTGTCTCCCTAACTTTCTTTCAGCACCAGCGGGTCGCGGACAGCTCCTCGCGGTCTCCTCCACCCGGAACCCCCGAATCTACCGTCTTCCCTTTCAGCACCAAGGGGAGGGACAGCGCCTCGGCACTAGGGGGTCTCCCGAGACCCTGGCTCCCAGCTCTCCACTCGGCAGCGACCAGGAGCACAGTTTCCGTCTTCCCCACCGCAAGGCTGTGTCTCCGCTCCCTTCCCTCCCGCGCCAGAGGGGACGGCAGACCGTTCCGCGCACTGGAAGTCTCCTGAACCCCTGTCTCCACCCCGCGCCCCCCACCCCTCCGCAGCCCTTCGGCCCCAGCCCGGCACCGACAGCGCCTCGGTGTCTGCGCACCCTGAGCCCCTGCTTCCACCCTCTCCGGCCCCAGCACGTTGGGCGAGGACAGTTCCTCGCTGTCGCCTCCACCCCAGACCCGCGCGCGCACACTCCGGGGCGCCGGCTCTCGGGGACCGCCCCTGCGCCGGCGCATGGAGACCCGGCAGGTCGGCGAAGGCACCGAGACGGGCGGCGGGCTGAGTGTCGCTCGCAGCCGCCAGAGCACGGCCAGACCCCCGAAGCACCTCTGGCTGCAGCCCCGGCGCCCCATCCGCATCCAGCAGCGCTTCCACTCGGACCCGGACAGGCCCGCGGGCAGCCGCGGGCGGGACTGGAGCCCGCGGCCGGGGCTCGGGAAGTCGGGCGGCTCCTGGCCGCTCTCCTTCCCCAGGCGGTAGGTGGGCGGCGGCGGGGCCCGCCCGCAGCGTGGGGGAGGGACGCGCGGGGCGGCGGGAGCCGGGGAGGGTCCTCGCTCCTCCCGGGGGCGGGGGTCTCTGCTGCTTGGCCGAGGTCGGCGCTTTGGAGTAAAAAGGCTATTTCTGCACGGGGGTGGAGCTGGCGGCGGTGGTGTCACGATTGCTCGCGCTCTGCGTGACCGGGTGTGCCCAGACGCGATTGGGTCCAGAAGTGCGTGTGTGTGTGTGTGTGTGTGCGCGCGCGCGCGCGTGAGAGCCAGCAGCTGCCGCCCGTTGTATACCGGGACCTTCGTGTGAGTGTCCACAGCTGTCTCTGTGGGTGACCAGCTGTGTCTGGGGGTGCTCCTGTGTGCTCACGCTTGCGTGCGTGTGTCCACTGGCAGTTGTGTGCGTGCCTGTTTCCCCTTGTGGCGCCTGAGGATGTGTGGCTCAGTGTGACTGTCCTCACTTGGACGCAGCCGGCCGAGGGTTCTCCAGACCCTGGAATGTCCGCTGGTGTCCGTGTGTAGTGGCGGGGAGGCTGTAGCCACCTCACGCATGGAGATGACCCTGGGGTGCTCAGATGTGCGTGTATACACTTAATATGTAATGATACGTATTTACCTATGTTTATAGTTTATACGTATATATATGGCATATATTAAGGGGGCCATTGCAGGCTGTCACCAGTGTTGGGAGAAGGAGCCTCCTCTATGGCCTGTCTTGCCATCCCCACCCCATGCGCCCCCCCTGGGCCCTGCTAGCCTGCCAGAGGAGGGGAAGCCCCTGGGAGACTGAGAACAGGATGTTTCTTCCACGTAAGAAAGGAGGGACCGCGCTCCTGTTCCCTGCGAACTGGGCGGGGTGTGCCGATAAGACAGAAGACACTCACAGAGAGGTGACATGGGATTGCTAAGGGGCAGACGTGGGGGTCTCCAGCCACCAGGTGGAGGCCGGAGGGCCAAGAAGGAGGGTCCAGAGACCCCACGCCCTCACGAGGTTGGAGGGGAGCAAGGTCAGGTTTGAGTCCAGGCCGGCTGGGTGGCCTTGGGTGAGTCGCTTCCTCCCCCAGCAGCTTCACTCTGTCCGCTGTCGGTGCGTGGACCTGCCGGGCTACTGGCTTCTTACCCGATGGACAAACCTGCTGCTCCAGCAGCGCGGGAGGTGCCTGGGGCAGATGGGCCCCACAGCCCAGGTGACCCAGCAGGCTGCTTGCCCCCCTCCCCACCCCCTGTCCCCTCCTGCCCCACCGGTCCTGGTGACTCATGGTTTTCCATTTTCAAGAAAGAACAAACAGAGCCGCAGTGTGAGCCTGTCTAGAGGAATACCCCACGTGACTCTGGGAGGCAGGAGTGGTGGGCTGTGTGTCCCTGCGAGTGTGTGCACACGCACATACATGTTGGACTACACATCGTGGGCACCGCAGTCATACGTATGTGGGCGTGCATGCCTGCCCATGCATGTATGTGCTGATGTGAGGAAATTGGGTTCCAGGCCAGGCCCCACAGCCAACGCGCTGTGTGCTATTGAGCAGGTGGCGGTGCCTCACTGAGTCTCAGCACCTGCGTTGGTGAGATGAATGTTCTGCACCTGGACCTGGCACACACTCGGTGGGGCACAGCCATGCACAAGGAGGTGCTCACAGGCCGATGGTGGAGACAGACTCAGGCCAGGTGGAGACAGCCCAGGGTGATCGTGCTGTGATGGGGAAAGGTCAGGTCACTATGGGAGCTCCTAACCTAGCATGTGGGTGAGGGTCAGGGAGGACTGCTTGGAAGAAGTAGCATATAAGCTTAGCCTGAAAGATGAAAGAAGTCAGCCAGGGTTAAGTGCAGGAAAGGGTATTCTAAGCAGAAGGAACAGAATGTGCAAAGCCTCAGGCTCAAGAGGTTCAAGTGTATAAGGAGCTGAAAACAGATCAGTGTGGCTGAGGGTGGGAGGGGAGGCTCTCTGTTTATAGCGCAAGCATTTATAGAGCACCTACTGAGTGCTGAGGGCACAGCTGGGAGCTAGGCAGAACTGGCCCTGTGCTGGAGGGACTCACGGACAAATAATCATGACAGTAAATGTGACATTGTACCCGTGACTGGAAGGTGCTCTGAGAGCATTTCCCTAGCTAGTCAGGGAAGGCTTTCCGGAGGGGATGACTGTCCAACTGTCACCTAAAAAATAAAACATTCATGGGGGCAATCAGGCAAGGGCCATGGGGGTGGGAATGAGCCTGGCTGACCCAAGGAACAGCAAAGAGTGGGCTGAGAGACGGGAGGCCAAGACTGGCCAGGTGGAGACTCTGGGAGGTGTGAATTCAAATCTGAGGGCAATGGGGAGCCATGGGAGGGTCTAGAGCAGGGCAGGGTATGATTTGACATATGCGAGCATCCACAAATGTGACTCAGCCCCCACCCTCCTCACTCTGCTGGAACCTTCCCCGGGGACTAGGGCAAGTCTCTTTTCTCTCCCAATATCAGTTTAATCATCTGTAAAATGGGCATTTTTTTAAGACAGAGTCTCACTCTGTTGCCCAGGCTGGGGTGCAGTGGTGCCATCATAACAACCTTGAATTCCTGGGCTCAAGAGATCCTCCTGCCCCAGCCTCCTGAGTAGCTTAGACTATAGGCAGGTGCCACCACACCCAGCTACTTTTTGTATATTTTGTAGAGATGGGGTCTCACTGTTGCCCAGGCTCTTCTTGAACTCCTGGCTCAAGACATCCTTCTGCCTCTGCCTCCCAAAAGGCTAGGATTTCAGGTGCGAGCCAGCACACCTGGCCTAAAACGGGCATTAAAGCACCCATTTTTTATCTCTCTGGAGTCACCAGGCAGTAGAGGAGGAAAGGGCCTGCCCAGGGAAGGGACCCTCAACTCAAATGGGGAAAATCAAGGCAGTGGTGTCCTAGGGGCACCAGAGACTGCTGGGCACCTCCTCAGCTCATGCAGTAACATAGGGACAGAGCCAGAGTGGGGTCCTCCTGCCTGCCTCTCTTTCAGCTTTGGTCCCTTACCCAGCAGGGATTGGGGCCTCCCAGGGTCAGGTGGGCCAGGCTTTGAATTCTGAGTCCTGGCTCTGTGGCCTCCCCTGCTATGGCTGTTTCTCCATCCAAAAAGCTATTAGTTAACACATTACTGTTAGAACTGCTAGGCCGGGCGCGGTGGCTCACGCCTGTAATCCTAGCACTCTGGGAGGCCGAGGTGGGGGCGGATCGTTTGAGCTCAGGAGTTCGAGACCAGCCTGAGCAAGAGCGAGACCCCATCTCTACTAAAAATAGAAAGAAATTAATTGGACAACTAAAAATATATAGAAAAATTAGCCGGGCATGATGGTGCATGCCTGTAGTCCCAGCTACTCGGGAGGCTGAAGCAGAAGGATCGCTTGAGCCCAGGAGTGTGAGGTTGCTGTGAGCTAGGATGACGCCACGGCACTCACTCTAGCCCGGACAACAGAGTGAGACTCTGTCTCAAAAAAAAAAAAAAAAAGAACTGCTAAAAAAAATATTTAAATCTATTAATGAAACATTAATGGTAAAACTATTGGTAAATATTACTGTCAGGGTAGCCCTGATGAAGTGAATTAGCATATTAAGTGGGAGGGGCACAGATGGGAGGCCCCCTGCTGGCCCAGGCTGTGTGTCCTTGGGCAAATGACCATGCCGCTCATGGAGCAGCCTCAGTTTCCCCATCCTCCAAATGGGAATAGCAGTCCCCACTTTATAGACATCCTCTGAGAATCAAATGATTTTTCCATTCACAGCCCTTGGCTCAGTGCCAGGTGCTTTGACACATTCAGTTTGTGTCATTTTGTTCAGTCTTAGCCTTCCACTTATTTTATTTCTTAATATTTATTTATTTTTCAGCCCAGGCTGGAGTGTAGTGACATTATCATAGCTCACTGCAGCCTCAAACTCCTGGGCTCAAGTGAGCCTCCTGCCTCAGCCTCCCAAGTTGCTAGGACTACAGGCGCACGCCAGCAGGCCTGGCTAATTTTGTAGAGACGGGGTCTTGCTATGTTGCCCAGGCTGGTCTCGAATTCCTGGCCTCAAGTGATCCTCCTGCGTTGGCCTCCCAAAGTGCTAGGATTACAGGCGTGAGCCCCTGCACCTGGCCTTGCCTTCCATGTTATGCCTGTGACTTCAGGGGAGGGCCTGAACCTCTCTGTGCCTCAGTTTCTCCTTGGGACATAGGACCATCATAATAAGCCCCTCCCACAGCAGTGCAGTAGCATCAAGGCTCCTTAGACCCTGGCTCCAGTGTCTCCACCAGGCCGGTCCTAGCAGCCTCTGTCCCCTGGGGACGGCTATAATTAGGACTGGCCCCAGCAGCTACAGATGGTATTTTTGTCTTGGGGACAGCAAGGTCCAGTTCCCACCAGGTGTCTGGTTGCAAGGCTGTGGGGGTTTGAGGGGGGTTCCTGGCTGGACCCCTGAGACTCCCCATCTTTCTGGGCTGAGTGACCCACCTCCGAGCCTGTTTTCTCATCTGTACAATGGGAGAATCATGTTTCCAGCCTTAGTGTGGTTGGCTCGGGCTCTCCCACGGAAGCCCTGATCAATGGGATTGTATCTTGGTTGCCCCAAGATTGGAAGAAACCTGGGTGCCGTTTCCCTGGGGACACCAGACCTGATGCGGTCCCCCAGGGCAAGGCCCGGGGTGGGTGGGGGGCGGGGCCAGGGCTCATCCCACAGCAAGGGGCGTGGTCAGGCCTCAGCTGGGAGGTGACCTGAGCCTCTGCCTGCGACATGAATGTTCCAGGTCCTTCCTCTGTGCGACACCTGAGGAGGCTCGGTTTCCTCTTCTGTAGAATGGGACAGCGCCAGTCTGACTCCACTGCTTGGAGGGTAGCACACCTGGCAGACTCCGGGATACCCCCAGACACCAGAGGCCCCCCTTCCCAGGAGTCCAGCCGGAGGCGAGGGGAGGCAGCTGAGGCTTCCCAGGACGGAAGGCTTGGCGGGGGCGGAGTGCGGATGTTTGTCCACGGAGACAGCGGAGAGGGGAAGTCATCCGGAGACAGGGCCTGGGGAATGTCAGAGCAGGTGGGATCATGTGGGGACAATGCTGGGAGAGATGGAGCCGGGTTTGAGCCCTGCTGCCCTGCCACAAAGACTTGTCCCTGTGACTACTTCTATCTGAGCCTCAGTTTCCCCACCTGGCAAAGGATTAAGGGTTTGTGGTTTCTGTGCAGCCCTTTGGTGTCTCTGGGCCTCAGTTTATCCATCTGGAAAATGGGCAGAGGAAGATTGGGAACTTTGGGTGGGCTCTGGGCAGCCCCTTGGCAAACTCCATGCCTCAGTGACCCCCTGATAATGGGGGCGGGTGGCCGAGTTTCGGGAGCACCTCCCCTACCAGCTGCCTCATCTCAACTCTTTTCAGCCATTACAGCTCAGCAAGCTGCGCTAACAGGGACACGCAGAGGAATGTGGCATAGCACCCAGGTTCTGAGCCCCAGTGGGGAAAGAGGGGGAGTAGAGAGTTGCATCTGACTCCATGCCTCAGTTTCCGCGTTTGTCCCGGTGGTCGTTACTAGGGAACGGTGCAGCCGCCAGGCGGGGCGTTGCGCCCTCTGCCCCCTCCCCGCTGGGCCCCGCCCCCGCGGCTGTCCAGAAAAGGTCCCGCGCTGCCCGCGCCGGGTCCAGCCTCCCAGCCGTCCTGGCCATGCAGGGCCCTCCGCCGCCCGCCCCGGGCCCTGGGCCCGGCTCCCCCCGGGGCTCCCCGCGTGGCTCCCCTGGGCTCTTCAGGAAGCTCCAGGTGAACCAGAGCATCCGCCTGCAGCGGCGCTTCACCGTGGCCCATCCGCTGTGGTGAGGCGGGACCGAGGGCCTGGCGGGTCCCCCGAGCGGCGGTAGGGGGTGGGGGAGGCGGGAAAGACACAGACTGGGCTAGCTGGGGCCTGGCCCGCGTCAGGGCACGGATGCTATGCCCCTCCTTCCCTCTCTGGGTCTCTCTCCCCTACCCTATCTCTGTCCCTCGCACTCGGTGACTCTGTTTCTATCTCTATCTTGTCGTCCCGCGTCTGGACACACGCCCAGGGGACCGGCCCTCTGTCCCTTCCCAGCTGCGCGGCGCGGAGCAGGACGGGCTGAGGCTCACGTCTCCTCCTGACCCTGGCCGCCGGGGCAGACGGGCCGCGCGTCCCGGTGGTGGGAAGAGGGGAAGGGGCATTCCTCCGCTGGCGTCCGCCGCCGCCGCCACCATCCCGTCCCAGCACCAGCGACCAGACCTTCACAGCGAGTCCTGGGTGTCCACGGAGGAAGACCTGATTGGATGCGGGCTTTGGGGACAGTGTCTGGGAGTTAAGAAGGGCTGAGAGCGGCTCCGCGCTGCCGGAGCGCCCGCGTCCCGCTGCTCTGTTCGGTGGCATCCTCCATGGACTCTGTCCACGGCTCCGGGTTCGGATCCCCACCCTTCGAGACCCGGCCACGACCTCGTGGGGGCGGGGGCGTGAGTCCGGGGTCGCGGGTGTGCGGCTTGTGGGCCCCGACTGTGGCTGGCACCCGGCCACAGGGTCGCGTCAAATTGGCACCCACTTGGCAGTTTGGCACCCAGAGGCTGGGAGAGATGGGAGGTCCTTTCTGCAAGGTCACACGGCCAGTGACAGCTGAAGGGAAGGGAGGCGCGACCGTGGACCCTGACAGCACCATTTTAGCCTGGGAGGGCGGTCCCGGAGAGTGACCTCAGGGCACCAGAGGCCAGCCATGAGTGGTCCCTTCTGTGGGCCCCATAGGGAGCGCAGCGGCGTCGGGAGGCACACCGGGTACCAGAATGGGACGCTAAAGGAGGGCGGGTCTGCCGCACGCGGGACCTGAACCCAGATCCGAGGCATGAAGCCTTTGAGGCTCCATGCCTCAGTTTCCCCTTCCGGCTGATGGGCAGCCGCAGCCCCGCGCAGCTCGCGTCATGGAACCAAGGCCTGACCCGCCGCTCCCGGCTAAGTTTAGAGCAGGAGGAAAAACAGCCTCCGCTCCTTCTCCCGCCCCAAGAAAATCCAGGCTCACCCCTTAACCCTCTGTTAGGTCCAGAGCGAGAGAGACACAGGAAGCCGCACGTGTAGCAAAACGCTGTTTATTTTGAGCATCTGGGTGCAATGGGTGGAGGCCAAAGACCGTCCACGAGAGAAAAGGGGAGAGCCTTGGGTTTTATAGAGGGTTTTTTGGAGGGCAGTAAGTGGGCCAGAACAGCCGTCTGTAATTAATTCTTTCGCAAACAACCAGCTCCTGGGACCCCTGCCCCAGTCACGCCCATCCTTCAGCTCTGGCGCCGCCCTTATCAGGGGAGCTAGGGAGGGATAAGCGTCGTCTCTATCCGGGACGGGGAGGAATGCCGGCTGCAGCTGTCGGTTAGGTCTACAAGGTCCCGGGACTCTCCAGACTCCTGCGGCTATTGTTTTACAAGCCTCAGTTTTGCATTAACCACATTCTGTCCTATGCATGCTTTTCGGGTTCCCAGCTGGAACAAGCCTAACAACCTCCGCGCCCGGAATCGGGCCTCGAACACCCTGCCGCCGCTCCTGGCCACAGTTTCCCTATTTGTCCACGGGCGCGCTTTCCTAGAGCCTTTGGGGAGAGGCCAGGGGAGGGCGGGGAGCGCCGCCCGCAGGCCTCCCTCTGGTAGGGCGGTTTGGGGGATCCGCCGCCGCCGCCGCCGCGGGGCAGGGAAGGGTCAAGGAAACCCCGCCCCCTCCGCGCTCCCGGCGGGAACTCTCGGAGCCTCGGAACTGCACCCCGGAGCCGAAAGACGCCCGAACCTACCCGAGTGCAGCCGGACTCAGCCGAATATGCCCGATCCCGACCCGAGCGCTACCCGGACTTGCTCGAAGCAGACCGAGCGCTGCCGGACTGAGGCAAGCGCGCAAGCTCGGCCTTCTCCGAACTGTCCCGAGCGCAGTCGGACTCGGCCGAGTCTGACCGAACTCTCCCGACCGACTGCAGGACCACGTCCAACTCCGAGAGGTCAGATCGGACCGAGACCCGGTCGTACTTGACCGAGCTGGGCCGAAATCTGCCGGAGGTGGGCGAGAGCAGACGGAAGAGGAGAGTGGGGAGGCCCGGGCGGAGGCGGGGGCGGAGGCGAGCTGGAGGTGTGGCCCGCGGCCCCGGCGCGGGGCGGGGCCTGGATGGCCGGGGGCGGGGCCAGGTGTCCCCAGAGGTGTGGCCAAGCTGGCTGCCGTGGGACCTCTCTGAGCAGTGAGGAGCCCGAGAGAGCTAGGCCGGCCCTGACCCCCGTCCAGGTGGAAGAGCCCAAGAAACTGCTTCCAGTCCCCGTGTCCGCCATGCGAGCAAGATCTCAGTTTACCCCTTTGTAATACGGGCGCCCAATCGCAGTCCTCGGACGTTCCATTGTGACCCCCTAAGAGAGTCCTGGGATGGGCCACACCTCGCCCATCTCAGAGACAGGATGCCTGAGGTCCAGCGAAAGGGGGATACCTGTCTGTGGTCACACAGCCACTTTGGGGAAGATCTGGAACTCAGGTCCTAGAGTCCAGAGTGACCCCGGTGGGGAGGGACTCCGGGGTACAGATGTGGGAACCAGCGCGCGAGAGGTGCAGAGTCCCAGGGAGGGTACGGCCGTGGGGCAGATGGACAAACTGGAAACAATCGCAGGACCACGGCACAGCCCCAGGGAGAAGGCGACAGGACAGGTGCAAGCCACAGCTGGGCGCGCACCTGCCGGCACCCTTGTCTCTGACCACGCCTCCTCTGCCTTCAGCTTTGACCTGGAAAATGGGCTCCCGGGCGGGAGAAGCACCCTGGACCCTCAGACTGGGCCTGGCCTGGGCCGGGTCATCCAGGCTCCTGCCCCGCACAGCCAGCGGCGCGAGTCCTTCCTGTACCGCTCGGACAGCGACTATGAACTCTCGCCCAAGGCCATGTCCCGGAACTCCTCCACAGCCAGCGACCTGTGAGTTTGGGGCTGATGGGATGACACCTTGACCCTCTGTCCTTCCTTTGTTTTTCTATTCATCAAACTCCTTCAAGTGGCCATTTGAGCTAGGTTTTAAAGTTTAAGTAGGAGTTTGCTACAGGCAGCTCATTTATTCAATGTGTGTGCTGCGAATGATATCAGGTGATCTTCTGTGCTTGGTCTTATGCTGGGGTGAGGTGGGGGTAGGAATCCAAAAACATTAAGGCCAATTAGCAGCAACTGAAGAAACACATTGATTTGAGCTTCCTGGTAGCCATAATGAAAAGGGGAATATAATAGTTTCTGTCCTGATTCTACTAAGATCCCTACTATCCCTAGGATGGTTCTGCCATTTATGAGATGCAGATAAAGCGAGTGATTGGTCGGAGGGACCATGGTAGCTCTCAGGGAGAGTTGCTGAGGGGAGCCCAAGGACCAGGAGGGTACCGGGAGAGCACGCCCTCAGCTGAGGGCACAGTGTGGGTAAAAGCTGGAAGATGGGAATATGCAAGCACTCTCCTGGCCACTCTCCCTGATGGTCCATCTCCCTGCAGACACGGAGAAGACATGATTGTCACACCCTTTGCCCAGGTGGGTGCCCGCCCTTACCAACCCCCTTGAGCTGTGCAGGTGGAACCGACATCCCCTTCCCACCACTGACCGCCTCATTCCCCACAGGTCTTGGCCAGTCTGCGGACGGTTCGGAGCAACGTGGCGGCCCTTGCCCACCTGCAAGGCTGTGGGGCAGCCAAGTAGGCAGAGGGCGGGGGTGGGTACAGGGCCGGCAGGGACAAAGTGGGCAGGGCAGAGGCAGGGCCTGGCCGAAAAGGGGGTGACAAGCTGGGCTGGGGCTCTGGCGCCTTCAGGTTGGTGTGTCAGGTGAGACCCAGGGAACTTGGTGGTGGGGCCAGGTGGGTGGGGTGGGCCACCCCTGAGCCTACTGTACCACAGGCAGGCATCGGTCGGGAACCCTACGTCCAGCAGCCAGCCCCCTGCACCTACAGGTACTGCACCTATTCCTCCCCTCCCCCACTGAGGGACAGTTGTCACCTTCCCTTCTGTATTGGTGGAGACTGTCCTTGAGTCCTCAGGCTGCAGCTGACTGTGGCCTGCCTCCCCCCAGAATGCCCCAGGGACTGAGTCCACCACGCCCATCTTGCCAATGGGAAGGCTCTGGCTGGCCCAGAGAGAGGCGGAGACCCGCCCATGGCCGCACAACAGCCACTTGGGGACAGATCTGGAACTTGGGTCCCGGGGTCCCAATTGGCCCCAGTGGGAAAGGTTTCAGGGTCCAGGTGCAGAAACAGAGCACGAAGGGCACAGGGTCCCCGAGTGGGGGTGGGGCAGGCCCTGACCAGCTCGACTCCCAGAGGACCCGGAGCAGAAGCTGGCACTGGAGACCCTGGACGAGCTGGACTGGTGTCTGGATCAGCTGGAGACACTGCAGACCCGGCACTCGGTGGGCGAGATGGCCTCCAACAAGGTGAGGGCTGCGCAGCCCAGGTCGCCTGCCTCTGCGCACGGCGCCCCCGTCCTCACCGCCCCACCTCCTGCCTTCCCCAGTTCAAGCGGATGCTGAACCGGGAGTTGACCCACCTCTCTGAAACCAGCCGCTCTGGGAACCAGGTGTCCGAGTACATCTCCCGGACCTTCCTGGGTGAGCCGTGTGTGTCACTACCTGGGCAACATCATGGAAGTAGTAAGAAGGGAGAGAAAGAAAGACTTCTATTACAGAGCCGATAATGGGATAATGTGAGCAGGATATTGAAGGACGAATAGGAGTTCACTAGATTAAACAGCTCATTGTCAACAAGCCTCTGCCCTGGGCCTGACTCTGAAAAGACCCAGTCTGGAGAGAACAGCTAGACAAAGACACCCCCGTCCTGTGGAGTCAGGACTGAGGGAATCAGAAAGAGAGCAAGGAGGTCATCCCAGAGGAGGGGGCGTTTGAGTCTTGGGGAGACAGAGCCAAACATAGATACCCTTAGCCCCATGGGTCAAGGCTGGATCAGAAGAGGGAACAGGAAAACTTCCAGGAGGAGAGGACATTAAAGCTAAGGTTTTGAAGCATGGGTAGAAGTTTGCCAAGGAGGCGATGGAACCAGACACCAGTGTGGGGGATGGAAAGGACACTAGGCTGTCTGGGGGAAAATGCTCTTGTGTCCCAGGTGCCCGAGAGCCATGCCTAGCAGAAGGGCTCACTGAGTCAGCCATGCACAGAGGACAGGAAGCTACAGGCCAGACAGGGACTTAACTCTGAGCTTAACTGTGCCGTGTAAAAAGGAAGATAGGTTGGTCCCGGGGCCAGGCAGGACGACCCCGCAAGCAAGCTGCTCTGAGCCTCACCCCGCCCTGTAGACCAGCAGACTGAGGTGGAGTTGCCCAGGGCGGCCGCCGAGGAGCCTGCACGGCCCATGTCCCAGATCAGCGGCTTGCACGGGCCCCGCCACAGCGCCAGCCTCTCCTCAGCCACCGTCCCGCGCTTTGGGGTCCAGACTGACCAGGAGGGGCAACTGGCCAAGGTGCGTCCCCAACCACAATGCTGAGACCTGGGCTCTGTGTGGATGTCCTGTCTCGGGCCTCAGTTTGCCCACCTGTGTACTGGGGCTCGGTGTGGGACCTGGTGGGGGTCGAGGCTCCAAAGTCCGTGGGAGTTGGGCTGGGGTTGAGCTCCAGCCCTTCACATTTTAGGAGCTGGAAGACACCAACAAGTGGGGGCTTGATGTGTTCAAGGTGGCAGAGCTAAGTGGGAACCGGCCCCTCACAGCCATCATATTCAGCATCTTTCAGGTACCTCCCCTGCCTTTGGCTTCCAATCTACCTGGGGTTTCCTCTACCCCTTCCTACCCCAAGACCTCAGGAATACTCATTTTTCACATTCTGTCCAACACTCCTGAATGGGATAATTTGAGCAGGGTATTGAAGGATGAATAGGAGTTTGCTAGGTTAACCAGTCCGCTGTCAACAAGCCTCAGCCCTGGGCCTGGCCCTGAAGAGACCCAGTCTGGAGAGAACAGCTGGACAAAGACACCCCCAGTCCTGTGGGGTCAGGACTGAGGGAAGATCAGGAGAGCAGGGAGATCATTCCAGAGGAGGAGGCATTTGAGAGGTGGATGGGGGTTCAGAAGAGAGAAGCAGTAGAACAGTGTGTGCTGCAGCCCCAAGGCCAAGGCCCTGACCAGGGGCCTGTGATGGACCAGGAGCGGGATCTGCTCAAGACATTCCAGATCCCAGCAGACACGCTGGTCACCTACCTGCTGACCCTGGAGGGTCACTACCACGCCGACGTGGCCTATCACAACAGCCTACATGCTGCTGACGTGGCCCAGTCCACACACGTACTGTTGGCTACACCCGCCCTCGAGGTACCGTGTGACAGCCGCGGGCAGCGGGGCGGGTGCGGGGTGCGGAGAGCCCGGCCCTCACCTGTCCTGCCCCGGCCCGCTCAGGCTGTGTTCACAGACCTGGAAATCCTGGCCGCCATCTTTGCAAGTGCCATCCACGACGTGGACCACCCCGGCGTCTCCAACCAGTTTCTGATTAACACCGGTGAGTCAGGGTGGGGCGCACGGGGCCCTGCCTCCGCCCTGTCCCCCATGTGACCTCAGGCCGGCCCAGTCTCTGCCCTGAGCCTAGTCTCCCCATCTGCGAAATGGTGGTGAGAGACTTCCCCCCCTTCAGGTGCTCAGAGCGAGCCCGGTACACAGTAGGTGCTCAATAAGTGAGAGAATAGCAAGCTGTGCCAGAACTGATCTGGGTACACCAAGATCTGAAAGTTTAGAATCCTTCCAGGAGTCTGAAAAACTCAGTCGATAAGCAATTATTGGGCGCCTTTTGTGTACAAGCACCGGAGTGCTGGGGGTGAGAGTGAAGCACCCTCGCTCAGCCCTAGAGTGCAGTGAGAGGAAGTGTCACTTATTCATTCAGCCAACACTCAGCACGCACTGTCTCCTGCCATGGTCGTCCCTAGGAAGCGTCCTCAGTCTTGCATAGGCACAGCTGAACACAGACACCCCCAACCCTGGGACATGGGTGGCTTCTTGGAGGAGGGCGCATTATGATAGGGCCTTCAACGCATGGGTAGGAGTTCGCCAAGGATTCCCAAAAGCTGCATTTGGGGGACACGGGTTGGGCGGGCAGGACTTGAGGCTCTTGGCTTCCCCCACAGACTCGGAGCTGGCCCTGATGTACAATGACGCGTCGGTGCTGGAGAACCACCACCTGGCGGTGGGCTTCAAGCTATTGCAGGCAGAGAACTGTGACATCTTCCGGAACCTCACCAAGCGCCAGCGGCAGAGCCTGCGCAAGATGGTCATCGACATGGTGAGGCCACCAAGGCCACTGGGGCCTGGGAGGGGGCGGGGAGGCGAGGACGGGGACGTCCTCATTCCCTGCACACCGCAGGGTGGCTGGCGGTTAAGCCGGCCCCAGGCACGTCCCCACTCTGAGCCTGAGCTTCCTCTTCTGTAAAATGGGACAGTGACTACCTGAGCCCTGGGCAGGGGAGGTCCTGGCTGCGATGGGCACAGAGGCCACCTGGCAACCGAGTTTCTAGGGTTCCAGGTACGACTTTTTCTAAGCCTTAAATTAAGCACATCTTTCTGTTTGATTTTCTTTTTCAGGTAGGGGGACATCAGTAGGTTTTGGGGTCTTGTGCCTCATTCACTCATGTGAGAAGCATCTATTGAGCACTTACTGTGTGCTTGGTCTGGGCTGATGCCCAAGACACTTTTTGCCTTTGGGAGATTCGTGGTCTGGGGGCGAGACGGACATGCAGGTGATGACGGCCCAGCCGGCAGAGCCGCGGTGGGGCGAGTTCAAGGCGCTGTGGGAGCCCAGACCCCACGGGGAGGTCAGGCAGGGCTTGCTGAGCAGGCAGCGCTGAAGCCAGCGCGTGCAAGATGAGGGGGCTGCAAAAGGGGAGGAGTGTTCCCTGGAGAGGGAACAGCATGTGGGGAGGGCTCAGAGGAAACCAAACTGTGGCGTGAGGAAGAGCTAAAAGTTCAGCAGTGGGGAGTCGGGGCTTTGAATAGTATTGGGGACAGAGGAGAGGTTTGGGGAGAAGTTTTGAGACTTTTGTCTGATTTTCAGAGAGGCCTCTGGGCCACATTTGGGTCCCTCCTGGCTGGGCTGGGTCCACATGGGTTTTTACTTTTATTTTGATTTCTTATTTTTTTATTTTTTGAGACAGAGTCTTGCTCTGTCACCCAGGCTAGAGTGCCATGAGGTCACCCTACCTCACAGCAACCTTCAACTCCTGGGCTCAAGTGATCCTCCTGCCTCAGCTTCCTGAGTAGCTGGGACTACAGATGTACGCCACCATGCCCGGCTAATTTTTCTATTTTTAGTAGAGACGGGGTCTTGCTCTTGCTCAGGCTGGTCTCGAACTCTGGACCTCAAGCGATCCTCCCGCCTTGGCCTCCCCGAGTGCTGGGATCACAGGCGTGAACCACAATGCCTGGCCCCACATGGGTTTTTATTTTTTTTTTTTTTGAGACAGAGTCTCACTCTTTTGCCCGGGCTAGAGTGCCGTGGCGTCAGCCTAGCTCACAGCAACCTCAAACTCCTGGGCTCAAGCGATCCTCCCACCTCAGCCTCCCGAGTAGCTGGGACTACAGGCATGCGCCACCATGCCCGGCTAATTTTTCTATTTTTAGTTGTTTGGTCAATTTCTTTGTATTTTTAGTAGAGACGGGGGTCTCGCTCTTGCTCAGGCTGGTCTCGAACTCTGGACCTCAAGCGATCACTCCCGCCTTGGCCTCCCAGAGTGCTGGGATTACAGGCGTGAGCCACCACGCCCGGCCCCACATGGGTTCTTAAACATCTGTGTCCAGAGCCGAACTTTGCTCCAAATGGCTGGAAATATTAATAGCACTCTGGAGCCCACGACAGCCACACGGAAGTCAGGTCCCTCCCCAGCTGTGAACTCTGCTGTGGCTCCCGTGGGCTCTAGATAAAGCCCCAGAGCCCCTCTGTCCGCGCCCCCGTCTCTGTGTTCGCCGGCTCGGGCGCAGGTCTGCCGAGCCGTGGCGGAGCCCAGCCCCCTCGCAGAAGGGACTGCTGACTGAGCCCTCCCGAGAGCGGGTGCGCAGTGACTCCTGTCGCATTTCACGGACCGGGACGCTGAGGCTCTGAGGGCTGAGGGTCTGAGCGCGTGCGGCATGTGGGAGCGGGGAGCGAGGGGCAGTGCGGACAGAGTCCCTGCGCCTGTGTGCCTGTCACCTTCCGTTGCCTGTCCCCAGGTGCTGGCCACAGACATGTCCAAACACATGAACCTCCTGGCTGACCTTAAGACCATGGTGGAGACCAAGAGGGTGACAAGCCTCGGTGTCCTTCTACTGGACAACTACTCGGACCGCATCCAGGTGTGCAGCTCTCATTTACCTGCATTTATGAAGTGCCGACTGTATACCGAGTTTGAAGAAATGGCAGGAGGCACATGCCTATGCCTTAGCTACTTCTTCCCTCCCCAGGCCTCGATGCCCCTGTAAGACGGGGGTGTCCGTGGCAGGTCGGGGCCGCCGGCCGGGCCGGCGCCCTCCCGAGCCTTGCTCTCCCCAGGTCCTGCAGAGCCTGCTGCACTGCGCGGACCTCAGCAACCCCACCAAGCCGCTGCCCCTGTACCGCCAGTGGACAGGCCGCATCATGGCCGAGTTCTTCCAGCAGGGTGACCGCGAGCGTGAGTCAGGCCTGGACATCAGCCCCATGTGCGACAAGCACACGGCCTCGGTGGAGAAGTCCCAGGTCCGCAGGTGGCGAGGCCGGGGCGGCAGGCACTGGGACGGGGAGGGGAAAGAGGGACTGAGCCACCCCAAAAGCCCCCTGTGACCTGGGCTGGCCAGCAAGGGGGTGCGCCCTCATGGCGCAGTCTGCGCTGGGCTGTGCCAAGTTAGACCTGGGACCCGTTCTCTCTGGACTGTAGGGAGAGGGACTTGCACTCCCGGGGTTCGGAAATGTGTGTTCTGGGTGACGTGGGACACGCTGGAGGGGCTCCCAGTCTCGAGGACACACACATTCAGCCCTGTGGTGTCAGGGCTGGGGTTCGAGGAGCCAAGAAGGGGCAAGGGAGGCCTCCTAGAGGAAGGGTTATTTGAAGAGGGTTTTGAAGCATGAGTAGGAGTTGGGAAATGGCATTCCAGGCAGAGGGAACAACTCGGCCAAAGATGTGGAGGCTGGATTGGCTGCGGGTTCACCGGGACTCACTGCATGCCTGCCCCACCGCCCACAGGTGGGTTTCATCGACTACATTGCCCACCCGCTGTGGGAGACTTGGGCTGACCTGGTACACCCAGACGCACAGGACCTGCTGGACACGCTGGAAGACAACCGCGAATGGTACCAGAGCAAGATCCCCCGAAGCCCCCCGGACCTCACCAGCCCTGAGCGGGGTGGCCCTGACAGATTCCAGTTTGAGCTGACTCTGGAGGAGGCGGAGGAAGAGGAGGAGAAAGAGGAGGCAACGTTAGACAGGAAGGCCTCAGAGTCACCTGACACTAAGCTCCTGTCCCCTGAAGCCAGCCAAAACCCCAGTGACCTACCTCTGGACAACCACAGGACTTAGGGCAAGCCCTTTGGCACCAAATGGCCCCTAGTGCATGGACTTTCCAGGAAGAGGTGCCAGGTGACCCCTGCTTCGCTTCCCCACCCATTGACGGGGACCACTAAGCTTTTAGTTATAGATAGGTCTCAGGGTCTAATTGGAGACACCTGGCTGGTGTCCACTCTGACCCCAGGCTTGGCTGACAGAGCTCTCTAAGGTGCTGGGCTGGGGGCAGCTTCTTGTAGCACCCTTGGGACCTCCCCCCTGGACTTCTGTCCCTGGCATGAAGGGGAGAGGTCTCTGCCTTCAAGGTGGCCCCTGTCCACCTTCTCCAGTGGTCACTCTTAGGTCACATGCATCACTTAATTCTTTCATTCTTTATCAGATATTTATTGGGCGTCTACTGTGTGCCAGGCCTGTGCCTGCTCCATGCCTCTGGGGCCGTCCTGAGGGCGTGGGGAGCCAGCTCCAAGGAGAGCCCCCCGGAAGGCGCCTCGCCGTCCTCCGCTAGCAGGCAGCCTGCTGCAAGATAGCAGGCCGCAGATGGGGCTTTTCAGCACCAGAGCTCGCGCAGACCTAATTCAGGATCTAGAACTGACCGGGGCAGGGTGGGAAAGGGGGCTCTGCGTCAGGGACGTCCCCGACACTGATTTAGCCTGTGCACTGGCCGTTGCTTTACGTCGCTGTATTTTCTGTCCTCTGTGTCTGTGGACGTATGTGTCCCCTGCTCGCTCTGCCTCGGGACCCGCTGTCAGGTCTCCCACGTGTTGTTCCTCTTGTGGAGCAACAACAAAAGCACAAAATTTCCCCCGGGGCAGATCTCTGTGTCTCTTCCTTCCCGAAGCTGCCTCGGACTCCCTCTGGAGGGAGGGAGGCCCCTGACGCTTTCTTGCAAGCGTCATAATCCCTTCTGGGCCTCAGTTTCCCCTCTTCGAGCCTCATACTTGGATAAACTCTGGTTGGGAAGTGGAATATCTCAGAAATTTGGGGCATTGAGCATTTCTCTGGGGTTAAATCAACCCTTCAGGTCTTAAGACACCTGATTACCCCAAATTAGTGTCCTGCCCCTTTCCTGGGGGGAACTGAGGCGCAGAGGGGTCCTCTTGCCAGCTCAAGGCAGACTATTAGCCAGTGGCGCCCCCTGGCGGCAGGAGTGGGGTGGGGTCCAGCCCAGCGCTCAAGCCCCGAGTTCGATCCCCGCCTCCCCTTGCCTTCTTCTCGGGTGCCTGAAAATCCGTGTGTGATCCGCGTGTCAGCACGGCTGCCCTGGCTTCCAGAGCAGCTGCCTTCAGCCGTCAATATCATAGCGCCCATTATGCATCGCCACGGTTAACGATGACATTCCGCAGTGAGGGAGAACTAGAAGCCATCTGGGGGCGCGAACTTGGTGCATTTCCTTGCAGACTTTTGAATGGTAGAGCTTTAGGGAATTTTTATTTGGATTTTTTTTTAACTCCAATCCCCTTACTTAACAAAGTAATACCTGGTCGCTGTAGAGAATTTGGAAATAATGGAAACGTATACAGAAAGAAATAAAATTCTGTTGGAAACACACCCTTAGGTGTCTGCCTTCTGAGTTTTGACTTTTTTCTCTCTGGTTGTTTTCTCCATGTGTCTGTAAGAATGCTCATTATGTCCCCCATAACTGACTGCACTCTGCCTGCTCTGGCCTTCCGCACTGCAAACCCAGCGCTGCCCCAGGGCCTTTGCGCATGCCATGCCCACCAGCTGGAATGCTTTTCTCCCACCCCCCATCCTCACCCTTTGGGTTTCAGTTTGGCATCTTCTCCCCCAAGAAACTGTCCCTGACCCTCCACCAGAGGCTGGCCCCAGTGGAAGCTCTTGGGGCTGGGATGCTTTGATTCTTGTCACCACCTTCTCCAGACCCTGTTCCCCAGAGGCCCAGGCCAGACTTGTGTTGCCCACCTACCTGTCCCTAGTGGCTCCCAGAGATGGGCTTTGACAAGTTCGACAAGTCCCTTAACCTCCCTGAGCCTTTGTTGTTTCACGAGGAAAATAAGGTCTTTGCCATTTCACATAACTGTAAGAACAGTTGACATCTGAAGAGAGCATTTCCCGAGCCCGCACTTTGCTCTGCTCAGTGTGCAAATCAGCTCTGCCTCTTTCTTCTCCCATTTCATCGATGTGGAAACTGAGACCCACAGAGGGGTGAATCAAGTCATGCGCATGCTCCAAGTCCCCTGTTTTGTCCTGTTTGAGACCCTTCCCGAGGGGCACAGTCTTTGCTGTTATGACCCACCCTAGGCCCAAAGAGGAGGGTGAGAGAAGGTCTTCGGGAACCCTCAGAACTTTCAGCTATTGTGAACTCCTAAGGGGCCTCTCAGGACCTCAGTTTGTCCTCCGTTAAGGGGCGGAAAAGTTGCCGCCTTCGCAGAGCTGGAGTGTGGCTCCTTTGCGTGGGGGAGGTGCAGTCCCTGGAGCTCATTTAGTGAGTCCCAGCATCCGGGCCTTTCATCTGCTGTTCCCTCCAGGTACTGCTCCCTAGCTCTCTCCACGGTCCTTCCTTCCTTCCTTCATTCATGTCACAGCGTCAGAGGGCGCTTGGGCCACAGATGGCAGGCAACGGCGATGTCCCCATAAGCTCACAGATGGCTAATGGATAAACAAGTCAACATCATCATTTCTGATAGGGATGAAATATGGCGACGTGATAGAAGGTGACAGGCCTAACTTGGGACCTCGTGAAGGAGCCGAGCATTGGTTAAAGATGGAAGAGGATGAGAGAGCCAGGTATGGGGAGAGCTGGGGAAACAGTGCTCAGGGTAGAGGGAATGGCAGGTTAAGGCCCTGGGGACAATGGCACCTGGAACAGCAAGGAGGGAAAGAAGCACGGAAGGAGCATCTGAGTCAGGACTTTCCTTCAAGTGGGGCTGGATCTGGGTGGGTTCAGGGCCTGGGAGCCCAGCCCCTTCTCTCATAGCCTCTGTTTCCCTCCCCCCAACTCAACCACCCCTAATTCCAGATCCCGGTGCTGAATCTTGGTTTTATTTATTTATTTATGTATGTATTTTTTAAAACAGGGTCCCCCTGTGTTGCTGGAGCTGGAGCGCCGTGGGGAGCGGCATCACCATAGCTCACTGTAACCTCCGACTCCTGGCCTCAAGCGATCCTCCTGCCTCAGCCTCCATAGTAGCTGGGACTACAGGTGCAGGCCACCACACCTGGCTAATTAAAAAACATTTTTTATAGAGATGGGGTCTTGCTTTGCTGCCCACGCTAGTGTCAAACTCCTGGGCTCAAATGATCCTCCTGCCTTGGCCTCTCAAAATGCTGGGATTACAGGCGTGAGCCACTGCCCCAGCTCTGGGTCTTAACAATAAAGGCCTTGCATTATTTTTATTTTAAACTACAAAGTCAGCTGGTGCGGTGGCTCAGGTCTGTAATCCCAGCCACCCAAGTATGAAGCTCGCGTTTGGGAGGTCAGGGAGCGAGTCCTCTCACGTCACCACCTCCGCGGCCCGCTGGCCGGTGCCTGCACCAGCTGCCCCGAGCCCCACCGAGGGCGCGGACTTGCCTGCCGGTCCCCGCCTGGGCGCGGAGGGCAGGGCTGGGCGGGGGAGAATGTGACGTGGATTTAGTTTTATTTATTTTGTTTTTCTGAATTTTACCAATTCTCCGCACTGGAGATACTCCGCAGTCGTGATACTTTTACAGTCCCACTGGGGGAGGAGGGCAAAGATGTTACCCTTAGAAAAAAATAAATTTCCCGAATGCAAACGGAGGGGGAGGGCCTTCCGGGTCCTTGCAGCGCTCTGGGGGCGGGCTGCGGGTGGGGGTGGCGGGGGCCGGGCCTCGAGGCGCGAAGTTATTCTGGTCTCTCGGCGCCTCCGCAGCTGGCGAGCTTTTTATAAACAGGACGAGCCCCACCACGTCCCCAGCCCTGCCTCCTGGCGCGGGGTGGAGGTGGGGGTGTGAGTGGGGGTAAGGGTGGGAGTAGGGGTGGGTCCCCCCACGTACCCAGCCCTGCCTCCCGGCGCGGGGTAGGGTTGGGGATGGGTCCCCCCCACATCCCTAACCCTGGCTCCTGGCAGGGGCTGGGGGTGGATGGAGGGGATTGGGACTCTCCTGGGGGCCCCACACCCCCTGCGGGGTTTGAAGACCCGAAGTTGGGGCCAGGGTCTCTTGGGGCTCCTCACCCCCGCTCCGTTTTTGACTTTTCCCCTTAAGATTTGGGGAAATAAACCAAATAGCATCTTAGCCCCTAAAATCCCCATTCTCCAGGTCTCGCTTCCGCAGGATGGGGGGGTCTCCCAGCCCCGGGACTTTGACCCTGAGCACCACAGGCTGGCGGCCTCGCTCGGACCCTCCCCGTTTCCCAGGTCATCTGGAGACTTAGGGGACAGGCTTCTCTGCCCCAATTCGCCATTCCTTCCAATCTTCCTCTCCATGCGCAGTGCGGGGAGGTTCCCGGAGCAAACAGCCCCCTCCTTCTTTTTTGGGAATTGGTCGGCGGGTTAATCTCAGGAACAGGGGAGGGGTGAAGTCCCTGCCACTCCCTCGCTGGGGGTCTTACACCCCAGGAAATGAACAGGGGTCTCTAAGCCCGCATGTCCTTTTTCTTCTTTTGTGTTTATTTTGAACACCATCAATGCGGGGGAATGGAAGAGCTCAGGCTCCAGTTCCTCTTTTCTGGGGCATTAAACGAGAGGTCACAGCACCTCGGACCCGACCGTGGCCATAGCAGTGCCGGGTGGGCGCGGGCGGGGAAGGGAACCGCCCCTCCAAGACTCGGGCTCGGCCAAGGCCTCAGCCTCTCGGCCCTTCCACCGCCCGGAAGCCACCATTGGACAGGAGGAAGGAGTAGACGATCGCTTATTGGTGATCGGGACCGTCGCTCAAACGCTTAATCCAGTGAGAGGGCGCCGGGAAGCCCCGCCTCCCCAAGGCAAGCGGGAGGCGGAGTCAGCGCCTGCACCGTTCGCGTCCCTACTGGGGGCCCCGCCCTATTAGCGCGTCAATCTGCGCGGGAGCCCCGCCCCTTCGGGCTCCGCGTACGTCAGTGGCCGAGGCTCCATGCGCTGCTCCGCCTCCGGATGGCGTCACGGCTCTATCTGCATGTGAGGCCCCGCCCCGCCCTTTGCAGGACGTCACCGAGGACTGCAGGGGCCTGATCCGCTGCCGCCGCCGCCGCCGCCGCCGTGCATCCCACTTCGGCGCACCGGGACCCCTGTCACCGCCGCTGCCAGAAAAGCCGCCGCTAGTGTCGCCGTTGCATTGGCGCAGGGCAAGGTGAGCTTCCGGGCGGCCGGCGTGCTTCGGCTGCGAGCACCTGCATAACCTTCATTTGACTGATGGGCTGGCGGAGGTGGGGACCGGACTGGCAGGGGACGCATCGGGGGAAGAACGCGGCAGTGGCCCGCCCGGGGAGGGGTAGGGCCCCGGCGTCCCCCACCTGCCCTATCCTCACCGCTACCCCTCCAATCCCCCGGCTCTGCGGCGGAGGGGGAGGGGAGGCGAGTGCCTTGCGGGAAGCTGTGCGCTCGGGAGGCTCTTGCGTGCGCGTGCGCGTGATGTGCACACGCGTGTGGGCACCCGCCTGTGTCAGCAGGTCTGTGTGTACCCTTGCTCGTGTACCTGGGTATACTCGTGTGACCCCCCTCTGGGCCTAAGTGCATGCTGCACGCTTGTGGAGGGCGGCGCCTGGACTGCGTGTGTGCGTGCACAGCCCTGTGCATGCGTGCACGGGGATCCGTGTCCGTGTGGCGATGTGCACACGCATGGGTGGAGGGAGCCGTGCCCGCGGGTCACGGGTGGGTTTGCACATTGCTAAAGGAGGGTCAATGTGCAGACAGCTGTCTGCGCCTCTGTCCTGTGCCCCCGAGTGTGTTCACAGCCTCGTTTGTGTACGCGCGTGTACAGATGAGTGTGTGGGGCTGGTGCACGTGAGCGTGTGCACCTCCCTCCCCTGTCTCGTGATGCAGCTGCCACGGCCCGCGTGGTCCCGGCCCTGGGGTTTGGGGGAAGGGGAGGCTGCAGACGCGCATCCCCGCGGGACCGGACACGCGTGTGCTCGTGCGCCCGCGCGGCTCCGTTCCAAGGACCATGAAAGATTGATAGGGGGCGGGGCCCGTCACAGTCACCTCCTCCGGGCGCAGCCATAGGTTTAGGGTTACAGCCAGACCTGGGGTGCAGGCCTGCTGGAGGGGTGTCTCCCAACGCGACCCTCTGAGCCCCTGCCCTGCCTCCAGCCTCTCAAGGTCACAGCCCGCCCTTAATCCCGGGGCCGATGGGAGAGGGGTGGTCTCCAGACACGGGGTCCCTTCTGGCACGCTCTGCATCCTGTGCCTGGGCCTGGGCCTTCGAGGATGGAGGGAGCCCCCTCACGCTCTGCTGTTCCCGTACCCCCAGATGGCGTCTGCCACAGACTCCCGCTACGGGCAGAAGGAGTCCTCGGACCAGAACTTCGACTACATGTTCAAGATCCTCATCATCGGCAACAGCAGCGTGGGCAAGACGTCCTTCCTCTTCCGCTACGCCGACGACTCCTTCACGCCCGCCTTCGTCAGCACCGTGGGAATCGACTTCAAGGTCAAGACCATCTACCGCAACGACAAGAGGATCAAGCTGCAGATCTGGGTGGGTCGGCTGGGGGCTCCCGGCTGGGCCCGTCTCCCCTCCTTGGAAAAGCAGCTCCAACTGTTTCTCTTTCCTGGCCAGAGCCATTCATTTACACGCTGGGCATTATTAGGCGCCTGCTGTGTACCGGGGAGCAGAATTAGAGAGAGCACCCCTGTTCCCCCATAAGCACCTAATCTCAGTGCCTCAGTCTCCCCATCTTCAAGTTCTTCCATTCGAGGCTCTGTGTGAGGTTTCAGCTGAAATCTTACTGCCTGGAGCAAATGCAGGTGCCTGCCGTGGGTCTCCCTGCCTTCTCCCCAACCCCACAGAGGCCCGATGGAGCCTGTTATTCCCAGATCAGAACTGTCCCTTCTCTGCTCGCTGCCCTCCTGTGGCTTCCACCTCACTCAGGGTAAAACCCACACCCCTCTCCCAGCCGGGGAAACCCTGCCTGGTATGTCCCCTGCTGACACCTTCACCCCAGTCGGTCTTCCTCCATCTCCTTCTCAGCTTTCTCACTGTCCTTCAGACACACTATGTACAGTCCTGCCCCAGGGCCTTTGCACAGGCTGTACCCTCTCCCCTGGCCCTCACACGGCTCCCTCCCTCACTTCCTTTAGGTGTTTAAACTACTCTGATATTCTCCATCCTCATCCAGCTTGATTTTGCTCACAAGTCCTTGTCACCCTCCAACATAGGATACATTTATGTGGTTATTGTCTGTTTCTTGTTTGGGGCCATTACTTCTGCAAGAGCAGCAGTTTCTGGCTGTTTTGTTAACATCTGTGTCCCCAGTGTCCAGCACAGAGTGTGGCGCCGGTTGGTGCCCAGTACGTGTTTGTTGAATGAATGAGAGAACGATTCTGCAGGTAACAGTGACTCTGTGGGATGAGGCAACACTGATGTACTCTGAATGCAGGTGGCCCTTTGTGCCCCCGGGCAAGCTCCTGCCTCTCCGGGTCTCAAGGGGACTGTACAGGACCATCTCAGAGCTCACTTCCACTCTGAGGAGCTTATGTGGGTCCTCCCTGACCGTCACATCTTCTTCCCTAGGACACGGCGGGGCAGGAGCGGTACCGGACCATCACCACAGCCTACTACCGGGGCGCCATGGGCTTCATTCTCATGTATGACATCACCAACGAAGAATCCTTCAACGCCGTGCAGGATTGGTGAGCACGCCCCCGCCCACTCTCGGACCATCCTCCGAGCCGGGCTTGGTGCAGAAGAGGAAAATGGGGAAAAAATGATTTCAGATGCAAAAATGAAACTGTTCACATATAGGAAAACACCGTCGGTGGCTTGTGGGGGCAGTTGGGGACAAAACAAATAAGGACATTTTGCATAGGTTAGAGGCTGTAAACATTTCAATGTCCTGCCTGGAAGTAATGGTAAATTTTAAGAAAACTCCTGTATTTGCTAAAGAGGGAACAATTATTCTTTCTGGGAGGGGCATCTGGGAAGGGTGGGAGAGGTTGCTTGAAAGAGGGGCTTTTGAGAGCAGGAAACTTCTGGAGCAAACACCCAGATGGAGGAAAGAGTATTTGAGAGGCCAGGCACGATGGCTCATGCCTCTAATGCTAGCACTTTGGGAGGCTGAGGTCAGGAGTTCGAGACCAGCCTGGGCAACACAGTGAGATCCTGTCTCTACGAAAAATAAAAAAAAAAGATTAGCTGGGTGCGGTGGTGCGTGCCCATAGTCCCAGCTACTCCAGAGGCTGAAGTGGGAAGATCACTTGAGCCCAGGAGTTCAAGGCTGTAGTGAGCTGTGATTGTGCCACTGCGCTCCAGAGCAAGACTCTGTCTCTTAAAAAAAAAAAAAGTATATGAGGAGTTCCGGGGAGATGCAGGAGGCTGAGGCTTCCAGGAAGGATTGCTGGGGGTGAGGAGAGTGTGTTCCTGGCGGGACTCAGGCCATGAGGAAGGACGAGCCTGCCCCATTTAAAGAATGGGGAGGAGATGAGAGCTGCAGTGGGGCGTGTGGGGGGGAGATGAGGGGGGGTGGTGGACCAGCTTCCGGGGTCTTCCCTCTCCTGTCTCCTGTCTCCCCAGGCCCTGGACCAGCCTGGGGACATAGAGCTTGGATCCTCCAAGCCCTAACCTGCCCTGTCGCTGCCTCCCGCAGGTCCACCCAGATCAAGACCTACTCGTGGGACAATGCCCAGGTGCTGCTAGTGGGGAACAAGTGTGACATGGAAGACGAGAGGGTGGTGTCTTCGGAACGTGGCCGGCAGCTGGCTGACCACCTTGGTGAGTGCCCAGCGGGACTGGAGACGCACCAGGCTAGACAAAGGACATGGAGATCCCCAAAGGGGAGGGGACACAGCCAAGGTCTCAGAGCAAAACCATGACAGGGCCTGGATTCAAATCCAGGTAATTTGTACTTTCTGCAAACTGGCCTTGATCCAGGAGCCATTTGAGGTGGATCTTGAGGGATGTGTAGGAGTCCACCGGGAGGAAGATTGATGATTCCTTCTGACACCCTCACTGTCCAGCCCCGCAGTGGGCGTTGCTGGCCCCTGAGAGGCATTTAGCTCTGTGAAAGGAGGGACCTGGGCTGCAGAAGTCCATGGGGCAAGCCAGGCTTCCTGGAGGGTGGGGACAATAGATGTGGTGCTTGAAGGGTCTTTCAGGCAGAAGAAACAGCTTGGGCCAAGACCAGGGCTAAGAAAGTTGCTGTGTGTCTTGACAGCAGTTTCACATGGCTGGAACGTGCGTGTCAACTAGAACTGTGGCCCACATGCAGGGCCTCAGCCACGTGCTAAGAAGCTGAAGCTCTTCTGAGGGCAACGGAGAGCAACGGAGGGTGTGTGAGGAGGGGTGGGCACAGATGGGCCGAGTGTCAGAGGCCTCCAGGGCCAGTGCCTGGGGCTGGGCTGGATGGGGCGGGTGGAGGGTCTTGCCAGGGCAGTGAGAGCAGACAGTTTTAGGGTAAAGAAAAGGGCTGGAAATGTAGGGCTGACCCAGGTGAAAGTTGCTTCCCTGTGGGATTTGTCAGTGCCTCTGATGCGCCAGTTGGCACTGGGAATTTCCCTTTCCTTGGAAAAATCTCTGGGAGTTGGCAAGGGAGGGGTGGCCAGGGTCCTCACCTCCCCTTCCCTGACCACAGGGTTCGAGTTCTTTGAGGCAAGTGCCAAGGACAACATTAACGTCAAACAGACCTTTGAGCGCCTGGTGGACGTCATCTGCGAGAAGATGTCCGAGTCCTTGGACACAGCCGACCCTGCAGTCACCGGCGCCAAGCAGGGCCCACAGCTCACCGACCAGCAGGCGCCCCCGCACCAGGACTGCGCTTGCTGAGAGCTCCCCGCCCCCACCGCCCCTACCCCTTCCCTCACCCCCGGGCACGGGCACCCCACCAGCCACGGGCACAAGCCCCCTGCCCCCGACTTAGCCCTTCACCCTAATTTATTATCGTAGCTATTTATTTATTTATTGAAGATGTCCCCCAGGGGCCCGGGCTCCCCTGCCCACCCTGTACATATAGCCCTGTCCCCACTATGCCGTGGTGTGTCGTGGCCCCCCTGAACTCACTGCTCACCCTCCCGAGACCCCATTTTTTTTAATTCACCCCTATCCACAGTTGGTTGTGAAGAGGGGCCACATGACACCCAGAGCAGGCAGATAGGGTGATGGGAGGTGGCCAGGCGGCCAGCCCCTCGGCTGTGCTGAGGCGGCTGAGGCCGCTGCCAGGGGGTCTCCGTGTGGACCTGAGGGGTTAAAGTATGGCCTGCCGGGCTCCTCTCCCCCTAAGTTTTCTCTTTTGGTGGTGGGGGGTGCTGTGGGTATTCGCCACTCCACACCCCCCCACCCTGACCTGTTCTGACCTCACGAGTGTCAAACATGCCCTACAGTCCCCTAGGAGATGTCATGACAGCACTACACACATCCAATAAAGCAAATGGACCATGCTGTGTCCCTGTGAGCTCCGAGCCTCGCCCACGCTGGCTTTGGTCATCCCCAGCCTTGTCAATTACAGAGAATTTAATGCAATTTCCACAGTCCACGACCAGAGAAGGTGACCTAGAGGCTGCTGCTCAGTCCTGCCTGAAGCTTTTGGGGGTGACTCCAGGCCTGACCCTGTGCTGAGGAGATGGGCCATGTCCTTGCCTTTGTCCCAGGGCCCGAGGAAGCCCCACTTGGGCTGTTTGGCCCAGTGTTGAGGGCTTGGTGCTTGGGACTGGCTGGCTGGGTGGGGCCCCGTGCTGGAGATGGTCATCTGTCTTTGAGGTTGTGTTCCAGATGGGGAAACTGAGCCCCAGCTTGGAAGGGACAACTCAGCCAGATGCCCAGGAGTCAGAGTGGGCCGTGACATGGCCCAGGATCCTGGCCGCTGCAGGAGCTCGTTATCCAGCAGGAGCGGGGGTGGTTAGCTGGGGCTCAGCCTTGCTCTGTCTGGCATCCTCCGTCTGGCATCCGGTCCCAGGAACCGGCAGCTCAGTCCACTCGGGTGTCCAGGGCCACGCAGGCTGGGGGTGTCAGGAGGCCTGGGCTCTGTCCACACAAGAGATCCTGGTTCATCCTTCCACGTTCCTCCTAACCAAGCCCTCCTCTGCCTGTCCTCAGGCCAGGGTCGGCCCCATTTGGTAGACATGGCAGGGAGCTGGCTGAGGTCACATCAGACAACAGAGATGGGCTGGGTTTTAACCGCTGGAGATGAGCTCCCCGCGGCCCATCCTGGGGTATGAGTTGTCAGGGGCACGGGAGACCCTCATCCTCCAGGTTGGCATTACTGCCATTTGGGGCTTCTACGTGTGGCCCCCTGAGGAATCCCCTGGGTGCCTAGTCCACCCACCGTGCTCACCCGGTACTTCAGGTAGGACAGGTATGTGTCCCAGCCCAGCGTCAGGCCATTGATGTAAGTGACTCGGAACTGGGGGGGCACGAAGAGGAAGTTCACCAGCTGCGCAGCAGGCCACACGCACCAGTCGGCCTGAGGGGGAGGGGCCAGAGTGTGGTGAGGGGCGGGGCCAAGCCCTGCAGGGGCAGGACGGGTGTGGTGGGTGGGGCCAGGGTGGGCGGATCGGGCAGGGGCTCCTACCTTGTAGAATTCCCAGAACTTGTCCTTCAGCTCCTGGCAGCTCTCGCCCAGCGTCTGGCCTTCCAGGCAGCCCAGGCCTGGGAAGGAAAGGAGGGGGTGAGTGTCAGGGCCGGGAAGTACTGAGGAGATGGCAAGATGGCCTGATGTTGGACGGGAGCGATTGGACCCCCAGAGGACAGAGCGTCCTAGGCAGAGGGACCAGGATGTTCAAATGGGCTGGTGTAGGGGAAAACAGAACAAGCCAGTCTCATTGAGGGAGAGAGGTTATAAATATTAATATATAAACACGTGCCCTGAAGGAAGGAGACATACCTTTAAGTTGAGGCTGTTTTATTACTTCTCCATTACAGACCAGGAAGCTGGGCCTGGGGGTGGGAATGAGCTGAGACTCTGCAAAGCCTGAGGCTGGTAACTGCCTCGACCCTAGCCCTTCTTCCACCAGGCCTCAGGGCTTTTGTGCAGGCCATTCCCCTGCCTGCTGGCTCCTTCATGTCTCAGCTGAATGTCCCCTCCTTTGGGAAGTGCTCCTAACCTCCCACCCAGGGCAGCCCGATCACACACTGTTCTCACACTTCCTACACCCAACACCATTCACATCAGCCCCCGATAGCTCCCTGAAGTCAGGCTGTGTCTGTCCTGTCACCGCTGTAATCTAGCCCCCAATCCAGGGCCACCCACACAAGAGGCACATCAGAAACGTATTTCTGCATCCTTTGGAACACAAAGCTGGCCCTGCCCTCCCAACCTAGGAGGAGCAAATCTCGAGCTTATGGGGTTCCTTACCCAAGAAGTACCAGACGCCCAGCATGGGAGAGGCTACCAGCTGGTCCACGAGGACCTTCTTGAGGATGTTGGGGAGGCCTTGGAGGCCAGATGCGGGGAGCAGGCGGTCCAGCCAGAGGTACCAGTAGTGCAGGAAGGGGCCCATGCTGCAGCCCACCGCAAACATGCTCGCTGAGGGTGGTATAAGAGTCAGGGGGCCGGCAAACCCCCCAATCCACTCCCTCCCTGGCCAAGACCTGGGCGAGTCTGATGCCATTCCCGAGCCTCAACCTCAGCCGGAAAACAGAGAGCGCCCACCCGTGTATTCTCCCATTACAAGCCCCATAGCAAGAGCCTTTCGGGGGGCTCAGACCCCAGGGGTGTGTGGGGACTGAGATCCAGGGAGGGCTGTCAGGGTCTAGGGTGCACACCGAGGTCAAGGGTCCTGGCAGCGACTGAGGCCACGGGACAGGGTCATGGCCCACGGGGTCTGGTTTGGGGATCGCCCAATTTGAGGTCAGGGTCAAAGGTCCCCGGAGTCAAGGGCTAGCAGCGCGGCAGCCTCACCTGAGCGCCGCAGGTCGAACTTTTGGCCAGGCCGGGCGCGGATCTCCCAAGACTGGCGCGCGCCGTCCCCGGCCGCCATGAGCGCGCCGCAGCCCAGCGTGTTGGTGACAAGCAGCGCACGGCCCTGGAACAGAGGCTGCCCCGCCATCCACAGGCCGCGCAGCCAGCGAAAGCCGCCGGGCGCCATCACCAGAAGGAGACCAAGAACCCAAGAACCCGCGCGCCCATCCGCCCCGCCGCACCGACCAATCGCGAGTCAGCGCCGCGCCCAGAATGCCCGCCCTCCTCTTCGCGTCTGCCAATCGCACATGTCTTTGCCGGCCACGCTCCCGGCCCGAGCCGCACCGCGTCGACCAATGACAGACCGTCTCGAGCTCCATTTTGCCCACCCCTCTCACGGACCAATGGCAAATGAGAGCTGCGTTACATTACGCATGCTAATTGGTGGCGTTGCACGCTTGTTTCCCCGCCCCTTTCTGTGCCGGCCTATGGGAAACCGTCGCAGCATCCTTCTGCTTACAAGCGCGGCACTGTACTGGCCAACCCCAGGCCGCCGTCACGCTGGCAAATCACTGACCGGTGTCCCGCCTCTCGCGTTGAGAGGGACGCTTGCCACGCCTTCTGGTCTAGTTGCCCTGCAGATTTCCAGGTTTTCCTGGAACAAAGGAGAAGGGGTCGGATCTGTGGCCACGACAGCGGCTGAGGCGGAGTCCAGTTCTGCAGAGACTCAAGGAAATTGGAAACGGGGACGACTACAGTTCTGCCTGGTCCAGACGTTGACCTTGGCCCTGACCTTGACCTTGGTCCTGACCTTAGCTGATCCTCTGACCTCAGTTCCCAATGAATAGTAATTGAAACATCAGGCACAGTTCTGAGCACATTCCAAGCATCAACTCATTCCCCAGCAACTTCGTGCTGCTGCAACAATTATATCCTCATTTAAAATGTAATTGCTGGGGCTCAGAAAACAATACCCCAAAATGAAAGCCTCAGAAGCAAAAGTTTTCTCTGACCCTCTGGTAGTCTTTTGTCTGTCAATCCCATTCCCCAGTCCCAGCCTAGCCATAGAAACTAGAATCCCTCTTCCCTGAAGCAGGTCATAGAAATTTTCCCCAAAGCCAGCTGTAAAACCTAAAATAATTCTATGCAAAAACTAGCCATGCTGGGCATGGTGGCTCACGCCTGTAATCCTAGCACTCTGGGAGGCAAAGGAGGGAGGATTGCTTGAGGTCAGGAATTTGAGACCAGCCTGCTGAGGTCCCGTCTCTACTAAAAATAGAAAAAATTAGCTGGGCAACCAAACAGAAAAAATCAGCCGGCATGGTGCACGCCTGTAGTCTCAGCTACTCGGGAGGCTGAGGTAGGAGGATTGCTTGAGGCCAGTGTTAGGTTTGTTCCTGGTGGGAACCTGAAAAGTATGTATAGGATGGAATGCGGTTAATGGAAAACTTAGGCTTGTAAAACAATAGCCTCAGGAGTCTGGAGAGTCCTTAGGCTTGTAAAACAATAGCCTCAGGAGTCTGGAGAGTCTGCAGGCTGTAAATCTAACAGATAGCTGCACCAGCTTTCCCCTCCCTAGTCATCAACGCTCTTTGGCCTCCACCTATCTGAACCCAGATGCTCAAAGTAAAACAGCATTTTGCTACAATGAGGCTTCATGTCTCTCTCTCTCTCTCTCTGTTGTTGTGGACCTAACACCCAGGAGTTTGAGGTTACTGTGAGCTAGGCTGACACCACAGCACTCTAGCCCAGGTGACAGAGCAAGACTCCATCTCAAAAAAAAAAAAAAAAAAAGGACAATTTCTTCCGTATCTTTGGGTCTTCACTCTGAAAGCTCCCATGTGTACACGTTAAATAAATTTGTATGCCTTTTCTCCAATTAACAGCTTTTTGTGGATTGATTTTTCGGCGAAACTTCAGAGGGCCAACATAAATTTTAATGGAAACCTATGCATTCTGTCCTAGCACAGAGTGTCTCAAACTACTGCCTGCGGGCCAAATCTTACTGTTGTCTGTTTTTCGAGACTCAGGAACTGAGAATGTTTCTTACATTTTTTATATGGTCACGGGGAGGGGGGGGGAATCAAAATAATATTCTGTGACATGTGAAAATGATATGAAATTCAAATTTTTGTGTGTACATGTAAAGCTTTATTGGAATGCAGTCATGCCCAGTTATTGGCCTGCAAAAACTATATTATTTACTATATTATATTGTAGTGGAAAATTCCACTGAGAGGGCTCTACCCCATTGTCTTCCCTAAGCAGCTATAAACTGCTTGCAACAACTCCTGCTAAGGTGAGATAAGACAGGAAGACACTCCATAGGAACTCTGTACCTGGAACTAAGGTTTCTCCGGACTCTGCCCCCACTAAAGAATGACCTCATTGTAACTATACCCCACTTCCTCACTCATTAACTGTGCCCCAAGCAAAATGTATAAAAGACTGATACTTCTTTATTCGGGGCTCAGAATTTGGGGAGAAAAATCCCCTCTGGGCCCGCTGGCGTATATAAACCTGTTTTGCCAATACTTCTGTGTGCCTCTCTGTCTATTCCTGGTCAACTCTGCTGTAACAATACATGGCCCTTCACAAAAAAATGTTGCCCTGTTAGAGGACACACCCTTTAGGGTTTTCTGATGATCTTATGGGAGACATTTTATAAACTCTGTGGTTATAACTGTTAATAGCAGAAAATAGTTCTTGCCTATAGATGCATGAATAAATTCTGCCTGGGGGAGAGAGTCCCACTCCCAATTTTTTTTTTTTTGGAAATGGGGTCTTGCTCTGTCACCCAGGCAGTGGTGTAATCATAGGTCACTGCCACCTTGATCTGCTGGCCTCAAGCGATCCTCCCACCTCGGCCTCCCAAAGTGCTGGGATTACAGGCGTGAGCCACCGCGCCGGCCACATGTATTCACTTTCACATCTATATAAGAGCCATGATCTTACCTTTTTTTTGAAAATTATGCTTAAGCACTTCCTACTGTTGTCGAGAACCTCCGCCTGGTAATTTCAGGCCCCATATTTTACTGCATCTTGGTGGTAAACCTCCAACATGGTTAAAGGAAAAATTTCAAAAACATTAAAAAGGTCAAATTATGATTCCTCTGACTTCATCAACAAAAATGTGTATTTCGTGGCAACTGCAGCCCCAGCATTTCCAAAGAGGTAAGAGAACTTTGCTAACTCCCTCCTTTTCTCATTTTAGTTTTCCTTTCTATAATTTTGTACTTTATTTTGATGTCTTCATGACTGATGATGCACGGCATCAGGGATTGGAAATCTGGCCTTATGGTGTCAAAAAACAAAATTACAGTCAATTTAGTTTATACATTTAATTGACCTTTTTTTTTTTCACAATTCGTGAATCAGGGCAGCCTTTATTCCAAAATAAGATGAGAGCTCCCCCTGGGCCACAGCAGAACAGTGGGCTTTGTAGGGTGGGAATAAGGAAATAGAACAATAGAAAAAAGAAACTGTTAGTATCAGGTTACGTTTTTTGGTAAGGGTTAAAGCAGAGGGTACTTCCTGACTGAGGTCCACTAGAATCTCCTCATTTCAGGAAAAACTGGTCTGCTTTGGGATCTCTCTGCTTCCTTAAAGTTTCAGTTTGGTTATGCAGCACTCAGCACGAGTTAAGGCGTTTTGCTTTGTTCTGTGCGCCTAGCGCGGGAGCTGAGCAGAAAACAGCGGCCTCCCAGAACTTTGGTTAACATTAATCTGACCATTCGGTAATCTGTAAACAGATTAAGTGGATTACTGGGTACTGGCTGGGAGACACTGAAGGATGGATTAGGAATCTACGGCCGCAAGGAAGAACACCTGTCGACATCTGGACCTGCGATTTCATGTGTTTCTGTTGAAGAAGTTCAGGACATGCCAGCCCCGACACATGCCACTTTGGCATATTCATTATTTTGAGTTAAAGGCACTTGAAAAACAGCAGACACAAGGACACTCGATCTTCCATTGTCTTCCGAGAAGCAGGAGATGAAATTCTCGCAGGACAGGGGCACTCCCTGTGGCGGGAGGAGGAAACGTTCCATCCCCAGAGGCGGAGCGGAGGCCGTGAGAAAGCTGTGCACGTCGTCGGGCCTTTTCCAAACAGCTCTCACCTTCGTGGAGAGCCTCCATACATATTTTATGGTCTTTTCCATGATCGCCACTCTTCGTTCAAACCAACATATGAACACTTCGATCTAGTCGCTTCTTTGGGTCTCCGTTTTGCTTGCGAGGGCTCCCACGTATATGTGAGTAAGCTTCCCTGTTAACCTGTCTCATGTCCATCCCAGCCAGAGACCTCAGGGGAGAGGAGGAAATTCTACCTCCCCTAGGCTGCACTGAGCTGTCGTCCAGTCCGGAGTGTACTGTCGTGATCTTAGCTCACTGCAGCCTAGAACTCCTGGGCTCAAGCCATCCTCCTGTGTCAGCCTCCTGAGTAGCTGGGACTACAGGCATGTGCCATCACACCAGGCTAATTTTTAAACAATTTTTTGTAGAGACGGGGTCTTACTGTGTTGTCCCAGTTAGAGTTTTTATTTCTATATTTCCATTGCCTGTCTTTGGAAGTTGTTCTAATCTTGGGAGGGCTGCATCATTTGCCTTGTCTTTGGGACACCTCTTGCATCTATGGTTAGGTATGTCGAAAGTCTTATTGGTTTTTGCTTTGAGTCACTTGGAGTAGGTGTACTTTTGATTCTAAAAAAAAAGAAAAAGAAAAGGAAAATTTAATGTTTATCCTGGCTCGCTGAAAACTGATAATAAAATATTGGTAAGGATTTTTTCTTTTTTTAAGGAGCTCTATGGTCTGAGACTGTCCTCGATGGTGGCTACTGTTCCGGGTCCGATAGGAACGATTTTTAAGGCTGTCTCTCCTAAACTAACATGAAACTATGTTCTCAGAGGGCTGTTAGGAAACGAACACAAGTGAAAAATGTGTATGTAACATTTTTCTACTTCTTGATGGTATTGCTGGAAGTTAATTTGTAAAAGAATTCTGCTTTATTGGCTTTTAAAAAGAAGCTCTTACGTAAATCAAGACTCGTCAAACAAGCTCATATTATCTCTAGCTGTTTAAGATTATAAAACTATTAACTATAAATTATAACACTATAAAAACAACCTAAGAACAAAACATGCAATGAAAGTGAATTGTGCCGGGTGAGGAAGCACGTGCTTGTAAACCCAGCTACTCCAGAGGCTGAGGCAGGCAGATTGCTTGAGGTCAGGGGTTTGAGACCAGCCTGGGCAACATAGCAAGACCCCATCTTTAAAAAAAAAAAAATTTATTTTAATAAACAAATTAGTCTTTGATTATTTTTGATAAAAATGAGCATGGTTATAGAGAGAAAAATTCTGTTTCTCTAAAAACTATACGCACCCCTGGCTGGGCGCAGTGGCTCACTCCTATACCAAGACTTTGGGAGGCTAAGGTGACAGGATGGCCTGAGGCCAGAAGTTTGAGACCAGCCTGAGCAACATAGTGAGACCCTGTCTCTACAAAAGAATTTTTAAAAAATTTAGCCAGGCGTGGTGGCACATGCCAGTAGTCCCAGCTACTCAGGAGGCCGAGGCAGGAGGATCGCTTGAGCCCAGGAGTTTGAGGCTGCAGTGAGCTATGATGATGCCACTGCACTGTACCCAGAGCGACTAAGTGAGACTGTCTTCAAAAAAAAAAAAAAAGTACCAACCACTGTAAGAACCGGTTCCCCTCGGCCCCAGGAACAGAGAAGCCGAGTCACCGAGGATGCAAGTGGCAAAGGAGTTTATTTGCTGGCTCGAGCTAGGGTCCAAGTCCCAGAGCACCAACGCAGTGGCCTCCCTAGGAACCAGGACCCCGCCCCGGGGTAAAAGTGAAGCTTTTATACTTTTGGTTGCCACGACACACCGGTGGCATACGATAAGCTGAGCCCACCATCCCCTTTCCCCCTTTGTCCATTGGTTCCTTTAAAAGTGGAGGATTGTTTTGACCCCTGATTGGGTGGTCCCAAGCCTCAGGATTTTCAATTTTCGCGATACCGCCAGTTCTGATCTGCGTTTGGGGAGGGGGACTGAGACTTAGGCCTACTCTAGGAAGTTCAGCCTGTCATGGAGTTACTCCTGCCCTGTTTTTTTTGATTAACTATATTTGACTAACAACTAAAAGCAAGCACGGTTACAGAAGCAAATGGCATTAGTTAAAATCAAAGAGAACACATTTTTCTAATCTAAAACAGTTTCTGTTCCACACAAAACAAAGTACATTCTTCTACTATCAATTCCTGCCTTTCACCACTCCTTGCCATCACGAAAGACATTCAAACTGCAAACCAAATGATTGATTGGATTCGTTGAATCGCCCCCACCACCATTTAAAGATGTTTCAAACCCATCTAAGAATCTTGACTGACAGTCGTCTGGATTGAAAAGCCAAGCTTATAGTTGGTTCGAACGTTAACCTGTTTCCCTTTTCTTTCCGTAGAAATGCCGCTCGGTAAACGCCTGACTGTGCACAGCGTGTGGCGGCCTAACTCGGGGGTTCCCAGTCCCCCTCACGCCACCACCTTCTGCAGCCAGTGCAGCCGTGTAGCCGGACTGACCTATTCTCAGGACTAAGAGGTCGAGTCAGCAGAATGGGGCACGATGCGCTTCCATTTATGATTTAGTGCTTGTGCCAGTCTAGGTTTCTCCCATTTCATAGATCTCAGAGCTCACGACTTCTAACGCGAATTTCTCTCCACAATCCCCGATTCAGCTTTGAACATATGAATCTTCCGAGGAAGTTTCAAATGGGGG
>NW_012150152.1:1242798-1252712 GCF_000956105.1 Propithecus coquereli
GCCGCGCGCTCTTTCTTACTCTCCCACTCAGCAGTGACAGCGATCTACAAGGACAGAAGCCTTCTGTGACCCCAAAATATGCTGGGGAGGGGGTTTCTCACCCCGGAACAATCAATTCTGCATCAGACCTCTGCCGGGCGTCCCCCAACTCAATTCAGACGCTGTCCACCTGGAGGTGGCATCAGAGCCCTCCGGGTGAGGGCCCGGTCCCACGGGACTGCCCCGCCCCATTCGGTGCCAGTGGCAAGTCCGGGCCTCTGGAACTTCTGACCGCCGTGCTCCCGGGGGGCTCCCGCCGTCCCCTGTTTGGTTAGAGGAAGCTGTACAGGAGCTCACAGAACTGCGGGAGACGCTGTTCACTTGTACTTGTTTGCCATGAAGGGCACGGCGGAGGGGCCGATGAAGAGATGTATAGGAGAGGTGGGGGCTCCCACGTCTTCCCCGGGGGGTGCACCCCCCTCCAGGAACCTCCCCGTGTTCGGCTACCCAGAAGCCCCCCAAACCCCCTCCTCCCGGGCTCTTATGGAACCTTCGCTGGACACGACTGATTGACAACCACCTAGAGATGTCACTGGATGAAAGGGGACGATCGAACACTAACGGCCCGTCCGTTCAGGCTCCCCTAAGCCTCTCCGCGCAGCCCTGCTTCCCCCAGGCTGTGGGGCCAGACCCCCTCGGGAGTGGGGACCGCATACCCTACAATCGGATGAGGGTCCTGCCTTGGACAGGTGACAGGAGGGCGGGAGAAAGTCTGGGAGACAGACTCACCTTCCCGGGCTGAAGCTAAAGCGCCCCGACATTGTACCAGAAGACTGTCCGTACACCTAGATATCTCCATTAGGTGTCGCAACCCGCCACTGCTAAAAAGCTGAACTTGACTTTGGGGAGCCCCAGGGCCTACGACATCCTCCCGGGAAAAGTGACCTCACATCTGGCTTCCTGGATCAGCCTTACGGGGCGGTCCTGGCCAACCAAGAACCTTAGGACGTTTCGGGCACATGGAGAAGAGAGGAATTGGATTAAACTTAGAGATGCTGCAGGTGGTACCCGGTGAAGTTTGTTGCCTCAAGTTGGGAAATGACACAAGCTTTTGAAAGTCCACGCCAAGATCCCTTATGGACACCTCCAGCGTCAGGACAAATCCAAGAAGACCTGCCACGGAGGGTCTTTGCGATTAATTTTTAACAAAAAGGACAACTTGGCCCTCTCCCCGCCCAGACCTTGTGGGAAAGCCGGTTTGGCGTCCACCTGTACAAGTCTTGTCAACGTTCCTGATCCCTGGTCCCCTCCGAACACGGGACCAGCTCCCTCGCCAGTAACGGATTAAACAAGAGCTTCTGCGTGTTCTCTTCACATCCGCACAAGGAATGTGGTTTCTCCCTTCCTTGAAAACCATCCTCCGACACATGCTGTTGTTCTCAGGTGCTGGAGACTAGCGTTCTAGCTCCAGAGTCTACTGCTCGTTGGGGATTGGCACATTTGCCTTGACCTTCCCTGGAAGACGGTGATTTTTTTTCTCCAGTGAGCACATTATTCCAGACTCCCCAATGTCCCCACCCCATCCTCTGTCCTTGCCTGGCCCCAGTTGCCATCCTCTGGCTCAATGCCTATTACATAATGTGGGGTCAGCATGACAGGGGTGGGTAGGGATGCTTGTTGAATGAATGAATACCTTTTTAGCTTGATGAACTCCTACTCACCCTCTAAAACCCTAGCCCCCAATGACCCTCTTCCCAATACAAACCTTCAATTCCCCTGTGGGCTCAGTCACCCTTGGCCCCTCTGCCTGATCCTCATGGGATGAGGGATGTCTGTCTGGCTCTGCATATTTTTCCTCCAGTGAACACAGTCTTCCAGACTCCCCAAACAATGTCCCCACCCCATCCTCTGTCCTTGCCTGGCCTCAGTTCCCATTGTCTGGCTCAATCCATGTTACCCAGTGTGGAGTCAGCATGACAGGGGTGGGTAGGAATGTATGTTGAATGAATGAATACCTTTTTGGCCTGATGAACTCCTATTCACCCTTGAAAACTCCAGCTCCAATGCCCCTCTTCCCAATGCTGAGCCTTCATTCCCCCTGTGGCCTCATTCACCCCTGGCCCCTCCCTCTGATCCATTTCTGACCCATGGGACTAGGGATATCTGTGTGGCTCCGCATCCCCTGGGCAGGGGACTCCCTATCTAAGGCCTCTCAGGGGCTCCTGCATTATGCCTGTCCGTAGTGGGGGAATCGCTGACTTGTGAAATGAATCGCAGCATGCAGAAGGGTTTATTAAACGTTTCATTTTAATACTATTCTCAGTGAGGCAGGATTCTCAATCCCGGGGCAGCATTTTCCACCTGGGCCTCCTGAGATGCACGAAGTTACCCGGGCGGCGCGCGGTGGCTGCTGAGGGCTGGGGTCACAGAAGAGCAGCAGCTGGGCCCTCGCTCTTCCTGCAGCAGCTGCCTCCCAGGCCAGCGGCGTCACTTGAAGCAGACCTTCCTGCGCGACCTGGCCAGGGGTCTGCAGACGTCCGGCTTCTCGCCCTGCAAGGGACGAGCCAGGGTCGCAGTCCTGGAAGGACAACCCACCCCCGCCTGCCGATCCCTCTGCTCCCGCCCAGCTCACCTCCCACAGCTGGCAGACGACGGCCAGGAGCTGGCTAGGGTCTTCTAAGACTTTCTGCAACAACGAAGACAGGAGGTCACGCCATCCCACCTTCCCCAACGCACGCATCCTGCTCCCGGCCAGAAGGGGCTGCACGTGGTCCCCAGCGGGCCCCCTGCCTCCCGCCTCCCAGCCCGGCGGGCACGCCCCTCCCCCTGGGCCTATCCCGGGGGCAAGCTGAGGGTGCAGGGACTCCTACCCCATTGACGGTGACCCAGGGCACGTATTTATGGGGCGGCTGCAGAGCGTCCGTCCGCTGGGCGTTGGCGTGCATGAGCTCCGTGCCGCGCTCCCCCGTGGCACACTCCATGATGGCGTCTGGTGACACCTCTGGGGCGTAGAGCTCTAGGCACTGGGTGGGGTTGGGGGGGCCGGGGTGTTGCCTCAGCTTCCTCCGTGTTATCGCCCAACGGTCCCCCCAGCGGCCCTGAGCCCAGCCTGTTTCCTCACTGGGGAGAGGGGACAGTCGGCTTTCACAGTGACACAGAGAGGAGGTGCTTAATACTTGCCTCCAAGGTAGGGGCTCAGCTGTTGCTGCCTCCCAGCCCCCTTGCCGTCCCCTTTAAGACCAGACCTGCAGCTTCTGACCTCCATGGTCTCACACTGTCCTCAGAGCCTCCGCACATGCCGATCCCTCTGCCGGGAACACCCTTCCTCCTTCTTCCCCAGCGTCTCCTCAGTGTCCTCTCTGACCAGACCCAGTCTGACCCTACAGGCCTGGGGGTGTCTCTGAGTGATTCGTCTTAGGTGGTCCACGTGTTTGGTGAATGAATAAATGATGGTAGCAGATGACTCAGTCCTTAGGGAGTTAATTTTCACAATCCCCCAGGGAAGTAGGTTGGGCCTGTCCTATCATGTCCACACCCCTTCATCCGTGTCCCTGCACATTCCTGGTCATCCTTCCACGCCCAACTCAGAGATGCCTCTTCCAAGAAGTCCTCCCAGATCCACTCCTGACCCCGGGAGACCTGTGTTCCCCTGATTCAGAGATGAGGCTTCCAGAGGGGAGGCTGTTTCCCTGGGGCTGCACAGACAGGGGTGGGCAGGGCCAGGACTTGAACCTGTGTCTGCCCGGGCACAGGAAAGGCCGCCTGCCGCCCTCCCCTCTTCCTGTCAAAGGAGGGTGTCACTTACTGGTTTGAGATTTTTCTCCATGTCATCCAACTCCTCCACGCAGACAACGGTCAGGAAGGCCACCTCCGCCTCCAGCATGTCCAACAGGCAGGCCTGGGCGCCGGCGGGGGAACAGGAGCGGAGTGAGGGGGGCCCAGAGCACCCCAACACCCTCTGGGAATAACCACAGGTGCCCTCTGAGGCTGCGCTGAGTGACGAGTGGGGACGGAGCCGAGAGCTTCGTAGCCGCCTCGCGCACAGCAGGCAGTGTCCCCAGACCTGCGCAGCCCGCCCGGCCTCTGGGGTCTCTCACCTCCACCTTGTTGAGCCTGCACTCCTGCTCCCCGTGCTGGCACTCGAATTCCCACCTGCCGCTGACATTCCTTTCCTGCAAGGCAGCGGAGCGAGTGCTGGCTGGCAGGCTGGGTGCCTGCTCCCTGCCCACGTGCCTCAGTTTCCCCAGTGCCCACGCACCTGAGCGTTTCCATAGGGCACCAGGGTGACAATGAGGATCTCCCGGGCCAAGGCCATGTTGGGAAGAGGTCTCAGGCCAGGGAGCACCGGCAGGCGCAGCGCAGTTGGCTGATCCAATCTGCAGAGGAGGACAAGGTGTGAGGCACGCGCTGCCCTGGCCAGCTCCCCACTTCTCTGAGCCCTGCTTGCTTTTCTAGAAACAGAGCTCCAAACAGTAGGCGCTTCATCTTGAAGTCTTTCTAGAACTTACCAGACAGAATCCTCAGTTTGATGCGTAGTTTATTGTGTCCCTAAACCTTCCTAAACCTCAGTGTGTCCGCAAAAGGGCCATGACGCATATTTACAAATAGTAGGCACTTAATGTATGCACAGTCTTTCGTTTCCTCCAGGTCAGGTGAAACCCCTGACCGAGAAATACTGCATACAATAAGGGCTCAATGCATGCACATTCTGAGTCATTCCCTTCAACCCTGCCTCTTCAGATGCACATACCACAGGAGCCTAATGCATGCGCATTTCTTGCCACTTCACCCCCAGAGCATTGGTGCTGAGCTGAGCAAGGCCCTATACCCAGATGAGTCATTTATTCTTCCTCTCAAGGGACCTACATGAACCTCTCCCACATCAAGCTGAACATAGATGGCGACTGATACATGCTGACTTCCGGCTTCAGCAGAGCAAGGCAGGCAGCCGCGTCTCTGGAGCCAAGAGCCAGTTGCTCAGATTCTGGGGCGTGTTTGCTGCGTCCCAGAAGCATGTGAGCCCTTCCCGGCTGGGACGAGCCTGCAGCCAGGGCCACTGGCAGTGCCTTCTGAGGGGACCCAGCTCCTGCCCCAGAAGCACACAGTGGGTGCTCAGTGAACCCCCGCCGGGGTGGGCAGGGGACAGCGGCGTGTCCCAGGCATGGGATGAGAAGGGGAAACGACTGTGACCACAGAACTGGAGGATTGAAAGGGGCTTTTCTCAGCGGCAGCCAGAACTGTGTCCCCTGGGGCCCTGGGCTTCCTCTGTGGAGTCCCTTGCCCCTACAGGGTGCAGGTCCCGCTCAGCCCACCTGCCTCGTCAGTGTCCCTGCCTGGCAGGCATCTGGCCTCTGGGCCACCTGGGACTCCTGGGCCGCAGCGGGGGCAGGAAGGGCAGGAGCGCTGACGAGGCCGCCATGGCGGAGGCAAAGGTGGGGCAGCGGGGCGGTCGCCGGGGAAGGAGCCCCTGTGTGCCTGCTGGGCCCTCCTCCCTGGGGCCAGCCCCTCTGGCCGCCGCCAGCATCTCGGGGTCTCCCTCCCAGCCCGACCCCAACCCAGCCCACCGGGTGCAGGGGCCCCAGGTCATGAGGCCCCCGGGGAGCCCCGGGATCTCCCTCTGCTCCCGGCCATCAGCTCTGCCCAGCGACGTGAGGCCCCAGCAATGCACCTGCAGGGGAGGGGGCGGGGCCTTCGGCCACAGACGAGCAGACAGCGGTGAGCGAGGGGGGCATCTCCCGGTGCCCAGGACCCATTCAGGATGGAGCCTGCACTCTCACGGGGTGGGGGGCGTCCCCTGGCTGAAATTAGGCAGGACTGGGCAGCCTGAGTCCCCTGCTGCCCGCCTGGCTTGGGACCAGGCCTCCCATCCAACCTGCACCGACGGCCCCTCCCCCACCCTCTGGCTCCCCAGGAGCCCGGGCCTCCTGACCATGGCCCGGGTCATGCCCCGCTGACTGAGGCTTGGCCACAGCTGGGCCAGAAAGCAGAAGCCGGCATGGGGAGGGGAGCCTCACTAGTCTAGGGGCCCCTGGGTGGGGGAAAGAAGAGCCCCGTTTCTTCTCTCCCGGTCCGAGGCTCGTGGGAGGTCAGGGCTTCCAGGCCCTCGAGGAACTCCTGTTGGGGGAGAGAAGCTAGCCTGCCAGCTACAGGAGTCCCCTCGAGAAGGGGTCTTACTCTGTCACCCAGGCTGGAGAGCAGTGTTGAGATCATAGCTCACAGCAGCCTCCAACTCCTAGGCTCAAGCCATCCTCCTGCCTCGGCCTCCCGAGTAGCTGGGACACAAGTAGGAACCTGTGCACCCTATATGTTTCTGTTGAAGAAGTTCAGGACACGCCACCCCCAAATAAGCCACTTTGGCGTATTGATTATTTTGAGTTAAAGGCACTTGAAAAACAGTAGACGCAAGGAGGGCACTCGGATCTTCGTTTTTCTTCCCGAAAGCAGGTGATAAAATTCCTGCATTAGGCCAGTTCCTCTCTGATTAAAAAAAAAACAAAATTCCCGCATGAAAGGTACACTGCCTGTCCCAGGAGGAAGAAACATTATTATCACAAGGCGTGAAGGCCAAGAGAGATCTGTACAAACAGACCTTGATGAAATAACTGTTACCTTTCTGAATCTCTCTCTCTGTCTCTCTCTCTCTATGCATGTATATGTTTATATATATATACATTTTAATTTCAGCATATTATGGGGGTACAGATGTTTAGGTTACGTATGTTGCCCTTGCCTCCCCCTTCCCCCACTATATATATATATATATATTTTTTTTGAGACAGAGTTTCACTTTGTTGCCCTGGGTAGAGTGCTGTGGTGTCATCATAGTTCACTGCAGCCTCCAACTCCTGGGCTCAAGCGATCCTCCTGCCTGAGCCTCCCGAGGAGCTGGGACTACAGGCGTGTGCCACCACGCCTGACTAATTTTTCTATTTTCAGAGGAGACGGGGTCTCGCTCTTTCTCAGGCTGGTCTCAAACTCCTGGCCTCAAAGGATCCGCCCGCCTCTGCCTCCCGGAGTGCTGGGATTACAGGCCACTGCGCCCAGCCCTGTCCATATATCTTACTTTCTTTTCCATGATCGTCACTCTTTGTTGAACCTAGCGTTTGAACACCTAGGCCTGGTCACTTTTTTTGGGTCCTCATAGTTATGTATGTGCTCCCATGTACGGTGAATATAGTTTTCTTGCTTTTGTCCTGTAAATCTGTCTTCTGTCTGTGCCAGCCTTAGATCCTCGAAGGTTAGAGAAAAATTTGACCTCTTTTACACTGTGCTTACTCCTGCCCCGCGGCTGAGATGTCAGAATTAAAGCCGTGAATTCTGTCTGCGTGGCGATTTGCCTGTCATTGAAAACGACTTCGCCTCTGACCATGTGGGCATGTGGCACCTTCCTGCATAGGGAGGTGTGACAGGCACAGTTCTGTGCAGGCCTCAAGTCCCCCTCGCCTGTGCCCACCTGGCGTCCTCCCACCACCTTCACCGTGGGAGAGCCGCGGGAGCATGGCGGGTGTGAGCACGGTGGTGCGCGGATCCCTCGTGGGGCTCTGAGGGTGTCGTCAAGGTCCCTAATCGGCTGGTCTGAGTTCCCCGAAGGGAAGGTGTGTCGGTGCCCTCGCCGCCGTGCCTGTCCCCTTGCCTGCCACACCTTCCCTCAGTCATTCCCTGAGGGCTCAGCGTGGCCAGGGTCCCGCCGCACTGTCCGGTCACTGTGTGTCGCTTTCCCTATTTTAGTCTTCGGAATCAATGACTAAACCCAGCCCTGTCAGGAGGTGGGAGTGGAGCCGAACGTCCCCTCCCAGAAGGGAGAGTAGCTACTGTTGCGGTCGGACCCGTCACCAGTGGAAACGCACGATGCCGCGCGCTCTTTCTTACTCTCCCACTCAGCAGTGACAGCGATCTACAAGGACAGAAGCCTTCTGTGACCCCAAAATATGCTGGGGAGGGGGTTTCTCACCCCGGAACAATCAATTCTGCATCAGACCTCTGCCGGGCGTCCCCCAACTCAATTCAGACGCTGTCCACCTGGAGGTGGCATCAGAGCCCTCCGGGTGAGGGCCCGGTCCCACGGGACTGCCCCGCCCCATTCGGTGCCAGTGGCAAGTCCGGGCCTCTGGAACTTCTGACCGCCGTGCTCCCGGGGGGCTCCCGCCGTCCCCTGTTTGGTTAGAGGAAGCTGTACAGGAGCTCACAGAACTGCGGGAGACGCTGTTCACTTGTACTTGTTTGCCATGAAGGGCACGGCGGAGGGGCCGATGAAGAGATGTATAGGAGAGGTGGGGGCTCCCACGTCTTCCCCGGGGGGTGCACCCCCCTCCAGGAACCTCCCCGTGTTCGGCTACCCAGAAGCCCCCCAAACCCCCTCCTCCCGGGCTCTTATGGAACCTTCGCTGGACACGACTGATTGACAACCACCTAGAGATGTCACTGGATGAAAGGGGACGATCGAACACTAACGGCCCGTCCGTTCAGGCTCCCCTAAGCCTCTCCGCGCAGCCCTGCTTCCCCCAGGCTGTGGGGCCAGACCCCCTCGGGAGTGGGGACCGCATACCCTACAATCGGATGAGGGTCCTGCCTTGGACAGGTGACAGGAGGGCGGGAGAAAGTCTGGGAGACAGACTCACCTTCCCGGGCTGAAGCTAAAGCGCCCCGACATTGTACCAGAAGACTGTCCGTACACCTAGATATCTCCATTAGGTGTCGCAACCCGCCACTGCTAAAAAGCTGAACTTGACTTTGGGGAGCCCCAGGGCCTACGACATCCTCCCGGGAAAAGTGACCTCACATCTGGCTTCCTGGATCAGCCTTACGGGGCGGTCCTGGCCAACCAAGAACCTTAGGACGTTTCGGGCACATGGAGAAGAGAGGAATTGGATTAAACTTAGAGATGCTGCAGGTGGTACCCGGTGAAGTTTGTTGCCTCAAGTTGGGAAATGACACAAGCTTTTGAAAGTCCACGCCAAGATCCCTTATGGACACCTCCAGCGTCAGGACAAATCCAAGAAGACCTGCCACGGAGGGTCTTTGCGATTAATTTTTAACAAAAAGGACAACTTGGCCCTCTCCCCGCCCAGACCTTGTGGGAAAGCCGGTTTGGCGTCCACCTGTACAAGTCTTGTCAACGTTCCTGATCCCTGGTCCCCTCCGAACACGGGACCAGCTCCCTCGCCAGTAACGGATTAAACAAGAGCTTCTGCGTGTTCTCTTCACATCCGCACAAGGAATGTGGTTTCTCCCTTCCTTGAAAACCATCCTCCGACACATGCTGTTGTTCTCAGGTGCTGGAGACTAGCGTTCTAGCTCCAGAGTCTACTGCTCGTTGGGGATTGGCACATTTGCCTTGACCTTCCCTGGAAGACGGTGATTTTTTTTCTCCAGTGAGCACATTATTCCAGACTCCCCAATGTCCCCACCCCATCCTCTGTCCTTGCCTGGCCCCAGTTGCCATCCTCTGGCTCAATGCCTATTACATAATGTGGGGTCAGCATGACAGGGGTGGGTAGGGATGCTTGTTGAATGAATGAATACCTTTTTAGCTTGATGAACTCCTACTCACCCTCTAAAACCCTAGCCCCCAATGACCCTCTTCCCAATACAAACCTTCAATTCCCCTGTGGGCTCAGTCACCCTTGGCCCCTCTGCCTGATCCTCATGGGATGAGGGATGTCTGTCTGGCTCTGCATATTTTTCCTCCAGTGAACACAGTCTTCCAGACTCCCCAAACAATGTCCCCACCCCATCCTCTGTCCTTGCCTGGCCTCAGTTCCCATTGTCTGGCTCAATCCATGTTACCCAGTGTGGAGTCAGCATGACAGGGGTGGGTAGGAATGTATGTTGAATGAATGAATACCTTTTTGGCCTGATGAACTCCTATTCACCCTTGAAAACTCCAGCTCCAATGCCCCTCTTCCCAATGCTGAGCCTTCATTCCCCCTGTGGCC
>NW_012150152.1:1253692-1335265 GCF_000956105.1 Propithecus coquereli
TTGCTGCCTCCCAGCCCCCTTGCCGTCCCCTTTAAGACCAGACCTGCAGCTTCTGACCTCCATGGTCTCACACTGTCCTCAGAGCCTCCGCACATGCCGATCCCTCTGCCGGGAACACCCTTCCTCCTTCTTCCCCAGCGTCTCCTCAGTGTCCTCTCTGACCAGACCCAGTCTGACCCTACAGGCCTGGGGGTGTCTCTGAGTGATTCGTCTTAGGTGGTCCACGTGTTTGGTGAATGAACAAATGATGGTAGCAGATGACTCAGTCCTTAGGGAGTTAATTTTCACAATCCCCCAGGGAAGTAGGTTGGGCCTGTCCTATCATGTCCACACCCCTTCATCCGTGTCCCTGCACATTCCTGGTCATCCTTCCACGCCCAACTCAGAGATGCCTCTTCCAAGAAGTCCTCCCAGATCCACTCCTGACCCCGGGAGACCTGTGTTCCCCTGATTCAGAGATGAGGCTTCCAGAGGGGAGGCTGTTTCCCTGGGGCTGCACAGACAGGGGTGGGCAGGGCCAGGACTTGAACCTGTGTCTGCCCGGGCACAGGAAAGGCCGCCTGCCGCCCTGTCCCCCTCTTCCTGTCAAAGGAGGGTGTCACTTACTGGTTTGAGATTTTTCTCCATGTCATCCAACTCCTCCACGCAGACGACGGTCAGGAAGGCCACCTCCGCCTCCAGCATGTCCAACAGGCAGGCCTGGGCGCCGGCGGGGGAACAGGAGCGGAGTGAGGGGGGCCCAGAGCACCCCAACACCCTCTGGGAATAACCACAGGTGCCCTCTGAGGCTGCGCTGAGTGACGAGTGGGGACGGAGCCAAGAGCTTCGCAGCCGCCTCGCGCACAGCAGGCAGTGTCCCCAGACCTGCGCAGCCCGCCCGGCCTCTGGGGTCTCTCACCTCCACCTTGTTGAGCCTGCACTCCTGCTCCCCGTGCTGGCACTCGAATTCCCACCTGCCGCTGACATTCCTTTCCTGCAAGGCAGCAGAGCGAGTGCTGGCTGGCAGGCTGGGTGCCTGCTCCCTGCCCACGTGCCTCAGTTTCCCCAGTGCCACGCACCTGAGCGTTTCCGTAGGGCACCAGGGTGACGTTGAGGATCTCTTTGACGAAAAGCCATGTTGGGAAGAGCTCTCGGACCAAGAAGTACCGGCAGCCGTTACAAAGAGCCTCGTAGTAGAGGGTCACGTTGACGAGTGACGCGTCAGACTTCCTGACGGGTGACTGCAGGCACAGTTCACTCATCTGCAGAGAAGGAAAAGGTGTCATCAGGTGCCGTCCTGGGCAGCTCCCTTCTTTCTCTGAGCCCTGCTTGGTATTCTTCTAGAAAGGGAACTGCAAACAGTAGGTGCTTCACCTTGCACCCCTTCTAGACCTTACCAGGGGAATCTTCACTTTGAGGCTTTGCTGTGTCCCTAAACCTTCCTAAACCTCAGTATGTTAGCAAAAGGGTCATGACACAGACTTCCAAACAGTAGGCACTTAATGTACGCACAGTCTTTCCTTTCCTCCAGGTCAGGTGAAATTCCTTTCCCAGAAGAACTGCATACAGTAAGGGCTCAAGGAATGCACATTCCTGGTCATTGCCTTTTCGGAGGCACATACCACAGAGCCTAATGCATGCGCATTTCTTGCCACTTCACCCCCAGAACCTTGACCCTGAGCTGAGCAAGGCTCTATACCCAAGTGGACTGATTTATTCTTCATCTCAAGGGACCCACGTGAACCTCTTCGAATGAACAGAGGTGGCGACTAATACATGCTGACTTCCGGCTTCAGCAGAGCGAGGCAGGCGGCTGCGTCTCTGGAGCCAAGAGTCAGTTGCTCAGATTCCGGGGCGCGTTTGCTGCGTCCCAGAAACACGCGAGCCCTTCCGGGCTGGGACGGGCCCGCAGCCGGGGCCACCGGCAGCGCTGAGCACCCGGCCTTCTGAGGGGACCCAGCTCCTGCCCCAGAAGTACACAGCGGGCGCTCAGTGAATCCCCGCCGGGGCGGGCAGGGGAAAGCTGCGTGTCCCAGACATGGGACGAGAAAGCGAAAGGACCGGCAGAGAGCGCGGCCACCGGGACGGAAGGGGGTTTCAGCACCAGCCAGAACAGCGTCCTGTCCCGGGCCCGACTGTCCCCTGTGGGTCTGGGGAGCACGGAGGAGTCGCCTGCCCCAACAGGCTGCCGGTCCTTTCTGACCGGCCTGCCCCGTTGCTGTCCGTACCTTGCAGGTGCCTGGCCTCTGGTGCGCGAGTGACGCCCGCGCGGCCGCGGGGTCCGCCAGCAGCGGCAGCAGGGGCAGGAGCAGCAGGAGCGGTGGCAGGGCCATCCCCGCGGGGTCAGAGGTGTGGCAGTGGGAGCAGCTGCTGGAAGAACGAGCCGCCTTTAACCAGGCGGTGGCCCGGCCCCCAAGTTGGGCCCGCCTCCCCGTGCCCACGCCCCCAGGGCCCTGGCCAGCATCTCCGGGATCCTGGCGTCCGTCTGTCCGTGGGACCTCAGCTTTCCTCTCTGCGTCTCCCTTTCCAACGCGAGCCCTGCCAGGTGCTGGGCCCAAGTCATGAGGCGTCCAGGTGCCCTCGACGCCCCTTTGCATTCCTGGCAGTCAGCCCTGCCCGTCACATGAGGCTCTGGGCGACCAGGGGAGGGGAGGTGGCACCCTCAGAGCCAGACCTGCAGGGAGACCGGGAGAGATGGGGGCATCTCCGCGTGCCCAGGACCCTCTGGGGGCGCCTAGGGTGCTCCTGGCCCTGGTCCCTAGCCTTGGGGACACTCTGTGGGATGGAGCCGGCGCGCTATGGGGGCGATACCCCGCCTGGCCTGGGAGCCCCCGTCAGGCCGAGGGCACAGGACCTGCCCTTGCCCTCTCCCCCTCGGCCTCCCCACCGGGCGCTCCGGACCCATCTCCCGTCCCGCGGGGCTGACTCAGGCTTGGCCACAGCTGGGCTGGAAAGCAGAAGCCGGCGCGGGAGGGGAGCCTCACTTCTCTGGGGGCCCCACCCTGGCGTGGGGCTGGGGGGAGGAGAGCCGTGTTCCTTCTCTCCCGGGTCCGAGGCTCAGGGGGAGCGCGGCCTTCCTGACCCTCAGAGGACTCCCGTGGGGGAGAGAAGGGAGGCTGTGCCAGCCGTGAGAGGGGACGTGGGGGTGGCCATGAGGGACAGTCTACCTGGAACCAGCTTGGCCCCCAGTTTGACTTTGGACTCTGCTGGGGTCCTCAAGAGATGGAGCCTCAGTCTCTCCTTCTGAATAATGGGCAAAACAGTGAGGTTGGGAGTCACAGCCGCCACGGAGGGCTCAGAGGCAGGGGGACAGTTCCCCAGGCTGGGTGTTGGGGGCCTGGGAGGTGCCCACGCAGGCCGCAGCCGGCAGCGAAGGCAGCTCCCGAAAGGGCTGGGTGGAGGCTGGGGGTGTTGGGGGGACCGCGAGACGTCCAGACTGCCGGTCTCAGATGCAGGGCAGGACACAGGACCGGATCCCACAAAGGAAACGCCCCAAACCTGGCTGGGAGATGGAGCTGAGACCCCAGCTCTGCAGCCTGTGTCCCCCTCCAGTTCTGGGGGGCCCAGCTAGGACGTGTCCCCACACGTAGCAGCAGGGTTGGGAGCCAGGGCTCCCCTGAAGTGCCAGTGGCGGGATGTACCCCCACCCTGTCCCTCAGATGGCCCAGCCCCTCACAAAGCCTTTTCCTTCTCACAGTCTCCGCTTCACAACTGGCGGGGCCCATTGGAGAACTAACAACAAATAGAACTGCTACAATTTTTCCAGTGGTTACTAAGCACCAGCCCTGATGGAAGAAATCAGAAGTGTAACCTCACAATTGGTTGCTGTCCTGCTTTTGTGCCAGGCACAGGTTGGGCCCCAAACCCATTTTATCACTGAATTCTCAGAGGCGTCCAGTGGGTGCTGGGGGCAGGGACGCCCGAGCCCTCTTGGTAACAAAGAAATGGCTGATCAGAGAGGGGAGGCTAATTTGCCAAGGACACACAGCGGATGGCTGAGCGTGGCTAGACGCCACATGAGCTGCTGTCCCCTTCCCCCACCCATGGCAGCATGGCAGGCGGAGAGGAAGCTGCAGCAGGCGGGCTGTGCTGTTCGTGCCCAGCCCCTGCAGCCCCCGCTCGGCAGCCCCGCGGACCTGGTGGGCTGAGCGCTGGGGCCCTGTGGAGACAGGGGTCCGGGAGGGCCTCAAACCCTGGTGGAGATGCTGGCTCCCTGGGGACATCAAGGACATAGGAGACCAGACCCTTCTGGGTGGCGTGGGGGGTATCATCCACCATGTGACTACTGACGTCGTGCAGCGATGAATGAGGAAGCTGCGGGTCACAGAGCAGGTGACTTTCCCAAGGTCACTGCTGGTGGCTGCGACAGGATTCAAACCTGGCAGGGGGGCCCAGGGTGGAGCCCTGGAAACCCTCAAGGAGTCAGGTCGCAGTCCAGGGTCCCCTGAGCAGGCCAGAGGTCAAACCTCTGCCGCGCGACCTGGGGCAGGGCCCCCCACTTCCAGGACTTGGGCTGCTGAACGAGCAGGGCCGAGGGGGTTCCTGGGCCTCGCCGGCGGCCTGGAGTTAAACCTGAGGCCTGGCCCGCTGCGACCGCGTAAACGCCAGGGCCCCCGCCCGCGGACGCCGCCCTGAAGCCCAGTCACTGACGACAGAACCATCCACCGCGTTCGAGGTTTTATATCCGTAACGACGTACCGTACAAAACCCGCCTCCCGGCGGGCCGGGCAGGCAGTGTGGTGGCCAAGGGCAGTGTAGAAAAGCAGGGCTCTTGTCCCCAAAGAGGAGAGAACAGAGGGCTTCGCAGTCAAGGAAAAAGACAGTCAAAACCCAACATGATCGAGGCGCCCTGAATCTGCGCCCACTGGAAGCGCGTGGGCAGTGTCGCATCTCGGCCACCGAGGCGGCGCGGGCCGCGGGTCCGGGGGGGCTGGGGCCGGCTCACGACTTTATTTGTAATTATTTTTTTGTGGGGCGGGGGGACTTCTCGTCGCGGCCCCATGATGGGGATGAGTCGGCAGCAGGTTTCACTTCTGGATTTGGAGGGGAAGTTGGGGTCCGTGGGGGCAGGTCCCGCCCAGCCCCGAACGTCACGGCCAAGGTTCTTAGAAGCAGCGGAGGGAAGTTCCTTCCTGCCCTGACCCCAGGTCTATGGCTTAAAAATCGGGCCGCCCAGGCTGGGGCCGCGCAGCCCGGGGGCCTCTGTAAACATGGCGGGTGCAGCCAGGAGGGGCTTCCTAGACCCGGGGGGCCTGTCGTGGGCAGGGCAGAGGGTCGGGGGGCTGGGGCACGGTGAGGGCAGTGCCCAGGGAGAAGGGGGGCAGGCAGGACCCCCAACACGGAGACAGAGACAGATGGAGACAGCGATGTGGGGAGAGACTTGGGGAGAGGCGGGGGTAGAGAGGTGCGCTGAGAACCCCAAAGAGAGCCAGGGAGCTGGAGGCCCCTGGGCGCAGCTGGTCTGTCCCGTGGCCCTGGCCCGGGGTGGCTCCGCTTGGCGGGCTCTCGGCAGCGCTCAGCGGGCGGCAGGCGGCGGGCCGGGGCCCGGGGCGCGCACGGGGTGCGCGAGGGTGACGGTGAGCGCGTCGTTGTGCTGCACGAGCGACGCGTGCTGGTAGTGCAGCACCAGCTCCTTCAGAGACCCGTACAGGTTGTAGGGCTCCGCGAAGCCGAAGCCGGTGGCAGTGCGGTAGATGACGCAGTGCTTGGTGTCACCGTCCACCCTGGGGGGCCGACGAGAGGGCAGGTCAGGCGGCCCCCCCTACTTGCCTGCCCAGATGGTCCCTCCTCGCCCCGGCAGCCGCTGGGGGCTTCTTCCTCGCTGCCTTCCGGAGGCCTGGCGCACAGTGGGCGCTCACAGAGAGCTCTGGAAGGAATGCGGGGATCCCCCCGCCCCCCCAGCCTCCAGGCACTCACACCACCGAGCAGGCGTAACAGCCGCGCTGGCTGCTCTCGCGGATGAGGAAGGTGCCGTCCCGCTTGCCGCTCAGCATCTCCTCAGCCTGTGTGCGGTTGATCTTGCCCACGTACCACGTGCGCTCCTCGTGGTGGGGGAGATCGTCCTCGTCTTCCATCAGTGCGTACTGGCTGTGGGGGGCGTGGCGGGAGGGGGGTGCCTGGTCACTCACTGCCAGCACCTGAGGCTCCCCCACACCCCCCAACTGCCTGGACAACTCTTCCTCTGTGGCGAACTCCTACTCGTTCTTCAAAACCCATCCAAAATGGCCCTCTCGTCTGGGAAGCCCTCCCTGCCTCCCTCAAGATGGTCACTCACTCCTCAGTCTCGTTTTTGATCCCCAACCACTCGTTGATTTTCTTCTGCCGGGCGCCTTTCTGGGTGAGCCACCTGAGGGGAAGAGGAAAGGTGGGATCTCACCCACCCAGCCCACGGGGAGCAGGCAGGGGCTGCTGACCTAGGAGCGCACGCTCTGGGCACGATGCCCCTAGTTGCCACAAGGGGGCAACCTTGACCTGGCCTAGGGCAGCGAGAACCCAGGCTGGCTTCCCACTCTGCTAGGGAGCCCCACCCTGCCCCCCAGTTTTCTGCCTCTGTTAACACTTAAGGACCCACCCCCTGGAATGCGCCAGCCCCGGCAAGGCCTTAGTGTCACCAGAGGCCCAGTCCTAAGGGCTGCACAGCCCTGTTGGTCTTTGCACAGGGCAGCTGTCTGTTCCATACCTCAGTTTCCCCAGCTGCAAAGGACAAACTTTACAAGACTTAGAAGGGACTGAAGGAGCCAATACAGACATGGTGCTCAGCACAGCTTGGCACGCAGCAGGCACATGGGCGCGTCTGAGGCTCAGGCAGAAGTGGGGGAGGGCCTCGCTACCGCCCGCAGTAGGTTGGCGGGTGGAGGCGGGATTGGAACCCAGGCTGAGGCTGCCACAGCCACCTCGCGTGCCAGCCTGCACAGCAGGAGTGTATACCGAAGGCGCTCAACCCAACCCTGTGAGAGCCGCGTTGCCATTTCCCAGATGTCTGGCGAAGTTGAGGCTGACTCATGGGGAGCCCTTCCCAGGGGCCCAGGAGGGACAGAGTTCCAGGCCTGACTGACAGCAAAGGGGCTCGTGGGCAGATGAGGGGTCTGGGGAGCGGGGCAGGAAGGGCCACCTGGTGGAGACAGGGAGAGCGAGATGCCTGTAGAGATCTCTGAGCGCCCCAGTGCTGACCGGGACCGGTGGGCACAGAGCCGGCCACTCACACGAGGTACTGGTCTCGGATCTTGCGCAGCTGCATGAGGTCTGGCTTGAGGCTGTTCATGCGCTTGTCGATCTCCCGGTTGTCCGAGGCCTGTGCCCGCAGCTGCTGCTCCAGCTTCGTGCGGCTCTCGTGGATCTCTGCGATGCGAGACTTGAGCCGCTCTGAGTTCAGCAGGATCCTGTGGGAGGGGTGGCTCAGAGGCCTCAGATAGCTCTGGGGTTTTCTTGGGGACCTACTTGGTACCAGACTGTGTACTTCCAGTCTCTAAGCCTGTACACACGCTATTTCCTCTGATTTCTTTCTGGCGAACTCCTATTCATCCTTCAAAGCCCACTACAACTGACCACCCTTCCGCTACAGGTGGAACACCAGCTGTCCCCCTTCATTTCCTCCCTTTCCCTGCCTGCACTGTGCCAGGTCATGGCGGGGTGGGCAGGGCAGAGGAGCGGACTCACCTCTGCATCTCCTTCTCGTTGCCCTCACGCCGGAAGCGCTCTAGATATTCCTTGCTGCACTTCTCCTGCGTCTGGCCCTGCTCTTCAAAGATCTTGATGGTCTCGTTGAAGGCCTCGATTGCTGTGCGCTTCATCTGTAGCTCCTGGAGGAGGGGGTGCATCTTAGCACCTCCTGGAACTCCCCAAAAGTCCCTCCTGAGGGGTGAAGGCAGATCCCAACTCTGAAGTTGAGATTTTGTTCAAGCTGTTCCCTTTACTGGGAGCGTCATTCTTTTAACTCCTACTGTATCAAATGGACTCCTATTCAGCCTTAAAAACCCCACTCCCCAAACCTCCTCCTCCTCTACATATTTCCATAGGTACCTCCAAACACTGGAACCTGTTGACTCTGCCAAGGATTACTGATAAACCCAGTTGCCATGTTCGTAAGTACTTCCCATGTATTATCCCACAGAACCTCCCAGAAGCCCCCTACAAAGAACTGTTATTGTGGAAACTGAGGCTCAGATGACCTAAGTCACTTTTGAGGTCACCATGTTCCTAACTGATCCTGAACAGGTGTCTCGGCCACTGAAAGCCTCAGCTAACCCATCAGGAAAAAGGGGACAGGAAGCACATCCTTGGGGACTACGGAGGGACTGAGCAGTTCCTGGCCAGAGACAGGATGTTCAGTCTGAATCTGTCCCCTCTCCACTTGCAAAAGCAGCTCATTGACACCGTCCCTGCGTGACGAAGCTCCCTGCTTTAGAAAATGCTGCCGTTTCCCGTAACCAACTGCTAGGTTATGATCACTAATGCGAGTAACATTCTGCCTGAAGGACTCGAGATCAAGCAGTCGAGATCCATGGCTCCATTTTGCAGAAGGGGAAACCGAGGCTCAGACTGAGACAGAGGCTCACCTGAGACACCCCCCAGGGTCTGGCTTCCTGTGTCGTTTTAAAACCACACACGCTTATTTTAGAACAGCCCCTGGTGCCAAGTGCCTGTTCTGTGACCTGGAACTGTACGTCCATCCTCGTGGTCCCCGAGGTTGGCTGTTGTGCTCCACTGTCCCTCTGTGCCTCGGTTTCCCCGTGTGTGGGGCCCAGGGTACCTGGGAGGTGCGTGTGTACTCCTCGTAGAGCTGGTCGTACTCGCGGCTCTTGTCCTGGTACTGCTGGTGGTAGACCTTGAGCTGGGCGCCCACCGCCTCCACACTGTCCTCCTTGACGATCTGGTCCTGGGGACACCCGGTGGACTCAGGGAGCTGTGTGGCCTCGTCGGGCCTACCTGGGAAACTGAGGCCCAGACGCTAGCCTCCCCGGTGCCCACCCTGGCACAGACCTGCTGGTACTTGGACACCGGGTAGAGGAGCCGCGTGTCCAGCTTGGCGTTATACTGGGCCAGCGACTCGTGGCGGTAGTGGCTGATGAGGTCCACGACGGAGCAGAAGGTCAGCGGCTCCGAGAAGCCATAGTGCCCGTCGCGGTGGAAGACCTTTATCAGCTTGTTGTTCCCGCCTTTCCTGGAGGGAGTAGAGGGGGTCTTGGCACCCAGAAGGACCCCAAACTTGACCCCAGTCCACTGGCCCTGACACTGTACACCTCTCACCCCCTCTGAGCACCTGGTCTCTGTGACCTCTGACCCCCAGTCATCCCTGAAGGGCCAGGCCCCCACCTGAGGGTCAGCGTGTACTCCCCCTGGATCTTGCTGGATGCGTCACGGACCAGAAAGGTGCCATCAGGTGTGTCCCGGAGTTTCTCATTCACTTCCTCCCTGTGGGGACACTCAGGATTGCGGCTGCCCACCTGGAGACCCTGCCCACCACATGGCACCTCCTCGGTCCCTGACCCCACACCAGCAACCCTACCTGGAGATGTCCCCCCAGTACCACTCAGCGTCTTGCAGGGAGGGTGGGCTCCCGCCATTGGCTAGGCCTGCGGCGGCCGGCTTTACCTTAGAGGGTTTAGGCGGCAGCGCTGGGGAACAGAAAAATAAATGCCATCTTGAACACCGACTGTATACTGTGGCTGCCCCCCATTGCAACCGGGCCTATTGATGCCAGCAGGGCCCTGGGATGAGCATTCACGGACCCCTAGCAATAAGAAATGATGACATTACAAAGGGGTGTCACCTGGGGGCGCAACCTCCTGCTCTTCCAAATGTTCCTGAAGCAGCTTCTCCACCAGCACTGCCGGGAAGTCAGGGCTGGGCTCACTCCTGGGGGGAAGGAGACTGTGGTGAAGACGGGGTAGGGCCTGTCTGCCCACGCGGGTGCACACAATTCTGCACGTGCTTGCACTAGGGGCGTGTATACGTGAAGGGATGTGCAGGCAAGAGGGGAGGTGATATAGGTAGGTGTGAGAGGCTAACTCCTGTGTATGAATATACAGTAAGCGCTCCATAAATGCTCATACATTTATGGAGTGCACCTGAGGTGGGGTAAGCAGAAGCGAGGGTACAGGCCTCACCCACATGCTTACCCTATGTCCCCAGACTCCGGAGCCCAGGTCCCCTCCCCTTCTCTCTTCCTCTCCATCACATACGCGCGGTTCTGTCCTGCCCTCGACCACGTCCACACCCTTCTTATGGCCCAGGCCGCGCCCACTCCGGCCAAGCCCCACCCACCAAACCCCGCCCCTCTCGCGCCGGCTCAGCCCCGCCCTTCCGCACCGGGGCAAGGCCCCGCCCCTCACCCATCAGGCGCGCCCGCGGGCGGCGGCGAGGGCGGCGGTGCGCGCAGCAGCAGCGGCCCGAAGGTGGCGCCCAGCGCCCGCACCGCGGGACCCAGGGCGGGGGCGCGGCGGGCCACGCGGCCCAGGTGCTGCAGCAGGAAGCGCAGCGTGAGGGCGCGGTGCAGCGGCAGCGTCGGGGGCTCCAGCAGCGGCCCCAGGGGCCCCGCGGCCTCTGCGGACAGACGGCGGGGCAGTGAGCCGGGGAGGCGCCCGCCCGCCGCAGCCCCTCCCCAACCCGGGCTGCCCACCAGGCTCACCCCGCAGGGCCCGGCGCGCCTCGGCCGAGGCCTCGGGTGTCACGAGGGGTGCGGGCAGAGCCAGCAGGAAGCCCTTAATGCCGTCTGCCAGGGCTGTGGCGTCCCACTGATCCACGTCGCTCAGGGACCAGTCTGCGGGTGCAGGGGGATACGTCCCACGGACTTGCACTGCGGCCCCTGGCGGCTCCTCCCCCACCCCTTCCCCCTGAGGCTTCCCCTCACCTGTGCGCGGGGCGGGCAGCTCCGGCCTGTAGTAGGATTCGCTGTCCAGCCCTGGGGGATAAGTGGGGACAGGTGAGCTGGCTCTCAAATCCTGCGCCGACCCCGTGAGGCCTGGGCTGGCTACGCAAGCCCCCTGCAGTCTCACTTCGGAAGAGACAGGAGAACAGCACATGCAATGGCCTGGTCCTGTCCACTTTCCTATGTCCCCCTGGGAGTCACTCCTTGCCCTACCCTATTCAATCTGGAGGCCCAGCGCATCCAGGCTCAGCCTCCTCCCGTGCAGCCCTGTGAGGGGGATGAATCGCCTATCCCTAGAGGTAAGCAAGGAGAATGCAGGGTTGCCCCCAGGCTGAGGCTCACCTGTCCGCTCAATGGCCTCCACGAGCTTCACCAGAAGAGGGGGTGCCACATCAGGAGGGGAGAACTGCTCTGGCAGGTCGGGGAGTGCAAGGCCTGGCAGGAGAGGACAGCATATTGGTGGGGCTCTGGAAGGATCCCAGCCCCTCTCTTTGCTGGCCGGAGCTCAGCTTGGGTGGCTCGAGGCAGGGCCCAGCTCAGGCAGCCAGAAGGCCTGAGCTGGAGGGGCTGGGAGGGCCACATTGATGGGAAACAATTTTCTGGTTGAAGAACCAGGAGTTCGCACAGCTTCAGAGAGCAGGTGTAGCGGGCTGAACAGTGCGCCTCCAAACGACATGCCAAGTCCCGACCCCCGGTGCCCGTGACTGGGACCTTGTTTGGAAAGAGGGCTTTTGCAGATGAGAGTAAAGTAAGGATCTCTAGAAGAGGTCATCCTGGTTCTGGGGTGGGCCCCAAATCCAACGACTGGTGTCTTTTTAAGAAGACAGCCAGAAACAGACTGGAATAATCCGCCTACCAGCCAAGGGCCGCCCAGAGATGCTGGAAGGAGCGGGCAAGGTCTGTCCCCTGGTGCTTTCAGAGGGAGCATGGTCCCAGTTTAGGGCCTCTGGCCTCCAGAAACAGGACAGAAAACATTTCTCTTGTTTGAAGGCACCGGTTTGTGGTGATTCCTTATGGCAGCCACTGAAACTCACACAGCAGGTTTGGGGCTCCACCATACAGCCTGCTGTGCAACCTCTGGCACGGGACCTGCCCTCTCTGGGCCTCAGTTTCAACTGAAAAATGGGCTGATGGCATTGTCACTGCCTTCTTGATGCAAACAAAAAAGTGGTTGAAAAGGGACACAAGGAAAACATCCCTGTCCGGATCTGAACAGCTTATTCCAAGGACCTTTCCCCATTGTCTAAGTCATTTTGCTTCTAAAAAGTAGTTCCCCCCTCTTTTACAAACCCTGAACCCCCAACCCCACCGTGGGCACCTGAGGCCTCCTGGGCCCAGCCCCCTCCCAGCCCTCCCTCCCCCGCCGGTCGGCCCATTGTGCGCAGGCGGCTCCGCTGCGCTCTGCCTGCACGCCACCATTGGATGCGACTCTGGCCCTCGGCAAGGACGCCCTGGCACACGGCAGGGGCAAGCCGGGGCCTGCGGGGCCTCCCTGAGTGATGGGCCAGGTGGCACCCGGAGCTGGAGAAAGGCCCAGCTGCACCGAAAATGCCAAAAAAATGAAAAAGAACAAGGGGAGAGGAGGTGGGTGGCACTCCGGCCATGTGATCTGGAAATTCAAGCCTGGAACTCGCCTGTGATTGGCTTGCAGAATGGGGAGGGAGAGCCCGTGGGAACAGGCATCCCCCCATTTTACAGATGAGGAACTGTGGCTCCGAGAGGGACCAACCTCCCTGTGGGTGCACAGCCAGGGGAGGCCAGGCGATGTCGGGGCTCCGCCCTCTGCTCCCCACTCGGCACACTGGGAGGTCCCAGCACTGGGAGCTGCAGGGCCCAATGTGCCAAGGGACCAACCCTGCTGTCTGCAGATGAGGAAACTGAGGCTTGGAGAGGGCGGGCTCTGGCCCAGGTCACATAGCCCTGGAAGATCTGGAGGGTGGGGCTGGACAGCCGCCCCACGTGGGGACGTGTGTGGTGGCTGGATAAAGGCCAGACAGAGGAGGCAGGTGCTGTTACCAGGGGGAGAGGCAGATTCTGGCTGGGAGCCCAGATGGGGCCACCTCCTGCCCCTCCAGGCTGAGGCGGGATGCAGGCCCGGGCCCTGGAGACACCAGATGCTGCGAGGCCGAGCCAGCCCCACACCACCTCGGTGTCCCACATTCTGCCCCATGCAGTGGGACTCTGGCCTGACCCTCTTTGGGCAGTGTCCCCTGGCACCTCCCAGGGCCCTGGCCTCACTGGGTGGCTGAGCCCGAGTGAGTCGTTCGGCCCCCTTGTGCTTGAGAGGGTCAGACCACGCCGTGCTGGGCCCTCAGCCCTCCTCAGCCTCCTCCTCCCAACTCGAGCCTATTTCCCCAGCTGGAACCCACACCCCCTGCCTAGCATTCAGCAATTCTAGCACATACTCGGTGCCCCGATTCTCCACTCCCAGCATGCCCTGGGAAGTGGGGATGGCCAGGGGTCTTTGGGGAAGAATGCGGGGTCCTCACGCCCCACAGTGCTGCACGGCCTTGACTGAGCATCCTCCCTCTTTGGGCTTTATGGCTCCGTCATTTTGGAAACCAGGTGAAATTGGGGTAACGGGGTTCTTTGAGGGACCCTGTCTGCAAAATGCAGGATGAAGGTAGGTTGAACCTCTGACTCCTACTGAACACTTTCCATTATCTTCAAAATTCACCCCACCAAGTCCCCAAGTCCCGGCTCTTGTTTCCTTCCTCTGTTCCCTGAGCCTGCCACTGCATTCCCACCTGCAGCCTTTGCCCTGTGCCCACGTCCTGGGCACTCCACCCTCAGCTCTCGCCATGCCACGCTCCTTCCTCACTGCCTCTGTCACCACCTAATCATGCACTCGTCACTTCTTGAACCAGAAGCCCACGACAGCAGGGCCAGGCCTTGTGTCCACTGCTGAGCCCAGCACTGGACAATAGTGAGGTCAACACTTGTCAAATGACCAATGTCCCCCTCCCCTGGGACAGGTCCCAGTGCTTCACTGTAAAGAAGAGGAGACCAAGGATCTGAGGGGACCACCCCCTTTCCAGGGCCCCTGCCTGCTGCTCACCTGGCTCAGGGGGCCCATCGCGTGGCCTGGCGGGCAGTGGGCGGGGGCCGCGTGGGCGAGGGCCGGGCCGGGCCAGGGCCACAGGCCCTAGGAACTCCACGTAGGTGCCAGGGAAGTCACCTCGCTGCCGCGTGCGTTCGTTGAGGCCGGGCATCCAGCCCACGGTCTGCGGGCAGCGCTCGCCACCCTCAGCCACGCCCAGCGCCTGCAGGGCCGCCCGGCTCACCACCAGCACGTCGCCCGGCAGCAGCTCCAGGTCCTCTGGCCGCTCCCGGTGGAACGGGTACAGTGCCCGGTACTGGAAGCCCTCAGCGCCTGCCATGGCTGGGTGGGGTGTGGTCTGGATGGTCACTCGGCTTCTTGGGGCCCCACTGGCTCCACCAGCCGGGGCCGTGGCCAGGAGGGTCCACTGGCTTGGCCTGGGGCGCTGGGACCTCTATTTCCAACAGTCACAGGCGACCACGAGGGCCGCTCATGCCTCACTTCCCATTATTCCACGACCCTGGCAGGGGCCACTGGTCACTCTGTCCACCATTCGTCACCGGGTGGGAGGGGGTCGGTGGCGCAGTCTCAGTCACTGGGCCACTACGTCCCCCATCAGTGGGTGGGGTTGGGCAGGCCGCTCACTCCCTCACGTGGGGAGCCATTGGCACCCCAGGCTGGCGGCTCTTCTGGCTGCGCCAGACGAGGGAGCCGAGGGTGCAGGCTGCCACCATCGCACTGGCCGAGGATGCTGACCTAGGGAGGAGAGAGGGATAGGGCAGCATTAGACGGGCCGACTCCTCCCACCCCCAACACAGAGAGGGACCCAAATCCAGGTTTGGAATTTCCTGAATTGCTGGGTGACTTTTGGGCCAGTCCCTGCCCTCCTGGGCCTCAGTTTCCCCATCTGTAAAATGGGTGCACTAACAGCCCTCCCTTAGGGTTATTGGGAGCAGAGTTCTTAAGAACCTGCCCTGGGCATGCTCAGTAAGCAAGCTCTTCATCACCCCTGTTAGAGATGGGGAAACTAAGGCTTAGGTTGGCCTTTGTAGGGCCACTCAGTGGGCCAGGAAGAAGCCAGGACTTAAACCCAGATCCACCCAACTCCAAGGTGGCAGCCACATGGCCAGATAGTCATACCCAGAGTGGGGAGGGCGCAATGAGGGACACTTTAGCGTACTTTGGAAGCCTGGTGGAGGGGTCAGGCCAGCTGAGCAAGGGTATGGAAGGAGGTCCAGGGAGAGGCCCTGGCACAAGCAAATGGACCTCTAGCTCTGCAGGCAGATGGTGGTGGGCGACCCGGGAGTTGGCTGGGGTAGGTGTTGGTGTCCCCAGCCTGGCTCAGTGTGGGACCCACAGTAGGTGCAAAACGTGGAGGGAAGAGGGGCTGGGAAGAGCCACAGGGGACCTTAGCCTCAGGGTAGGACAAGGAGCCCAGAGAAGGTGGATGGACGGAGGGGAGGGCGGGTGCAGGAGTCCAGCCTGGGGAGGCAGAGACGGGCACAGACATCTTCCCAGCCCAACCCTGCAGGTTCAGGCCTCCCGCGAGGGAGGGGATAGGGGTGGGGTGTGCTTTTCTAGAGAGTGGGTCATCACGGAGGATAGGCGGGTGTGCTGGGCAGCGAGAAGTTGCTTGCCAAGAGCTCAGGGTGGCTGTAGGAAAGACACCACCTCAGGAGGGCCTCGAGTGCCAGGGGGAGCGTCTGGACTTCATTCCAGCTCCAGTAGGTGTCCAAGCAGGGAGCAGGGGCTCCATATCCCAGGTGCCCCAACTTACCCACTCTCCGGCCCCTGTCGCCTCCATTCTACAGGTGGGGAAACTGAGGCCCGGAGAGGGGCTGCCCAGGAAACCAACCGCCTGGATCTGCCTGCCTGCCCGCCCCCGCTCCCGGTGCGCACACGTTTGCACACGCCCGGGTGTGCGCGCCCAGGCATCGGCGCTCCCCGAATGCAGGGGTGGCGGGGGGCGGGGGGCGGGGCAGGCCTGGCGAGGGGCTCCGCGGGTGAAGGCAGGGCCTGTGCGCTCACGCAGACGCGCACTCTGGCCTGCGTGGACCCGGCAGTCCCGCCAGGGCACCGGAAGTGCGGTCGACCCCCGACCCTCCTGCGCCCCATTATGCCCCACGCAGTGCCTGGGCGCCCCTCATTGCTGATCGACGCCCCACTCGGGGCAGGGCCTCCCTGCATGCGCGATGGCGGCCCCAGCCCCGTACTACCGCGAGGGGCCCCTCTCGGCCCCGACTGTCCTGGGCAGGCTGCGCCGCTGTCCAGCGGGGCCCGCGGCCTCTCTCCCCGCGGCCCCCTGATCCCGCGGGCCCGGTGCAGCCCGGCTCTCGCGCTCTGCCTTCCACCCGGGCCGCACCCCCACATTCACGCGCACCCCCGCCCCTCTCCCCGCGACTGCCAGTCCGGACTTACTTGGTCGCAGCCGCCGCCGCGGCCACCGTCACGCTGAGCCGAGCCCGCCCAGCGGCTCCACAGCGGCAGCCGTCGCCGCAGCCGCGGGATCCCCGCCTCCGCCACCGCCACCGCCACCGCCACCGCCACGATTCCGAGCGGCCCAGCCCGCCCCCGGCGGAAATGCCCGAACGCATTCGGGCCGGGCGGGTGCGCCGAGGCCGGGGCGGAGCCCAGGGGTGGGGGGCGCCCGAGTGATTCCGGAAATAGCCGAACAGAATCCCGCGGGACTAGCGGGCTGGCGAGCACCCTGAGACAGCCGAGCGTTTCCGGAAACAGTCGAGCGCCGTCGGCTCGGCCCCTCGCTCCGAGGCTGGGCTCGGCTGGGCTCGGCTAGGCTTAGAGACGCGCGAGCGATTCCGGAATTGGCCGAACGAGCAACAGCTGGACTGGGGAACAGAGGCTGAGCCCCGAGAGCGCGGAGCGTTTCTGGAAAGAATCGAGCGTGCGCAGTCGCAACTGGAAGCCTTGGGAGTTCAGACCGAGAGGCGACCGCCAGCTTCGGGGACTGCCAAGGCATGGACGGTTCCAGAAGGCAGAGGAGGCAACCTGACGCTCAGGAAACAGGAAGGCGCTCGCCACAGAAAGCTGAACTTGTTAGGAGACGGCCGAAAAAGCTGAGATCCGAGGAAAAGCCGGAGTTCAAGGCGTTTCCATGGCAACCCAGAGCGTCCGGAAACAGGGAGTGACCTCCGGGAGCAACTTGGCCCGCCAGAGCCCAGATGGCGAAGATTGTTTCCGGAAATAGCCGAAGACGCTCGGAGACGGGGACGTGGCCAAGGACGTTTCTGAGACTGCGCACAGCCCCGGAAGTAACGGAACGCGCCTGGCCTGAGCGGGGCTGAGTGCGGTTGGGAGCTAAGTTTTACGGCACAGCCCAAGCAAAGACCAGGATAGCATGGACACAACGATGACTTATGTGTTATTAACGTAGCTCAAGGCCCCAGTCGGGTGTCTGGATGAAGCTTTTAAGGGCAGAGCTAGCAGGAGACCAGAACCAGAGAAAGCATCAGGGAGAATCTCAATGGCAAACTCCTACACAGCCCTCAAAACCCACTTGAAATGACTTTGAGCCACGGGTCTATCTCATGCCATTCCCCTCCCCACTCTCCCCTTACCCTTTTCTCAGCCCCCACAAATCCAGACATTGGACCTCATCTTTGTAAATATGAGCTTTTATTCACTGCCAGCTCTGGGACGGAAGGACAGGGCAAGTCATGCACAGCCTAGGTCTACCCTCCAACACCAGGCGGTGCTGGGCAGGGGACTCAGAAAAGGATGCAGAGTGGGCTGTGGCGCTTGCAGAGCTCCCTCACCACGTGGGGCAAAGCAGTCTCACCAGCCACCTCCAGGTTGCCTGTGGGTCAGACCGCAGCAGCCGGGAAGACCTGGGGCTGGAGTCTGCTGTATCTGACACCAGCCCCTGTATTCAAGCTCCCTTGATGACAATGCCCACAGCAGGGCCTGCCTGACGTCCCCATCTGCCACAGTTCTCCCCAGGTGATCGTGGGACAGGCCTTGCCCTCGCCAGGCCTCGCCTGGCTTGCCTGTAAAACGGAGGTGATGACGCCGCCTCCACAAGGCTGGCTGAGGGAGAAGCCACGAGTGAAAGCGCTTGGCACACAGTGGGTGCTTAGTACACAGTCATTGGGATTAGTCTTGTAAACACAAGGAAACTGAGGCACAGAGTGGGAAAGCCATTTTCCCAGAGCCACACAGTGAAGCTGAAATTCAAACTTGGGCTGCGAGTGGGTTTTCTCACTCACCCCAGAGAGGCTCTGACACATCGAGGGAACCCCCCAGAGAGTGTTTCAGACACAGCCCAGTCAAGAGCTCATCTGGTGGGCCTCAAACACATGGAATCTTGCCCAGGGTGGACACTCTTCTGCCTTGGCAGTGCCCTGTGAGGCCTGGGCCTCCTGGGGCATCAGTACCCACTTGTAGAGTGGATGACCCCTCTGCTTAGATCTGATGAACACCTATTCATCCATCAAAGCCCCAGCTCCCACACCCTCTCCTCCAGGATGAAGCCTGCAGGATTGGAGGCAGACTCCATAGAGCAAGGCCGGCCTAGGGATGGCAGCTGTGACAGTGGGAAGTGGCCTTGGGGGAGGGGAATAGTTTATGGACTCTCCAAGTCACATCCATGCTGGGCCCACACAGGTAACCACACAAGTAAGCTCGGCTTCATACCCTCAAACTGGGGGTGGTGTTGGGTCGGGATCAGGTAACACAAAAAACTTAAAAAGTACAGAAAAGCTAGAAAACACAAACACATATGACTTGTCCAAAGTGCTTCCTTCTCAGCCCAGAGGGCAGTGTCTGCAAACGGGGTCCCAGGTGCCTGGGGCAAGCCACCTTCGCAGGGGCAGCTCAGTCCAGCTGTGGCTTATAAAAAGTAATAAATTAGTTGCAGGGATTTGCTACTATTTACAACGCCACCCTCGTCCCCCATTCCTGCCCCTGCGGCCCCCCGATCGACATCAGAACACGAGGGAGGTGCTGTCTCCGCTTTCCAACAAGGACGGAGATGGCTTCGTGCCTTCCGGGTGTCCTATGCTTGTGGCTCAGTCTCCATCGAGCGCGACTTTACGGAAAAAACATTGCACAAAAAACACGCGACTTTGAGGCCAGGGAGAGAACAGGTGGGGAGGAATCAGTCTTTTCCGGTGGGTCCAAGGGCTCCCGGCGCAGCTTCGGCGCCCTGCACGGCGATCTGTGGCACTGAGGCAGGTGGCCCGGTGGCCTCCTCGAGCGGCTCATCGAAGCTCACCTCTTGCACAGCCTCCTGCTTCTTGAAGGAGTCTCGGCGCTCAGACAGGTGCAGCCGCCGCATGACCACCAGCTCGGCGTCCGGCCCGCGGCCGCGGCGCCCCGGCTCCCCGTCCAGCCGCTCACCTGTGCCCAGCTTGTCAGCCGACTGGCCCCGGCGCAGCCGTGGGGAGCGGGTGGGTGCGGGTGGGTGTCCAGGCAGGGGCGAGGGCGAGCGGGGAGGGGGCGCAGAGACAGGCGGGCAGGCCAACGGGGAGGGCGGGATACTGCTGGTGGACTTGCGGCGGCCAGCCTTGGGGCGGGGTGGCCCGAGCTTGGAGGCCAGGCCGTGCAGGGAGCTGGGGCGTGTGTGGCCAGCGGCGGCCGGAGAGGCAGGGCTGCTGGAGCTTGGGGATGCACTGGGTGGGGATGTGGTGTCTGTGGGTGACAGGTACGGGTCAGTGCTACTGGCCTCACCCAGCACAGAGGCGGGGCCCTGGGACTGACCGAACCTGCTGAAGTCCACATCCTTTCCTGTGGCCACCTGTGCTTAGCTTTTCTGCCTCCTGCCCAGGGCTGTTGCCTTGGCCTAGATCTGGTGAACTCCTACTCATCCATCAAAGCCCCAGCTCCTATGCCCCATCTTCTAGGAAGCCTTACCTGCCTTCCCTCTGAGTTGCCCTAGCCTATCCCTCTCTCTAGCTTTGACCCTAACCCTGTGGCTGGCTGTTTCTTGCAGAATGGGGATCGTTGGGGTCAGGCCAAATCACCATCCTTTCCTGTCCCAGAATGAGGTTCAAACCATGCCCTCCCTCATACACCCTCCATGGCTCCCTAATGCCCCCAAATTTAAGCCCAGCTCTGGCCTGATCCATTCCTCAAAGCCCACCAGCCCCTTTCTCAGCTTCCACGCCCCTGCTGTCTCGCTGAGTTTGCTCACAACGTTCCCACTGCTGGGCACGCCCTTCCCTGCCCCTGCACCTCTCTCTGACCAGCCCTGGTTGCCTTTCAGACTCCAGGAGGCCGGGAAGGCCCTTACCGTCATCTCTGCTCCTACATCGAGTCATTCCCCCCTCCCCATCCCCGCCAGCCCGCCAGCCCTTACTCCCAGGGTGGCCTGGGGTGTGCACCCACCTGCTGGGGCGTCGGGGGCTGGGCTGCGGCAGGGTGTGGTGGGGCTGGGGGAGAGGCTGTGGGTGGGCGAGCCGGGGAGGCTCTCGCTGGATGACAGCGAGTGGTGCAGTCCGGAGGAGAAGCTGCGGCTGGTGTGCAGCACGGACGACTGCTTGGAGATCTTCTTGAAGAGCGACTTCCGCCTCACGTAAGAAAACCAACCGGGGCTCAGATCGCCGCCCTGCGCGTCCTGCCACCCCCCGCACCCTGGCAACCGGCCGCGGCTGCTCACCGGTCCTGGGTCTCGCGCCGGCGGCTGCGCTTGCTCCTGCGCGCCATGCGGCCCTTGGCCACGTTCTTGCGCGCGGGGCCCACCTTGATGGACGTGTTCTCCAGGGCCGTGGTCCGCAGCGATATCTTGTTGCCGCTCTGCGGGAGGGAGGGCGGGCTCGCCTATGTGCCTCCCGCCGACCGGCCCCTTCACTCCGGGACCAGCGGGGACCCCACCCGGCTGCGGGACCAGGCGCTGGGGCCACGGGGGCGCCGGGCGGGTGGGGAGGCCGCACCTTCAGCAGCAGCTCGACCACGTCCATGTGCACCAGCCCCAGCACCGACTCGCCGTTGATGTGGGTGATGAGGTCGCCGGCGCGCAGGCCCGCCTCCTGGGCCGGGCTTCCCTCCTCCACGCTCTGCGGGTGGCGCGAGGGGCGCGCTGAGTCACAGGCCCGGGCCCCACGTCTGGAGACCCCGGCCCGGCTGGGTCAGCTTTGGGACCCCGGCAAGTTGCTGCCTCTCGTGCCTGACCTTGGGGGCTGTTTAGGGAGCGCGGTGCGGGGGACGGGCCTCTGGGGGTAATGACACCCTCGCGCTAGGGGAGGGAGGATTAGGTACCAGTCTTGCCCCTACGTGGAGCTGGAAACTTAACGTCCGCTCAGGGTCTCTGTCTGTCTGTCCATCCCTGTCTCTCACCGACCTCCTCCCGGACACCTGACACCCGGACCGAGAGGAACCACGGGGCCCCAGCTCTGCCCTCCCACCCCAGCCAGGCCCTGAAAGGCAGCTCCGAGAAGGGACTTGCCTGGGCAGAGCGGGACTCGAACCCAGGTCCCTGCGTTCCCACTCGGCCGCACTCACCCAGACGACGTGGTGCACAGTGTAGACGTCGCTGTCGCCCATGTAGACGCGGATGGCCCGCAGGCTGAAGCCGTACTTCTTGCCTGAGCTGTGGATGACGATGGGGGGCCGCAGGCTGCTGCACACGGGGGATGGGTCTCGGCTCGGCGAGGAGTCGCGGGACGACGGGTTCGAGGACAGTGAGCGTGGGGACAGGGGGCTCATGAGGGGGCCGCCACTGCCGTCATCTGCAAGGGGTCAGGGAGGGGCTGGCACACTCCCTCGCAGGGGACTCCACCGGGTGCCATTCTCTCCACCACAGTGACCACCCTGGCCGCTCTGCGGCGGCCCCAAAACCCTCTACCAGGCACGCCGCTGCCCCGGCTCGGCCCCCACCCTGTTGGTTAAAACAGACATGGACACACAAGTAAGAACCCAGACCGGGCCTCTGGCGTTACCTGCCGTGATGATTAGGGACAGGGCAGAGACGGAGGCTGACTTGGGCACGCGGCCCCCACTGCCGCCGCCGCCGCCACCACCAGAGGAGGCCCTGGACTTCTCAGGGGCTGGGTCTCTCGGGCCCCCAAGGCGGCGGCCCCGGCCGGCATCCAGGGGCCGAGGCGTGGAGTGTCGGGCGCCGGTGCTGTTACTTCGGAGGCGGGAATGGCTGAGGGCGGCTGTGTCGGCTGGGGGGGCAGCGGAGTCAGCCCGGCGCCCTCCGCCTCGCCACTCAGCCCCTCCACCTAAGGCCCTTCCTCCCTAGTCAGCGGTGCGCAGTCCAGCCTCCTGGCCTTCGTTCATGCAGTTCCCTCTTCCCGCACACCCTTCCAGAATCGTTCTCTATGCAAAGCTCCACTCTTCAAGTCTCCTCCTCCAGGAAGCCTTCCTCTACACCCTACACCCAGTTGAACCCCTGGCTTACCCTCTTGGGAGCTAGAGGTCCCATCCTGGCCCTATGAAGCTGGAATTGTTGCCCCTAGGCAGGGGCTCCTGAGGGGACCTGAGGCCTTTCTGGGGCCCTGGCCTCTCCTATCGGAAAGCTTTAGTTAGCGATGGAGAAGTCCTACTCATCCTTGAAAACCCGTCTCCAATAGCCCATTCTCCGCAACTTTCCACGACTCTATTCCTCTTACTTTAGGCCCCACTTACCAGAAAGGCTAGAGGGCTTTGGCATCACTGGAGTGGCCACTGGGGGTGGGTCAGGCTCCCCCAGAATGAAGATGGGCCTCTTGGGGCCCACCCCCTCATCCTCTGACGAGAAGGCAAACTTGGGCATAGTGTCCAGGCTGATGGTGGTGTTGAGGAGGGACGGGCTAGGGCCGCGTTCAGGCTGCGACAAAGATGAGTGACAGGAGGAACCAGAGGACGTCGAGGACCTCAGCCTGCAGAGAAGACGAGCCTGTGTCACACCTGCACCCCAGGATAACCAGTCACCTCTCATGGCCACATCTTAACTCTCAGCCTGGAATCGGGGGCAATTTCCAAATACAGCATGAGTCCCCTTGGTCTGTGCCATCCTCTTATGTCTACTTGGAGACCTCCTATTCAACTTTTAAAACTCAGCTTCCAACACCCATCCTCTACCAGACATTGATTGTTTCTGTTGGGTCTGGGCTTTGAAGGATGAACAGGAGTGTGTTAGCAAAGGGCATTCTGGTCAGAAAGAACAGTGCAAGCAAGAGCCTCACAGTGTGATGGGGCACAGGTGCTTTATGTCAGGCATGGTTAGGAATGCAAAGCCAAAGGGACAAAGGTTGTCAGGGGGCCGACACCCTGGCCAATATGTTTGACCCTTTTCTACTGGGCCACTGGGAAGCTCCCTCAACATCAAATTCTGTCTCCAACTCCCAGCAGGCTTGGACACTGGATCTGCCTACACCTCCCCAGCCTACCTACCGGATGTCAGCGCTCAGCCTGCGGCCATAATCCACCTCGATGTTGCGCTCCCAGCCTTCCTCCCGGTCCTCACTGAAGCTCCTTTCAGCAAAGGTAGGAGTGGGCTGGGCGGCCAGGAACTCAGAGCTGCTATAGACCTGGGAGGCAATAAAAAATCACAGTAACAACGAAGGTGGCGGGCAGTCGCACCTGGGCTGGACGGTGGGCTCAGTTGAGCACTTTGATACGAATCACTTCCTTAAATTCTTACTGCATCCCTGAAGAGAGCAGAGTCTGGGGCCCATTGTACAGATTGAAAAACTGAGGCTCAGCGGGCCCTGGCTACCAACGGGGCCACAGCTGGAGTTCCTACTGCCGACCGGAGAGTCCTCTCTGGGGCCCAGGCCCACGGCAGCGCGCGGGGGCTTCTGACCAACCCGCTAACAAAGGCAGGAGCCAGCGGAGCCTGCGAGGCTGTGCCACAGCACCCAGCGCGGCAGCTCTGTCGCCACAGGCGGAACCGCCTCCGTGTCCGCCGAGGATGGACGCGTGAACAGTGGCGCATCCGTGCGGCGGAATATCCCCCGGCCATAAAAAGAAAATGACACGCTCGCTGCCACATGCCGCGGCGTGGCTGGGCCCCAGTCCGCCGTGCTGAGTGACAGGAGCCAGACGCGAGGCCGCATGTTGTGCGATTCTCTTCGTGGAAACGTCTGGAACAGAAATCCACGGGGTGGGCCGGGGGAGGGGTGGGGAGTGCCTGCCAGTGGGTGCGAAGTCTCTTTCTGGGGGAAGCGGATGTTCTGGGACCACGCACAGGTGGTGGCCGCTCAGCGGCGCGAGTGTGCCGAGTGCCCCTGAGCTGCATGCTTCAGGACGGCCGGAGTGGTGTGTTTTGTTACACGTGTTTTATGACACTGGGGAAGAAATCACATGGGAAAACAGCGGACATCTCGCAGTGTTTCCGAGCGCTAGCCGCACCGGGCCCGGCTCACCTTGCTGAACCGGTGGGAGCAGGACGAGAATTGGGGAATCTCCGTGGACGACTCCTCATCGTTGGTCTCGTCCTCCTCGGAGCCCAGGTGGCGGTAACGTTCCGAACGCGCTGTGGGAGGGACAGGCGTGTGCGGCCCACCTGACGCCCAGAGGTGGCCTTGAGGACCGCGTGGCATCCCGATGGGGATGCGGCCAGCGAGGTGGGGTGATGCCTGGTGTGTTTAGGGACCACAGGAGGCAGAGTAGGTATCTGGGAATAAATCCCAGCTGTGTCCCCAAAAGCCGAGGGACTGTGGGCGGGGGTCATTCTTGTCTCTGAGCTTCAGCAAATGCCTGAAAAGGGTCACGCAGAATTAGGTCCAATTGCGCATCTCAAACGTAAAGGATGGTCCTCATTTTACAGAAAAGGAAACAGAAGCTCAGAGAAGACCCCCAGCGTGCAGCAAGTTCTGGAGGAGGCACTAGAACGCTACCGGCCTGACCTCCCAGCGGGGACAGAGTGGGTCATGGGAGCCCACCTACAGCAGCCCTGCCAGGACCCCTCCGCAAAAGCTGAGCGGGGCGGCCCAAACGCTCCTGTGTGACAGTCCAGGGCCCGTGCCTGGTCAGGGCTGGGCAACCCGGAGGCCGAATCTGCTGGGGAGCCCCAGGTGAGGGTCTGCCACATTCACTGCCTCGGTTTCCCCTTCTGAAACCCGAGGGATGCAGCAGCCTCCTGACCCCAGACACACAGGAAATCCCAGCGGAGGACAACGGCCAGACATGCCCTCGATTCTTGGAACAGCTCAGGAAGTCGGAAGCTCCTAGACCTCGGGCGAGCTGCCAGGTGTCGGTGGAGCCCCTGGCAGACAGCCCCTCACCCCCAGGGACTGTGGGACGGCAAAGCCTGCCCCCGAGACGAGCCCTCTGCCCCCTCTCGCCACCAGCTTACTGTCGAAGTAGCTGGTGTCGTCCTCAGCCTCCAGCTGGGGCACGAACTCCGCCTTGTGTCGCAGAAGCCCTGCCCAGTCGAGGGCCAGGAAGAAGGGGTGCTGCTTCACCTCGTGGGTGCCACCTGTGGACACGCTCGGCTGAGCCCTGTGGGTCACCGCCCTGCCCCCCAAAGACGCCACCACCACCCACACAGAACCGCAATCAGCTGCCACAGGCACCAGGAGAGGGGACCGAGCTGAGGCCCAGATCCAGCCCGGCCAGGTCCCCGGGGCTGCTCTCCCACTGCCACACGCAGGGACCAACCGCGGGGAGAAGCCCCAGGGCCTCGGGCGGCTTCCTTCCTGGGCCTTTCGCCCGGGCAGAAGGTGGCTGTTCCCTAACCGAAGCCTCACCATCTTCTCTCGTGGTGAAGCCTCAGACATGAACGTGACCCCTAGTGGCTACATAATGCGTGGCCACATGAGTCTCAAACAGTCCCTTAGCTATTCACCAGGCAGCCAGAAAACTGGGAGGGTGGGATCCTCGGGGCTGGCCTTTGAGTCCCTCAGCACATAGCCCTTCATGACTTCACAGGTTCACATCAATACTCAGACTTACTCAGCCTCGGTGACCCCTGTGAGCACCAGACCTAGCTATCTGCCATTCCTTCAAGGTCTTGTGCTATTCCTGGTGAACTCCTATGCATCCTTCAAAACCCCAGCTCCAAGCCGCCTCCTCCATGTAGCTTCCCAAGTAGAACTCTTATCTACGTCAGGGCCTATCCCTCCCTCTATTCCCTGGGACCCAGGGTCGGAGAAGCCACCCACCTGGGTCCCACCCACACCTACATACCAGTCCCGAGTCGGTCCAGTGGGCTCTGCCGGAGCAGCCTGGTGATGAGGTCCTGGGCATCAGCTGGAAGGGCCTCGTCTCCCTCTGGCCACATGATCTCATCTAAAACGAGGAGTGAGGAGGCAGGGGAAGCCCTTTCTAGCACCTTCCGTCACCACCCCTCACTCACTCCTGTTGGCCTCGTCTGCTCCCTCGACTCCGCAGGCCCCACCTCGCAGCCTCTGCCCGGGCACCTTCCCTCCTCTCTCTGCGGCTCCCCTCGCTCCTGCAGGTCTCTGCCCACCTGTCCCCTCAGCGGGGTCCCACGCCTGTTAATACAGCCACCCTCGCTACTCGCCCCCAGCACCGACCCCGCCCTCTTCCTGCTGCTTCTCTGCCCAGCTCAGAGAGCACACCAGGGAACCAGGGGACCGCACGCAGAGCCCCCAGGGGCACTGAGGCAACGTACCGCTGACCACCTGCCCGAACAGCTCCTCGGGGGTGTCTCCGAAGAACGGCACGCAGCCCACCAGGAACTCGTAGAGGATGACACCCATGGCCCACCAGTCCACCGGCTTCCCGTAGCCCTGGCGGAAGATGACCTCAGGGGCGATGTACTCCGGGGTTCCGCACACCTACGCCAGGTGGAATGGAGAAACTGAGGCCAGGCCCCCCGCCCCTGCCCAGGAGAGACCCCAGGAGAGATGGGGAGGCCAGGGCCAGCCTGGGAGTAAGGGGTGGGTGGAATTGTAAAGACCCCCACATCCAGGGGGTTCAGGCTCCTACATGCCCAGGGCCACCCACCTGCTTGTCCACAAACTCCCGGGCGTCCTTCTCGATGTGGCCCTCGTAGAGGTTGGTGGCCATGCTCATGAGCCCAATCTTGGACAGGCCAAAGTCGGTCAGTTTGATGTGGCCAAGCGAGGTGATGAGCAGGCTGTGGGCAGGTGGAGGTGCTCACTCAGGGCTGGGGAGCCGGGGGCCTGGCCGCTCCTGCCGCCCTGACCTTGACTCCACCCAAGCCAGGCCGCGGTCCGGCCAGGGCAGCCTGACCCTACCCCAAGAGGGGATCAGAAAGCACTGCCTGGCCAGGCACAGTGGCTCACGCCTGTAACCCTAGTACCCTGGGAGGCCGCGGAGGGAGGATCGCTTGAGGCCAGGAGTTCGAGACCAGCCTGAGCAAGAGTGAGGCCCCGTCTCTACTAAAAATAGAAAAATCAGCCAGGTGCAATGGTGCGCGCATGTAGTCCCAGCTACTCGGGAGGCTGAGGCAGGAGGATTGCTCGAGCCCAGAAGTTTGAAGCTGCAATGAGCTGTGATGACGCCACTGCACTCTACCTGGGGTGACAGAGCGAGACTCTGTCTCAAAAAAAGAAGAAAGAAAGCACTGCCCGTGCACAGCCCCGTTGTCGAGAGAGGCAGCCGGTCTCAGGTGGCATTACAGAGCAGACCTCTCCGTGCCTCGACTGGGTGCGTCTGGCGTCGCTGCTGAGCACCTGCTCTAGACTCCGCTGCTCAAAAACCCATTTCCCCCGGACCCACGGCTCCCACCCGGTGTGCCGCGACGTCTCGCTTCGTGGCACCTGCTGGGTGTATCCACAGCACGTTTTTGTCCGTGCATCCATTACCTCAACAAACCCAGCAGTTTGTAAGCACCTATTGTTTACACCCCTGTTGAGAAAGGAACGTATCTTGAGCACTTGCTGTATACAGAAGTATTTCTGTGCACCTTTTAAATGCATCCATTTTTTAAAAACTTATGCACATAGCTGGGCGCAGTAGCATGGCACCTCTAGTCTCAGCTACTCAGGAGACTGAGACCAGAGGATCGCTTGAGCCCAGCAGTTTGAGTCCAGCCTGGGCAACACAGCAAGACCCTGTCTCTAAGGAAAAAAAAAATTAAAATGGTGCACATACCCTACACTGCTGGTTAATCTTTCCTATGAACTTAAGTATATAAATGTTTTGTTATGCAATAGAATCGGAGGCACCAGCTTTATAAAGTCACATTTCTGTGTACCTCCTGAGTACATCTGCCGCACAAAAATGAATTCCTGAAGAATTCACTATGCACAGCCATTGTTTAAAGAACCATTTATTTAGCACCTACTGTTTACCTCAGCTCTGTAAAGAAACAATTCTGTACACCTAACATGCATATCCACCATTTTTTTTTAAAAGCAATGTTTCTTGAGCAACTACTGTGTACACAGGCTGGTGTAGCTACCAGGTGCAGCCAGCAACTTCCAAACCCAGGCCTTCCTTGTAGCAGGCCTGGGGCCTTCCACTATTAACACCATCGCTATTTCTTGGGCTCCTATGGGGCTTCCCACTGTCTAAAAAACATTCAGCCAGTAGTCCCGGCGACTTGGGTGGCTGAGGCAGAAGGATTGCTTGAGCCCAGGCTGCAGGGAGCTATGATAATGTCACTGCACTCCAGCCTGGGCGACAGAGCAAGACCCTATCTCTAAAAAAAATAATAATAAAATAATAAAAAATAAAAAACATTCATTTCTTGAACACTGACTAAATCTGCTATTGAACATTTTTTTTCCTTTTTACAAATAAAATGATACAATGCCTGGGATTTGCTTCAACTCATCCAGTGGGGAGGGGCAGCAAGGGGGCGAGGGGGAAACGGCCTGGCCAAGCGCTGGTCGCTGTGGCGTCTGAGTTGATGGCACGGGGTGTGGGCAGGGGCCTGTGCCCTTCTGCTATGGCTTGAACGGTGCTCTCCAAAGCTCGCATGTTGCTGTCCTAGCCCCAGGACTTCAGGCCTCTGTGATCCTACTTGGAAATAGGGCCACTGCAGAGGTTTGACTTAGTGTGAGATGGTGCCGGAGCAGGTGGCGCCTCGTCCACTGTGACTGGTGTCTTGAGAAAAAAGGGAATTTGGACGCAGACACACACAGGGAGGCCATCGTGACGGCTAGAGTCCCGCTGCCACAAACCACGAACTGCCAGGGGCTCGGAGAGGCCTGGAACAGCCCTCCCCGGCACTTCAGAGGGAGCCCGGTCCGCACACACCTGGATCTTGCACTTCGAGCTTCCAGAACCGCGAAAGAGTACATTTCTGCTGTTTGAGCCACTCAGCGTGTGGCGCTCTTCACGGCAGCTCTAGCAAACTAACACACCTTTCTTCTGACTTTTGGGTGCATCCGAAATTTTCCAAAGTGAAAAGAAAAAAATGTTTTCCTCAAGCACCTACTGGGGGCATCTATTTCTTGCTGAACTGCCCAGGGCTGGGCGCCTTCCTTCCCCCTCTTGCAGATGAGTGTCCTGAGCTCGAGAGAGGCAGTGTTGCCTTGGGGTCTGACCCAAGACACTCCGAAGGTCCCATCCTTGTTCCCCGGATCCCACTCCACCCCAAGATGATCCCCCAAAGGCCACATGGTCACAGATCTCTGCACCTGCCTCTGAAAAGTGCCCTGGTCCCTGGCACGCCTAGGCGCTCAATGCGCGCAAACCGCAAAATAGAACAGTTTGAGCGCTCTGGGCCTGGCACACAGTCATTGCATAATAGCTGTCGGCTCTGCACACCTTGTACACAGCTGGTGCCCAATAAATACACACCAACCAAAAAACTGTGATATAGAAACCCAACATCAACGTGGCAGAAGTTGTTCATACTTGTCTCAGAGTTCCTTAGAGGATCCAGCACAGGCCCAGGTATACAGCAGGGGCCAAATACGTCTGTTTTCTACACCACTTGCAAACTGCAAAATGCCCTGACAACACGCAAGGCTCTTAACACTTACGTTCGCATCTCCACACAGCAAGTGTCTGAGAAATGTGCAGTCCTTGCCTTGTATCCAGGGGGCACTCAATAAATGGGCAACCCCCTCTTCTGTACACAGCAGGTGCTCATCGAATGCAGGGGTGAGTGCTTTGAAAAGCATAAAGGGGTTACAGAGCAGGCAGCCCCGTGTCTCCCAGTCACCCATGGAGGATCTGGCATGCAGTAGGTGCTTATTCGATGTATCATAAGGCTCTCAATCAACACATTTTCTTCTTTTCCTCCCTGCACTGACACACAGCAGGCGCTCAAGACGTGCAGTCACTTCCTTCACACACAAGGTCTTGCAGAGTGTGAGACACTATTCCCTGTATATAGCCAGTGCCTCCTAAGTGCATGTTCTCCCCCTTTGTGCAGCAGCAGCTGAGTGCACAGCCCACCCCCGCCCGCCGCAGAGTCTGTGCATCTTAAGTGCACGTCCCTCCCCTCGGCCGGCAGCGTGGCCGCCCCCTGCATTGAGGACGTGTCTAGCGAGTGCCAGCTCTCCTCTCCTCCGCACACGCCAGGTGTTCAACACGTGCACACTCCCTGCCTTCCTGCCGGGAGGGCCCTGTGATGCCAGCAGAGTTTAGACAGGCGGGGCTGCCGAGCGGTCCCTGGCCCCCCCGGAGGCCCCGCCCCATCCACCGCGGCCCCGCCCTCCCCGGCCTCACGGTGCCAGGGTGCCAGCTCACTTGTCCGGCTTGAGGTCGCGGTGCACGATGCCGTAGTTGTGCAGGTACTCGAGCGCCAACACCGTCTCAGCGAAGTACATGCGGGCCATGTCCACGGGCAGCGGGCCCATGTTTTTCAAGAGCGTGGCGCAGTCACCGCCTGGGAGAGGGGCGGCTGTGGTCACAGCCAGTGGAGGCCTCTGCCCATCAGTCCCCCTGCCTGGGACGTCCATCCTTCCCTTACCCCCCAGGTTGCCATCTGCAGCCCTGAACCCCCGTGGCTGGGCCCCCTGCCCCCAGCTGGAGTTCCTCAGGGTTCCCCAACCAGGCTGGGACTCCACGAGGACACAGCAGATTTCAGTTTGGTCCGAGGAGGGACCTTCTCCCAGGCATGGGAGGCATGAGCTCTCCGCCACCGGAGGCATGCAAGCCTCAGTGACTGTACCTTCCACATACTCCATGACCATGCACAGGTGGCGGCGCGTCTCGAAGGAGCAGAACATGCTGACCACGAAGGGGTTCTCGGCGAAGGTGAGGATGTCGCGCTCCACGAACACCTGCTGGATCTGGTTGCGCAGCATCAGGTTCTGCTTGTTGATCTTCTTGATGGCGAAGCGCTGCCGGGTGTCGCGGTGCCGCACCAGGTAGACGGCCCTGCGGGGCGGGGGGCTCGCTGGGAGGCCTGAGACCGGAGCCCCCGGGCCTTGCCTGGGCTGTGCCCTCCGGGGACACCGTTCCTCCTGACCCGGCCCCTCTCCCAAAGCGGCCACCACCATCCCCTGGTGTCACATAAATGAGCCGGAAATGACCCCGTGTATGGGCCTCTGGGTTGTGTATTTCTTCACAGCAGGCTGAGAGCCTTGGCTCAAAAGCCTTCGGCCGCCAAACTCACCCGTCTCCCTGGCTGCACGTTCCGTGGCAAATGTGTGAGCCTTGCCGAGGTGGAGTTGGCCAAACGGCTGCCTGGGCCTCGGCCACCCCCTTGGGCGGCTGAGAAATGGGTCCACGCACGATGGAAGACTCACCCATAGGCCCCGTTGCTAATGAGTTTGATGGTTTCGAAGTCGCTCTCACACGGCTTTCTCCGTGACTGGCCGACCAGGGCACGGCTCTGGGGGGACAGGAAGAGCTCAGGGTCCCCCCACTGCAGAGCCGGCCAGGATCCTCCTGCCCTCACGCGCAAACGCCGCATCTTCCCCTGTCCGAACTTCTCCAGCTCAGCTTCCGAGTTTCTGAGCTTTTCGCTCAAGCTGTGCCCTCCTCCCAGCAAACTCCTACACATCCTTCAAAACACACCTTTCCAGTGCCCCCTCCAGCACTGCCCTGCCCAACCTCCAAAACGAGGCAGTCCCACTTGGCACTGCCTTCCCCCCAAAGCCACAGGTGTTTATTAAGTTCCTACTGCATGCAAAACCTCGGCAGGCCCAGCCCTCCCCGTGGCCGCCTGGTCCACCCTAGAAAGAACAAGATAGGTGGGGCCCCAACGCTCTGTGACTTACCTCTGGGGACTCAGGGGCTGGGGGCTGTCCTTCGTCAAGGTGACTCAGCGGCACCATCTCTGCAAGACAAGGGGAGAGCCTCACAAGGGGCCTCCAGGCCTCCCCTTCATCATCCAGCAACTTCCCAAGGGCCCCGGGGCCTGTCCTGGGCTGAAAAGGCAGCACCTCCCCTGCCCGGCTCCCACGCTGCTGTCTTGGAGCCAAGTGCAGGAGGCTGGATTAAGCAACCACTGAGGAACCTTCTAGAAGAGCCACTGGTCTCCAGGCATCCCAGCCATCTTGAGGTGACATTTGGAGATACCAGTAGCCACCACCTGACCCCGAGAATCTGGGGCATTTCCTGCGGGCAGCCAAGGGCAGGGCCACAGGGAGATGCAGGGCAGCCTGGTGGCTCTGGAGTCACACGGCTGAGGTTCGAACCCCGGCCCCCACCCCGGCTCACCCTCAAGGGGGTCCTTGGCCAGGCCCAGCTGCCCGATGATGTACTGCGGCAGGTCCGTCTTGATGCCGTGGCCCTCTCGGGCCTGGCCCTCGGCCGCCTCCAACAGGTGGTAAAACTCCTCAGGGTCGAACTCCTGGGGGCGCGAGGGGCTCTGGTCGGCCGGAGCCTGGTCCCACCTCCGCCTCTGCACCCGCCACCCCTCTGCCCGGGGCGCCCTCGCCACTAGCCGCAGCCCCTCCCCGGGTCCCGGCTGCTGCACCTTCCTGGGGGAAGCCCACCCAGCCTGGTGGCACCCGTGTCCCTCTGAAAGCCCCCGTGTGGGAACTGTCGTCTGCTTGGTGTCAGCCGTGCCGGGACTCCGCGCTGGCCGCACGAAGGGGTCTCACCAGACACTCGAGGAGCCGCGCAGGCCGCGCGATGATGATGAGCAGCTTCCGGACGAGCTGGACGATGAAGCTGACCTCCTCGCTGTCTGAGCGCTCGTGTGCCTGGGGACGTGGGCGGCGGCGTCACCCACAGGCCCCCGCCCCAGCCCACTGGGGACACCCCCCGCCCCACACGCCCCACACACGTCCTGCAGAAGCCGCTCCAGCTTCTCCTGCATCTCCAGGAAGTAGCGGGAGGTGACGAGGGCCTCGCCTGACTTGGCCAGGCAGTCTCGGGCCAGCTCGGTGATCTGGTGGTGGATGAAGCCCAGGACGCCGTCGGCCAGAGCCAGCCGGGCCCCGGGCGCGTAGGCCGCCAGGAACTCCTGCAGACGGCCCTCCATCTGTGCTGTGGCCTGGGCGGGGCGACAGGGGCAACCGGGTCAGAGGGCGGGGCTGGAGGGTGACAGGCGCAGATGGGGGCAGGAAGAGGCAACGCCAGGGGAGAGGGGAAGGGGCGGCGGGCAGGGGAACGACGTCCTTCGATGGAGGAGTCTGGGGCAGGGAAAGACAGACGCGGACAGACAGGAGGGGACACGACCAGGAAGGCAGAGTGCCGTGGAGGGACAGCAACGTGGGGGGCCGGGCCGGCGGCCAGGCACCGCGCACCTTGGGGAACCGCTCCCGGTACACGTGATTCATCATGACGATCTCATTGTCGAAGGTCCCTGACGTGCGTCCCGGGCTGAAAGCGGATGGTTGGTTGGTTGGTTGATGTGAGACTGACACTGAGCCTGGGGGGGGGACTCTGCGGCACGAGGGTCAGCACGGGCAAGGTCAGGCGGTGTGGGTCTCTAAGCCAGCACGGGGAGGGGCTGGGCCTGCGCCCCGAGGTCGAGGCCCACCTGAGGCTGCGGGAGCGGGGCCGGAGGCGGGGTGAGCGGCCCCCGTCCTCATCAGCCACGCTCTCTGAGCTGCGGAAGTGCTTGGACAGGAAGTGCAGCTCGTCCGGCGTCGGCTGGAAGGGAAGCTGGTGGAGGCGCTCCCGGGAGGATGAGCTCGACTGGCAGGAGTGGGGAGGAATCGGGGCCATGAGCTCCTGGCCACCACCGCAGCCAGGACCCAGGCTGCCTGCTGGCCATCAGATGGTGACACTCTTTCTCCTGCCTGGCTCTTATGCATTCCCCAAAACCCCAGCTCTGATGCCCCCTCCTCCAGGAAGCCCTCCTTGACTGCTCCCTTTGGCAGCCCTAAATCCCCCTCTGGTCAGGCCCTGACCCACAGGCTAGGGATATCTGTGGCCTCCAGGCTGGGGGCTCTTTGGGGCCAAAGCTGGGTCTTCTCAGGGGCTCTTACATTTCCCAGAAGGGGGCAGCCAGGATGTTTGCTGACTGCACCACTATCCAACACCTTGAAAGAAACCAAAGATGTGCCCCTGACCCCAACCCAGCGCCTGCCTGTCTGCCCACTAAGTAGGGCTATAGATACCGAGAGGGTGGAGCTGGGCGTATTGGTTCCATAGCCAGAAGACGGGAGAGACGCGAGGGACCATCTTCTGCCGTCTGCCCTGGAGAGGAACAAGGACAGATGGAAGGAAGGCCCCGCCCCAGTGGTTTGTGGGGACCATGGGCAGACACCATGGTGAGCAGATTCTGGTCCCATTGGAGGAAGGACCTTCTGATAAAATGACCACCGAGACCCAGTCTGACCACTGGGACTTCCGTGTGCTTTCTCTTCGTCCATCCTTCAGACACCTCCTCCAGGAAGCCTTCCCTGAGCCCAGCTGCCAGTGTGTCCCTTGTCAACGCCTCAACCTCTGAGTTGCAGCTGCTGGGGGACGCATTGGCTGCCCCCACCAAACTGAGGACTCCCCAAGGGCCAAGGGCCAGCCGCCCATTCGTGACCACGGCCCCCCAGCACAGGACACGGCACATAAAAGGTGCTCAATAAATGCTGTTGACCGAATAAGTGACATGCGAGTGTCTGGCACACAGCAGGTGCTGGCGAGCTCTTGTTACGTGAACAAGTGACTTTTTTAGTGAGTTAATGATTCTCGGACTGGACAGTACCCCTGTTCTCCCGCTCCCGATCGGGAGGAAATTACCTGTCTGCGCGCGGGACGTGGCTGCAGGAGGCCGTGCATTTGCGGGGAAGGAGGCCAGAGGGAGAGGCCGTCACCATGCGGGGACCAGGGGAGAGGGGAAGGCAATGAGGAGCCAAGCCCAGCCACCAAGCGCATGCCCCTGCCAACCCCTCGCCTGCTGCGCCGGCACCGTCCCCCAGAGCCGCGCCACTCACCTCCGGGCAAAAGGGAAGTTGATGGCAGACACTGCCGAGAAGTTCCGAGGACTGTCTAGGGGGCTGCTGCCTGCTGAGGAAGAGCCGGGGAAACTGAGTCAGTGGGGGCAGAAACAGGACACAGTGCCCGCCTGCTCCTCCCACACTCACCCGTCGGGACAGACAGCGGTGACAGGGGCCGGGAAAGAGTCGGCGACGGCGTTCCTACCACCAAGCTCTTGCGGTTCCCACTGCGGCAGCTGCGAGGGGGAGGGGACAAGATCAGATGGCTGGCCCAGAGCACACAGGCAGGGGCTCTGGAGCAGGGTGGGGAGCGTGGCGTGACCACTCCCGCGCTGCCCCCAGGTGGGTGCCCCGAAGCCTCACGTAGCCCGGCCTTCAAGGCCCCGGCGCAGAGCCACCACTTGGCGAGTATTGCTGGTTGCTAGAGCTACTGCCGGCGCGGTCACCGGTGGTGGCAGGAAGTGCTTCCAGCCTCATGGTGGACGCTGCACATGGCCAGGAGCCCATGGCCCAGGTTTTCAGGTTCTCGGTTCACAATCCCATCCCACACCCCTGCCCGCGCCGTGGCCACCGCCAGCAGGCCAGGCGGAGGGTGGACAGCCAGCCTGGAGCCCACGGAGGGCAGAGCCAGACTCCCACCATATCCTACGCACCGTTCCCGAGGCCACTGCCCCGACGTCTCAGCGTCCTCCTCCTCCCCAAGACGTCCCTAGAATGCCAGTCCCACCCACCCTAAACCCCTGAAGGCAACGACCTCTTTCACAGCCCTGTCCGTTCCAGCCAACTTTTGCCCGCACGTTTCCTTTCCCCACCCCAGCTCCCTCCTGCCCGCCAGACCCCAGGCCTGGCCTCCTCTGCCACCTGCGCCCTGGCCCCAGCCCCCGCCTCGCCAGAGGGAAGTCGGAGCAACAGCACCGTCCCCCTCCAGAGCGGTCGCTCGGCAACAGCAACTGCTTCTCACTCGACAAGCGACAAGCGCAGCAGCCCACACACCGAGCCACCAACGCAGCACAGGAGCCGCGCAGGGAGGATGCGAGGCCGCGGGCCCAGAGAGACAGGAACGGGGCCCCAGGCAGAAGGTTCAGTGCAGGCCAAGGCGTGGGAGAGCAGGATCCTCAAAGGGCACAGGTGACAAGGTGGGCAGGGAAGAGGGTCCCAGCCTGTCCACAGCTCCACGTGTGGCTGCCCTCGAGCCTCAGTTTCCCCATCTGTATATCTCGAAGGATGAAACCCACACACGGCGCTCAGCTTTGGGCCCGGCGCGGGTACATGTGGCATCGTCTTTCCCTGCTCGATGCTGGCGGGGCCTGGCCCAGCGGGAGCGCAGGCAGAGCTTGCTCAGTAAGTTGAGGCCCCGACACGTGCCAATCCCAACCTCCAAGACAGAAGGGATCAGCCACATCCACTTCCCAGACCGGGAAACTGAGGCCACAGACATCAACAGCCGCAGGGATCGTGTCCCAGCCCGAGGTGCAGAAGCAAAAGTGAAACCCACAGGTTCCCGCAACGCTTCCTGCCACCCCGCCCAACACACACACACCCGCCAATCCCCACATCCTCTCGGCCCCTCACCTGGCTCCTCACCCCCGTGCTGCACCCCATAATTCTTGCTGAATCATCTGCCTCTTCCAACGGCACTTGGGAAAAACACCTGCTTGGCTTCCCTCCTCTCAGGCAAGGCCTTGAAAACAGCCAAATTTGAGGACTCAACAGAGAACTGGGGGCCATCTGTTTACTTCCTGAGCGCCTCTTGAGGGCCAACTGCGTGCTTAACCCTCCCTGGAGGAGGCTCAGAACCTCGAGAAGTTGCCCTTCGATAGCCACCCCCTGGAATCCAGGACACGGCAGAGAATGAGAACATGGCAGGAAGTGGGATCCCAAGGCCAGTTTCCTGCACCCCATCCCTGTAGCGTCCATAAGCACTCTATGGCGCCCCAGGATCTTGTAGGCTGGGTCTAAGCCCTGTACTCGGCATTCAAGGCCCTTCAGCAGCTGATCCCACCGCCCAGACCCTGCCTGTGTTCCCTTCTGGGAATGCCCCAGCCCAGCACCAATGAGAAACCCAAGCACAGAGAGGTTAAGGAACTGCCTGAGGTCACACAGCCTGGTTGTGGTTGAGCTGAAATTTGAACCCAGGCCCTGTCAAATCCACAGCCCTCACTCAGCCTCTCTGCTTGTCAGAAGGGGAAACTGAGACTCCAACGGAGGCCAGGCTTTGCCCGGGGTCAGCCCAGCTGTTCCGGATCCCGACACTCCACCCCAACGCCAGACTCCTGCCGTAAATATTTGCTTTCTGAGCCAACATTTCCACGCAATGGGCTCCAGTGACAGAGCAGCCTCAGTTTTTCCAAGAAGCTCTTGCCTGGTTCAGCCCAGCCCTGGAGACCCGGGTTCAAATCCTGACTTCGTCCCCCACCCCAGCTGCGACCCGGCGGACAGACACCCCAGTGGAGGGCGGGAGGAGCGAAGGGGGAGCCTGGGATCCCCGGGATGCCCCGATTCCGAGGTGACTCCCTCGTTCCTCCAGCCTCCGCGCGCGGCAGCGGTGCGGGCCCGCCACGCGGCCGGACGTGCTCCCGGCCACTCCGCGCCGCCCGGCCGCCGGCTCGCGCCCTACCTCTTGGAGCGCTGCAGCAGCGCGCCCTTGGCCAGGCGGCTCCGACGGCCGGGAGCCGCCACCGCCGTCCAGCAGCTCGGGTCGGACATGCCGCGTCCCTTTGTGCCGCCGCCCGAGGCCGGGACCGCGCGGCGGCGCAGCTGGCGGCGGCGGGACGCGAACCCCCGCGGCGGGCACGGCCCGGGAGCCTCGCGGAGCCCGGCGGGGGGCGGGGGGCGGCGCGGGGCAGCGGCGCGGGAGCGAGGACGGAGCGCGCGCCCCCGAGCGCGGCCGCGAATTCCGCGCAGGCGAGCGCGGAGGCGGGGCCTGGCGGGGGCGGGGCCTGGCGGGGGCGGAGCGAGCGACGCGGAAGCGAGGCCGTCGGGCCCGCGCGCGGGCGAGTAGGCGGGGCGTTGCCATGGCCGCGGGGAGAGGGGCGGGGCGTTGCCAGGGCCGCAGGCGGCGAGGGCGGGGTGTTGCCAGGGCCGCGGGCGGCGGGGGCGGGGTGTTGGCCGCACCTTATCCTCCAGCCGGGGATTTTGGCTCTTTTAGGTCCAAACGTAAATCAGATCACTCCCGCCTTTTCCTCTCCCAGGGGCGCTAAGCCCTTCCGAGTGCCGCACCGCACTCAGGACCCGCCCAGCGTCCCGGCCCGGCTCGTGCCACCACGCCCACCCTGGCCCCGCCACTTGCAACCAGCCTGGCAGGATTCAGCACCGCCTCCCCTGGAGCACCCTCTCTCGCGTGTGTCCGGCTCTGCCTTCCCCAGGCCTGGGGCTACTTGGAGTCCCCACATCTCCCAGCACGGGACCGGCACAGCTGTGTCTGGCAGATTGCGTCAGGGGCATGTGACATGCTCTGCCCAGGTGTGATGGGTAAAGCCATCAGCCCAGCTACACTCAGGAATCAGACAACTGACTGAACGGCCTCAGGCTCAGGCTTCTCAACTGTAAAATGGGAGGAAATGTGAGGATCATGTAAATGAGATGTAAGGCGCCGCCTACAGGGTACCTACAGTATCAGGCTGACTTCCAGGCCTCTGTTTCGGATCTATAACATCCCCCGTAGTGAAAACATAATAGAATCGAAGACACAGAAAGGGGACAGTACATGTTCACTATGGAAGCCACTATGGAAGGAAAAGTTTCATACAGTAGGTGCTGAATTAATGCTTCCTCTTCTCATGACAGTCCAGGGAAGTCAGAAGCAGCATTATACTGAGGGCCACAGGACACTCTGGAACCCGGCCCAGGTCTGACGCTGCAGCCCACATCCCATATCTGAGAAAAGGAGACAATCTAGGAAACTGAGGCACAAAGAAGTTGCTGCCACCTGGTGTGTGGCCCTAACCCTGCCCAGCCCTCTTCTCAAATCCCTTATAGACTTCTCACCATGCCCAGTACCACCCCCAGGTACCCCCACCCTGCTGGGGGTCTCCCTAGGAAGGCCCCCCAGAATCCCCAGACCCTGGGCTCAAACACCCATATCTGACCATTCATTCACTCATGAAACATTTCTTGAGCACCTACTGTGTGCCTGCCCCTGTGCTGAACCCTGGGGACACAGTGGGGACCAGGCCACACAAATTCCCTGCCCTCAAGGGCCTCTGGTCTGGTGGGGAAAGCAGAGAGTAAACAGGATACAATTAAATGAAAGAGATAACTTCAAACACCAAAGTTGAGACAGGAAAACAAAGGAGGTAACAGGGCAAAGGGTGGCTTGCAGCCAGCAGAGCACTGAGAAGGGAGAGGAGGTGGCCATGCAGAAAGTGTCCCAGGCAAAGGGCACAGCTCTCTGACGCAGGACTGAGGGGAAGATGCCAGTGGGGCCAACCATGTAGGCCTTGTGGGCTGCAGGGGGGAGTGTGGTTTCATTGCAGGAGAAATGGGGAGCCATGGAGGGCGTTTGAGCAGGGGAGGGGTGTGATCTGGACTATGTTTGTAACCCCCCCCATGTCAGCCATGGGGAGCAGGGTCCGTTGGGGGCAGAAGTGGACATGGCAGGAGGCTGGGACAGTGTCTGCGAGGGGAACATTGAGGCCTGATTTATGGCAGCGCCGTGGAGGAAAGTAAGTGGATTCTGGGCTTGCCTTGAGATCAAGGGGCAGGCTATGTGGGGGTCAGACACGATGAGGACAGGAATGGTCACCTATGGCCCCCATGTGTCTGGCCTGAGCCCCATGCAGGGGACAGATGCTCCTGAGTCTGGGGACCCAAGTGAGGATGGAGCAACAGTCTCCACATACTGTCACCACATGCAGAGACACCCCACCCCATATGCGCCGGGACACACCTGTGCACACACTCAGTGAAGAGCAGCGACCCCTCATCCCCAGCCACAGGTGAATCCAGCAACACCCACACACACCCCATTACCTACACCCACGGCCCCGGCACCGCAGCAACTGCTTCTGCTATGCCTGTCTGGCCTCAGTTTCCTGCTCTGCAGAACGAGGCTACAGCCAACAACCCATGGCACTGCCATGGCAAAGGCCTGCCATGAGTGGCTGGCTGAGCCACTGATCTCTGGTGTCCAGCCCACTGCCCACCACATCACGCCCCTCCCCTGCTCACACACCCTCTATGGCTCCCTACTGCTTTTACAGCAAAACCACACTCCTTGGAGAAATCCCTCTCCCAGGGCTCAGATCCTAATGCTGTCCCTGACCCTCTCTGTGACCTTGACATTTGCCTCTCTATGCCTGTGCTAGCGACTGTGTAAATGGCAAAGCCTCAGGTAGGTACAGACCCCCCGCCAACAACCCCTTGTTAGTGCAACCACCTCAGCCCTTCCCACCCGCCCATGCACTGTCCACGCCCCTCCCAGCACACACCCTATACAACTCCCAGTGCCCTAGGTAGAAAATCCACATTCTTCTTGCCCCTGGCATTCAAGGCCCCAGAAGGACTGCTCCTCTGACAATGCTCTTCCTACTTGGAACAGCCTCTTTGTCCATGAGGGCTCAACTCATAACCTTCTTCAACACCACCCCCCAACCACCACCACCACCACTAGCACAGCTTAGAGCCCTTCCAGCTGCTGCCCCCTCATCCAAGACACATACATTAAATGAGCACCTGCTGTATACCAGACCCTGCCCTGAGGATGCAACATGACCAGGACAGATCCAGGTCTGGTCCTCAAGGGGCTCCCAAGCCTCTGGGCATGAAAAAACAACCCAATAACCACTCCGGAAAAAAACAGGTATAATGGATGTAACCAGGGCCTGGAAGGAGAGGTGGCTGGGAAGCCTTCCCATCTGAGGGCTTGATGGGGATGTGATAGAAGAAAAAAAGGAAGGAAGAAGATGGGACAACAGGTGCAAAGGCCCTGAGGTTGGACGAGCTTGCATTCTAGAGGATCGGCCCAGGAAGCCAGTAGCTGGAGCACGGTCCGCGACGGGGAGGGGGCAGGCGCGGGGGGCGGATGTGTGTGTGTGCAGGGGCTGGGCCCTGTGGGGTTGGGAGGCTAAAGGGACAAATGTGGACTTATCCCCAGGTGCCTGGAGCATGGGAGGCAGGGAGGCGGTTCCTTGCCTGGCCCAAGGCAATGCGGCTCTGCTGCCCCCTGGTGGTGAGTGGACTAGCTTGCCTCTCTTCCAGCCCCAAACTCTGCCCGCCCCCTCCTGGTAAAATCAGCTCAGCCCCCCAACGCGAGGGTCCCTCCACTCCTCGTGTCCTCGCCCGGGACTAAAGCCAAGAACTCAGAGTCAGATCTGGCCTGGCATTCTCTCCCGGGGTGCCCCTGGTAACACATTCCTCAGTTTTCTCCTCCACTAAATGGAGGTGACAGGAGTCTCCCCCTCTCCTTGGGCACCCCGACCTGGTCCAGGCCCTACCATCTCCTGCCTTGATGTTGTCCTAGCCACTTCCTTGTCTCTGCCACGTCCATGCCTGTCCCCAGCAGGCCTTTCTTCCCTGAGGGCAGCCACAGAGGCTTTAAAAACCTCCATCCTGCCTCAGGACCTGTGCACGCGCAGGTCCCACTGCCTAGCGCCAATCTTCCCTAGCTCCGCCCAGGCCTTGGCTCAAACATCACCTCCCCAAGAGGTGCCCATCTGAACGTATCTTATTTACCCATTCACTTTTGCATTGCCCACCTCCCCAAGCTGACCGAGAAACCCCAGAGGGAGGGACTGTGTTTGTCTTGTTCATGGCTATGCCTTTAGCACTTGGCAAACACCAGGTGCCTAATGAGTGCTTGCTGACCAAACGAAGGAAGGTACCTCCCTGTCGCCCAGAACCCAGTGTGGGCTCCATATTGTTCTCTCTTCTCCCCAGTAAAGGTCTGCAGAAAGAGCTGAGCAGCTAATTCATACTAAGGTGTAAATGACTGATGGGCCCTCTAATTCTAGACATCACTGACTCTCACGTCTGTTGTTCCCCCTGAACCTTTGCCCCGATCATGCAAGCAGCCCACAATACGTCCTCATGTACGGAAGCAAGACCCTGAGACTTGCCCAGTTACAGAGGGTGGCTTGAACCCTCAACTGACTCTGGTGGGGGCACGTGGTACAGGCCGGGCGCTCAGCAGGCTGGTGCTTTTCTTCCCACAGCACTTTGTAGCTCAGCGCACAGGGCTCTAATGGTGGCCTCTCCGGCTGGGGGAGGGGTGTGCGTTCACAGGGAGGAGCTTTCCCGCCAGGTCGCTGAGGTCACAGCCCGGGCTGATTCAGCAGGGAGGGCCCTGTGTGGCCTGGGAGTCCAGCACCTGTCTTGGGGAAGTCCTTGGGCAACAGCCCAAGTTCCGGCGAGGCCCTGGCCACCTGTCAGATGGAAGACCTCCTGCCATGGCTGAAAATGGAATTTTCCCATCATGGCCCCAGTGTGGCTCACAGCGCCATTATAAGAACGGGTAAACTGAGGCCCAGAGAGGTGACGTCACCAAGCCTACAGTACCTTAGGGAGAGGGCCGGGTCTGGATGGCTTCCAAGGCTCTGGGGTGCCAGGGCGATGTCCACGCCCCGCCCCCGCGCGCTGTCACTTACCTCCAGGGGTGCAGGCCCAGGGAGGGGCTACAGGGGCTGCAGGGGCTGCTGGGACTCAGCAGGGACGGGCTCTGGCTGCTCGGAGACAGACTGCAAAGAAAGAGGCCGGGGACGGTGAACCAGGCGGCCGCCGTGCGCGTGGCCGAGCCCGGAGACCGGATCAGGGATGTGCTTCCAAGGCCCGGGCAAGCCGTGAGGGCGGGGCCGGACCGCTGGTTCGGGAGGGCTCCCCGGAGGCGGCGGCGCGTTTCTGGGCGACAGGAACGGAGACGCGGCGGGGGGAGGGCCGTTGTCTTCCGGTTCTCCCCGGGCCACCCCGCCCCCCGCGCCCCGCTCAACACTCACTCGAGGGTCAGCGCGGGGATGTGCAGCTTGTCCCGGCGGGACTTCATGCCGAGGCCGGGCGCGATCGCGGCGCGACCGCACAGACGGACACAGCGACCGACGCAGGGGCCCCGCGCCCGGCGGAGCGGCCGACCGGCGCGCAGCTGGGCGGCCGGGGGCGCGGGGGGCGGGGAGGGGTGGCGGGCTTTCTCCGCCCCGAGGCGGGGCTCAAGCCGCACCTGCGCGCAGGCCTGCCGGGCGGGAGGGGTCGCACTGCGGGAGGGCCCCTGCCGGGTGGGGACGCCGAGGCCGCTGGGTGTCGCGCCCCGGAGCCGCGCGCCGGGAAGGAAGGGCGGTCACCGCCTCCGCGGCAGCTTCGATTGCTCCACCGCCTGGGCCCCCCCGCAGCCGGGCCTGGCCAGGCCTCCGCCCTCGCCCGGGCCCTGGGATCGATCTCTCGGCTCCGGGATCGAGCGCGCCCCGCTCCCACCCCCAGCCCCAAGCCCGTTCGCGCACGTCGCGGCCCGGACCGCGCCTGCAGCCTGTGCTTCGAGCTGTACCCTCGGCCCGGAACGTCGCCCCTCACCCGTGTCTGAGTCCGGCCCCACCGGCCCCTCCTTCGCGAAGCCGTCCCTGCACCACCCCTGCCATCAGGGCGTCCCCAGCCCGGTCCTCTCCTCTGTCACCAGACCCCACGGTCTGGGAGTGTCTGTGTCCCGCTGCCACCCCTCGAGGCCCCGGGATGGACGCAGTCGGGCCCAGGGCAGGTGGCGGGGAGTGGCAACCCTCAGGGAGTCTTCGGCTCCGTTCCCGTCCTGCCCCGTGGACTGGGACTTTGCCCTCTTTGGTCCTATCGATTCACCCTCAACCACCCTGCCCCCAACTCGGGCAAAGGCTGGGGACAGTGCCCGTCCTCAGGGCAATGTCCGAGGCCCCGCCCCTCCCCACCAGCTGGCCATCAGCAATGCAGCAAGAGCAGGGCCTGGGGACCGCTCCGACCCTATGCACACGACCTGCCTCTTCCCCTCTCCCCTTGCTCGCCGCACTCAGCCGCCGGGTCTTCACGCTTTGCCTCCAGTGCCAAGCTTGCTGGCCTCTCAGGGCCTTGGCCACTGCTGTCCCCTCTGTGTCCCCAGACTTTGCCCTGGCCAGCTCTCCTCCTCCTCCAGAGGCCCCCAAATCTTCCGGCTACAGCCACCCCCAGCCCCCTCCCTTTCTTTCCCTGGTTAATTTCTCCCCTGCATGCATCACTTCAACCATTGCTGTCCCCCAGAGGCAACAAGCTCCATGGGCGGGGCCTGACACTGACTTTTCTGAGTTCCTCACACCTTGAACAGGGCCCAGCGTGCAGTGGTGCGCACAAATTGTTCAGTGAGTGATTCCATCCCCAACTCAGGCAAATGCAGCCCCCAAAGATGGGGTGTCCACACTCAAACTCCTCCAAACCACCAGCTCAAGGCAACCTGGGCTTTGTTCCTCCCATCCATGAACTAGTGAAGTCATTGAACAAAACTGTTCTCTATGCTTTTGGGATCCAAAAACGCCAAGCTACAGGAACACCAATGGGACTCTAAGAGAAACAATTTTCAACTGGTGTTTCCTAAAAGAAGTGAGCTGCCCGTCATAGGAGGCATTCAAGCCAGTTCCAGTATACTTGGGTAGGAGTTCTATAGTCTGGACTCTTGACTCCAGACAAGTTTCCCTCTTCCAAGCTGGGTGCCCTGAAGCTGGTGAAGAAACTTCTCTGCACCCCTCAGGTTCATCCTTTGCAAATGCGCGGGCGCCTGCCAGGCTGCAGTGGGAGCCCAGTGAGGTGCTCGTGAAGTATTTTGCAAACAACAGGGCAGGATCAAGGTGGTCAGTGTTGTATTAAATTAATTCACAACTCTGGCTGCTGTTGAGGGATCTGCACCCAGGACCACAGGGCCCCACCCAGCCCTGCAGCCCCAGGTGCACTCACCCGCGTCCCCGGCGTGGCAGGCTCAGCTCCTTCTGCAATGAGACAAAAACGGGGGTCATTCCCAGAAAGACAAGCCCGTGGAAGCCCTAGGTCTCCATCCACCACGTCCCCCAACCAGTCTCCTGCTTGCTGCTCCAGCCGATGCCTCTTTCCCTCTGGGTCCTCACGCTGGGCTCAGCCCTGCTCTCAGAACTAACTCCCTTCCCTCTCCTCCGGCCCTAGCGAACTGCAGCGCATTCCCCAGGTCTCAAGACCAACACCCCTTCTTCCTGGAGGCCCTCTCAGCCTCCTCATCTGCCTCCCCACCCAGCTCCTACCCAACTTGTATTCAAAATAATTTTATTGGCCAGGCACAATGGCCTCGTGCCTGTAATCCCAGCACTTTGGGAGGCTGAGGTAGGAGGTCGGGAGTTCAAGACCAGCCTGGGCAACATAGCAAGACCCCGTCTCCACAACAACAACAAAAAATCAGCCCAGCCTGAACATCTGTAGTCCCAGCTACTGGGGAGGCTGAGGCAGGAGGACAGTTGGAGTGCAGGAGTTCGAGGCTGCAGTGAGCTGTGATTGTGCCCCTGCACTCCAGCCTGGGTGACAGAGTGAGACCCTGTCTCTTTAAAAAAAATTATTTAAAACAATAAATTAAATATGTCAATAGTGGCTAAAAACGAATAATCTGAGCTCACTGAGGTAAAAATCGTCTTTTTTTACTATCTTTTCCCATTATCTAATAGTCTGTTTTAAACTTCTCCCTGCCTCAGTTTCCTTGCTTGGAAAGTGGCCCAGTTCCACAGGGTCCCGGCTACTTACCCACTGTAGGGTGTGTGCGGGTTTGGGCCCTGGGCACTGGGGGTGGGGGGTGAGGGTACTGACTAGTGACTCCCTTTTGAAGACCCTTTTAGAGCTCAGCAAGCTGACCTACACCAACTCTGGGTGTCCTCACCATTGCCCTGGGCTTGGGGTCCACTGTGACCCCATAGTCCACCCTGAGACGCCTGCCCAAGAGGGTTCTTAAATTCTCAGAAGGCTGTGTAGCACGAGTTTAGAATCAGGGCACTCGGACCTGGGTCCAGTTCTATTATCTGTTCCTTCCGGGCCATGCAAGTGATTTATACTCCCCGTGCCTCAGTTTCCCGGTCTGTAATTTGGAGATAACATCAGGAGGGTTCTGGGGTAACATGATCAACCACTGTTGCTGTTGCCGTTGTGGTTGTGTGGCGCTGTGTTATTGTTGAACTCAGCAAGTGCCTACGGAAGCTGTCGCGACCCTGACGCCTGGCAAATTTCCTCCCATTTTACTACGCACCCAGGCGGAGGGGCAGTTTTACAGGCCGAGAAACTGAGGCGCGGGGGGAAGCCAGGTGCCCAGGTGTGTCGGTGGAGGGAAAGCCAGGAAACTGGGTCTTGGGACACCCCCGCCACACGCACATCAGGGCGGCCGCGCTGGGGACGCAAGACTATTTTTACCTCGGTGGGCTCCAGGCTGCCCACGTCCGCATAGGGGTGTTCGCCATGGCAACCAGTGACGTCATCGCCCCCCGCAGCGAATTGGAGGGGGCCGGAAGCTGCCAGGCGGCCCGATGACCCGGCAGGGAGGGCAGGTCTCAAGGCAGGGGAGGAGTGGAACTGCCGGCGGGGGTGGGGCGTCACCCCGGGCCTGACTGGAGCTACCCTGCGCTCAGAAAACTGAGCCCTTCCCGACGGGAGAATGACCTGCCGTCCTGAGGTTTTCCTGTCTGCTTGAATACCCCCAGGGACAGACAGCTCACTACATTCAGTGCAAGCAATCACAGATCCAGGAACCATCATCCCCACTACTGTCACCATTGGCGTCTTCTGCCCCCTCCAATGGTCGTGAGGTCTTATGCCACATCCCCCCATTATGCGACATGAAGCAGAGAGGGATTTGAACCCAGGGGTGCCCAGTTGCACTCTGCCCCCATCCCAGCCATTTCCTTCCAAAGCCCTGACAGTCCTGGGCTCCCAGTCTGGCTTCCCTGCTTCTGCACTGTGTGACCGCTGACAAGCAACTTAACCTCTCTGTGCCTCAGTTTCCCGGTTTGGAAAATGGCCCAGTTACATAGGGTCCTGGGAAGAATGAATAAGTAGCAGGCTCAGGGGCTGGCGTGGGGGGGGGGGGACTTGGTGGATGGGAGCCAAGACGACGGTTGTGCCAGGTGAATAGTAACCACCGGCTTAAAGTCGTTTCTGAAGTGGCAGAGAGCGGTGCAGGGAAGTCGCAGCCCCTGCAAAGGCTCCCGGGAGCTGGAGCCACACGGAACTCTCCCGGCACCACCCCCGGACCCTGCGCTCCCCGCGCCATCTGCTTCCGCCCGCGGCCCACTCTTTGCCGGCTGTTCCCCAGAGAGTGGCTCCCACCCAGATGAGTGCGGGTGGGGGGCTGACCCCCTGGAACCGCCCTTTAAAGGTAATATTTGTGGTGTCTGCGCTGTCCTGGCAGAGTGGCGCTGCCTCCTCGCCAAACCTCAGCTCCACCTTGAGGAGCCCCCAGCTTGGAGAAGGCAGAGCAGGGCATGGGTACCCCCATACTGGAGGGATCGATTAGGAGGGACCCCAAGGGAGAGAAAGGGTTGGGGCACCCAGACAGGGGAGCTAAGGGGCTTCCTGGAGTGGGGTATCATGATCGACCATTTCTCAGCAGGCAAGTGGGAAACAGTCCAAGCCCAGCAAACAGCATATGTAGAGGGTGGAGGTGGCGCTTGGTCTCCCGGGCGCCAAGCTCCAGGGGAAGTTTGGTCCTGGGAGTGAAGTGGGAGAGAAGTCAGCATGGATCACACCGCACCAGCTGGAGGACTTCCTGGAGGAGGAGGGGAAGTGGAACTGGGCCATGAGGAAGGAAGCAGGGTCGCCTTGAAGGTTGAATCTCAAGGGAGCCTCCCAGTAGCAGCAGAGATAAAGTCCAGACGCAGGGTGGCCACTTTCTCTGCCCCAGGATGCTCTGTTTGGGGGATCTGGTGTTTCGAAATTCTGTCCCGTGAGGTCCAAGTGAGAGATGATGATAATAGTACTCGTGGCAATAACAGCTCTTGCTAACTGGCCCCTGCGAATGTTATGCACGGGGGAGCTGAGCCCAAATTGGGAAGGTCCCCACGCAGCCAAGACCTCTCCTGAACGCAGCCAGCGGCCAGCCGCACACTGCCACACCAGGGCGGGCTGCCCACGGCTATTGTCCAGACTGGCCAGTCCCCTGCGCTGCCTCAAGTTTTTATAAATTGACTCTTTGACCCTTGGCATCCAGGAAAGCTGACTGGCCCTCACCAGCAGCCTACCCCTGAGTGGCTGGAGTGTCCGGGGCCAGTAACGGGGCTCCACTCAAAGGAGCCCTGAGATTAAATGATGTTCCAAGACCAAAGCTCTCAACGTCTGTGCCCCTTCATGCGCCAGACAAGACACCATTCCAGCTCTCTGCTTCCCGGCTGTTACTTTCCCTCTCTGAGCCTCAGTTTCTCCCTCTGAAAAATGGGACCAATAATAAACACCGACCCCTTGGGCTGTCAGGAGAATCGAATGCGTGCACAGTGCTTAGCCCGCTAATATGAACAGTTACTACACTTTACTGTTATCTTATTAGTATTTTCATTCTCCCACTAGGAACTTTCTGGCATGCTCCTCCCTGGCTTCCCGCCCTTTTTGCCCACCCCTCCCCCATCGGCTTCAGAGGAGTCTCTCCAGATATGGGCATGTCCTCCCCCTGACCCAGCACCTTCTATAGCTCACTATCGCCCTAGGGAGAAAGTTTAACCTCTTCAAAGTCAGCATTGAAGACCCCCGGAAGCAGCCCCTGCCAGCAGCCTCTGGCCCTAAGAAATGGGTTCCCATTTTAGGGAACCAAGGGGCCTTTGTACGTGCTGCGCCCTCTGCCCAGAATGCCCTCAGCCACCTGGGCGGTGCCTGCTCATGCCTCCACGTCCCAGGATGGAGGCCAGCGCTGGCTGGGGCTGAAGGGGAAGCCGGACGTGCCCAGGTTCAAATCCTGACATTGTCATCTAACTACGTTCTGTGAGGCCCGGACAGCGGCCATGCTGCTCTGAGCCTCAGTTTCCCTTTCTGTAAGGTAGGACTTGTCATCGGGGAACGTTTGACTCCCCCCATGGAACAGGTCCCACTTCCTGACGTCAGCTGCACCCCCATTTGCCTACCCGGAGGCGGTTTCTCTATTTTAAGAGGCTGCAGGGCGGGCTGGCGTCTAACTGGGGCTGGAGGCGGGGCCTGTCCCCCCACAACACCCCGCTGCTCGCCAGTCCCGCTCCGCCCCCTCTTATCCGCCCGGGCCCCCCACTTTTGCATCTGGCCTCAGCACCTCCTGTTCTGCTCCCCCCACCTCTGGGGGGTGGGGAGCGGAGGGAGGGGGAGTGTTTCTGACCCGCAGCTGTGCGTGCTCCCTTCCTGGCCCCTCCCACCTGTCACCAGCGACTTTGCAGTCCTGCAGCCCCCAGTTGCAGGCCCGCTGCCCCATCCCGCCTCCAGCCTCGGCCCCTTCCGCACTCCCACCCCGCCTGCTCGGCCCTCTCTAGGTGCTAGCTTCCCTCAGCATCGCTCGTTTCCCTACATACCCTGCACACCGCAACGCCCCGCCACCCGTGGCTGCCTCTTCTACCCCAAGGCACCCAGCAACGCCTGGGTCAGACACCTGCCCCGCACGCTGTTCCTGGGAGTCCCCATCACAGCTGCCAACTCTGCGGGTCACCGCTGCTCCCGCATACACCTCCCCCAGCACCTTGGGAGGTCCAGGAAGGCAGCTCCAGAGGTTAGGGAACATTCTACAAAGCCGAGCATACAGCAGGAGCTACATAAATGTTCGTTGTGTAAATAATGAACCTCCAGGTTCCCTAGCCGCAAACCTGATGGTTTATTAAGGTTGTGGTCTAAGCCCCAGAGGGAAGTGTCCAATCTTCTTAATTTTCATTTTTCATTTGTTACAGATGGGGAAACTGAGGGCCAGAGAAGTCAAAGGAGTTTTCCCCCCGGGTCACATGGCCCCAGTGTGGCTTCGAACTTAGCCTTCAGCTATCCCGGATGCCATGTTCCTACCTCCCGAATACAAACCTGGCGCCAGAGGTCAGAAAAGGAGGAGGATCATGACAAGGTGGGAAACCGAGGCCCGGAGAAGCACGGGTGCCCTCCTCCTAGGTCACACAGCTAGTTGGCAGCGGCTTGTGCCAGGAGAGAGCTGATGAAGGATGCCAGATCGAATCCTGGCTCGGCGACCTCTGGTTAGTTGCTTTCCCAGACGCGAGCCTCAGTTTCCTTATCTGACAAATGGGCGCCCGGAGGGCCCCAACCTCCCCGGCTCGCCGTAGGGGTGAAGTGAAGCGGAGGGGATGCAGTGTCGCAGCGACGACCCGAGGCAGTATCAATACACATGAAATAATATTAACATATCACTGTCACAGGATTAATGCAAGCACGGACATATGGTGAGCTCCCGGGCTGCTGTCGCTCCTATTATTATTAGAACAGCTGGCGCGGAGGGGCAGAGCCCTCAGCCCCTTCCTCCCACGCTATCGCTCGGAGCCTCAGTTTCCCCATACGTCAAGTGGGGGGGACATCTCCCCCTCCCACCAGGAAAAAAGCACTTTGAGAAGCGGTTGCCCAGAGGGACCGACCCGAGCGCATCCTGCCCTCTGCCTCAGTTTCCCCCAAGCCCGCGGAGGCCCCGCCCGCAGCACCTTTCAGGTCGTGAATACCCGGCTGCGCCCTCTGCCCGCCCGCCCGCGCAGGGGCCTCACCTGGAGCCCGCGGCGCCGCAGGAGGCTCGACTCGTCCATGGCCCGGAGTCCGCGCCGCCAAGCCCGCCCCCGGCCCCGCCCCGGCCGGCCAGGCCACGCCCCCGGACGCCATTGGCCAGGCCGGTCAGCTGACGGGCCTGGCCCCGCCCCTCCTCGGGAGCCCGCCTGGAAGAGCCCCGTCCCCACCCGGCGAGCTGACCCGCCCCTCAGACCCTGTCCCCTCCCCAGAGCTTAAAAGTAAACATTTTGCAATGAACGCTCTTAAAAGTAAGGGAGCATCGTTTATCCCCATTTTGCAGACGAGGAAACTGAGGCCCAGAGAAGTTAATCCATGTGTCTAGAGCACACAGCAGAACCAATTCTAGAGTGGGAAGAACGAGGCACTCACCTCTGTGCAAAATTTAAGGGGCCCCCCAAAAAACTAAACCATCCGGAGAAATAATATTTTCATATAACATGTTTTTAAATCAAAATGAATGAAAACATTCATGATGAGTGAAACATCACAATTTTAAAGACAGGATCAGGCCGGGCGCGGTGGCTCACGCCTGTAATCCTAGCACTCTGGGAAGCCGAGGCGGCGTTTGAGACCAGCCTGAGCAAGAGCGAGACCCCGTCTCTACTAAAAAATAGAAAGAAATGATCTGGACAACTAAAAATACATACATATATAGAAAAATTAGCCCGGCATGGTGGTGCATACCTGTAGTCCCAGCTACTCGGGAAGCTGAGGCAGGAGGATCGCTTGAGCCCAGGAGTTTGAGGTTGCTGTGAGCTAGGCTGACGCCATGGCACTCACTCTAGCCCGGCAAACAAAGCGAGACTGTGTCTCAAAAAAAAAAAAAAAAAAAAAAAAGACAGGATCAGACCCTGTTCTTGCACCCCGGCCTTACTCGTCCTCGCCCTAATCCTGGCCCCGGTGCCAATAAAACCTGATTTACAAAAACAGGCAGCCACTGCAGTCGCCCGTTTTATTTTGAGGACAGCTGCCTTTGCCGAATCCTGGCCGGGCACCCACCCTAAGTGTCTCATGATCACCGCCTCTCACAGATATTTGAAAGTAATTGTTCAGTGCCACTTTGCAGAAGGGGAAACTGAGGCTGGGAAAAGTCCAAAGTCCCAAGATAGCACCCACGTTTTTTCTGTCACCGGGGCTTCCACTGTCTCTGCAGCTGCGGTTGTCCTTAGCTGTCGCCCTGTTCAACCTGGACATTAGAGAGTGTTTTCAGACTGGGGGGAACCCTAGGAAGGGTTGGGGGGCCCAGGTGTCTATGAGGTGTTGTAGGATTCCACTAAGTTCTGGTGGCCAGACTGAGCAAATGAAAACACAAGATGCCCTGGGGAAAATATTTTTCTCATACGAGTTTTAAAAATTGACATATGATTCACATACCATAAAATTCACCCTTTAAAAATGTACAATTCAGTGGTTTTCAGCATATTCAGAGTTGTATAACCACCATCACTATCTAATTCCAGAACATTTTCATCATCTTCAAATAAAACCCCTTGTCCATTAGCAGCCACTCACTGTTCACTGTCCGCCATACGAGGTTTTGTGTGGACATCTGTTTTCAGTTCTCTTGGCTATATACCTAGGAGTGGACTTCCTGGGTCATACGATACAGCTCTTATGTTTTAAATTTCAGAAAAACCACCAGGCTGTTTTCCAAAGTAGTCACCCAGTTAAATTTAAATTTCTGTAAACAATGAGTAATGTTTAAGTATGTCCCCTGTAATACTTGGGACATGGTTATGCTAAAAAATTATATGTTGTTTATCTGAAATTCGAATTTAACTGGGTGTCCTGTGTTTTATCTGGCAAACCTACACTAAGTAAACTTCAGATTGTAGCTTGCTTACCCCAAGTGATGGGAAGCTCATGTCCTGTAATGGCCAACTGTTCTGACACTGGCTATTTCCACCTCAAAGTTCTCCTTTAGTCCAGGCTGAGGTGGACATGTGACCCAGAGTCATTTATCGACCTCAGCTGCTGTGCTTGGTTCAAGGTGGACATGTGACCCAGAGCCAAGCTCAGCCAATCAGAGCCTTCCCTGAGACTTTAGCTGAAATTCTGGGTAAAGAGAGATTCCTAGAACCAGGAGTGGTTGGGTGGGCAGATGGGGACCTGCTTCAGGGAAAGCCACCAGAGAGGTCTCAAATGCCCCTGCTCCATCTGGAGAACTACACAGAACTCCCTCCCAAATGACCCTTCAATGGGCAACAGGGAGTGTTTATTGACTGGCCAACTGAATAAATGAATCAATTTTTTCATGGTGAACACCTATGCATCCTTCAAAATCCACTTCGAATTCTCTTTGAGAAGCAAAAGAGAACATTTAGTGAATGAACAAATACTTTTTTTTTTCTTGTGAACTTCTACACATCCATCAACACCCTCTTCAAATGTCTTCACCAGGGGCATCGGGGACGGTGGCTTTTGAACGAACTTAGTAGCCCTCTGTGTATTCTTTAAAACATCCTCAAACGATCCTCTGGAGGCATTAGAGGTCCTGGTTGAATGATGAGAAATGTTCTTACTGATGAATGACGGCTATAAGAGTATTTGAATAAATTTTCTCCTTGCAAACTCCTACTCACCCTTTAACATCCTCTTTAGATGCCCCTTGAGGGCAGCAGGGTCTCTTTGGCCACATGTCGGGCTGAGGGTCACTTTCCCCGAGAAGAAGGCAGAAGTGAACAGGTGGGGAAGTGCTGCGGTTCCTCTTGGCATGTTTTCCGGGGCCCCTGTGACCTGGTCCTTCCTGTTTCTTCCTCCCCCCAGTCTGTGGGGCATCTGAAAGTGGGGCAGCCCTGGGAGCTTATCTCAGTTGAGCTTCTGGGGCAGCCAGGACTGGCCAATCAGGCGCCCCCAGGGCCTCCTGGAGTAGGCAGCAGGCAGGCCTAGAGAGGGAGGGAAGGAGGTAGGTGTGGCAAGATGTGGCAGCGTGGCACAGGGGCGGGAGGATGTGGTGAACCTCAGAGTGAGCTCAGGCTGTGACCTCGTTAAGGGTAGAAATGCCATCTCACATTTGTCTGGGGTCCCCCTCCCTTGCTCACACACCCACCATGGCTCCCCAGTGCCCGTGGAGAAAACCAAGACCTTCAGCCTGGTGTTTGAGATCCCTGCCCACCTCTCTAGCTTCGTCTTGCCCCACAGAACCCCGGACCCACCCTGTTCATCTTGGTGTTCAAAGTTTATCACCCAGACTCTTGCCTCTGCTGTGGCTTCTGTCAAGGATGCTATAAAGCCCCGCTCAAGTGCTCCTCCTCCGCACAGCCCTCCCTGATTCACCTGGGAGCACCGGGCTTCCGACCCTCCCTGACCCCGAGAGGCTGGGTGCATCTGTGTCCATCTCTGCACCTCCCTCTATATCTCCCTCCCTCGGAGTTTTTCCAGTGGCTGCTCTGTCTTCGGGAGTGTGGGAAAGGGGTGTGACAAGGCAGAAGCTGCTGGAGGCACCAACAATGACAAATCGCACTGGCCAGCTGGCAGGTGGCATTTGCCAAGAGCCAGGCCCTCCTTTGTGCTCACAACGGCCCATTTTGCAGGTGGGAAAACTGAGGCTTGGGAGGCCCAACCTTGGTGGGGGGGTGGAGAGACCCTGGGGCATGGGCCTCATTCCCAAAGGGGCAAAGCTCTGCCCCACTGGGGGCCTCAGGTGGTCTGAGCACCTCTGGACTCAGTTTCCCCATCTGTGAAATGGGGCAGGTGATGGTGTCTACCGGAATGGGGGGTGGGTGTCTCAGGATGGTCTGCTCCTACCTGCCCCATCTTTCTTTATGCTTCTCTCAATCTCTGTCTCTGTCTCTGCCCCTCCCCCGGCCTCACGCACCAATCCCTTAGCCCACCCCGCCCCCTTGCTCTGGCCTGCACCCTGCGACTGGAGAAGGCTGTTCCGTGTGGGTCATGGGGTCCTCGTCCCCACTGTGCCAGGCCAAGGACACTGCCTCTTTGTCCCCAAGGCGCTGACCTCATAGCCTGCTGGGCGCCTGACCCTGGCCAGCCCAGCTGCCCCTCGGGGCCGGGCTCCTTGAAGTAGGGCCCCTCCCCTAAGGCTAAGCCACACAAACTAACCCTGCCCGCCTGGGCCTCAGTTTCCCCAGATGGCCACCCCCAGGAGGGACCCTGGCCCCCCCCGCCCCCGGTTCTCCTAGGCCAAAAGCCAGCGTTGTGCAGCAGGCAGCTCGGTGACATTTAGCGAAACAGGCCGGCAACGTCGCGCCCCCGCAGGGCAGCTCCGCGGCCAGCGTCGCTCTCCGCGCCTCCCGCCCTGCGGGCTCGGCCGCCGCCGCCGTGGGGTCGCCGAGTTTAGGTGTTTCGCGTCCCGCTTCGTCCGCCAAGCGCGGTGTTCTGGGGGTTCATCCCCATCCTCGCTCGGATCCGTGATTCTCGCGGACGTCGTGGGGCGCGGGCGACGGTGGCGAGACGAGGTCAGAAACTCAGCGACCCGGAGGCGGAGCCGGGGACCGCGCAGGAAGCGAAGAGACCATCGGGGCCAGGACCGCGCTCAGACCTCCGAGGGCGCGGGGGCTCGCAGGGGGCCGAGACGCAGCCGAGCGCACGGGACTGGCGGCTGGGCGTCCAGTTTGGGTCTGAGGCGCGGGCGGAACCCCTTAACTTGCCCCAACGGTGGGTTTGTGGCCGGGATGAGGCCGCCACCGCCCCGCTGACTTCCTGGGTTTCTTTCTCTTCCGTTTTGACTCGCCCTGGCCCTGGGATGGGCTGTGCCGCTTTTTTTTTTTTTTTTTTTTTGGTCTTTTTCTTGCTTAGATTCAATGTGTTCCGGGGTGGGGACCCGACGCCGGGCCTGCCAGCGGCACAGAGGCTCCCCTGGGGCTGCAGGCCTCCACGTGGGCGATGGGGCGGCCTGTGGCCCGGCTCCCTCTCCTCCTTCTCCTGCTCAGCAGGCAGGGCGGTGAGTCCCATCCCCGCACAGGGGCCTGTGTGTAGGGGGGGCTGTGGGCCTGGCTTGAGGGTTGGTACCTTTCCCTGTGCCTCAGTCTTTCCCTCTGTCAAATGGCAGACAGGCGATCATGGTTACCCGGTCAGACCTGGGTATCTTCCCCCTGTCTTGATTTTCTCTTCTGTGAAATGGACTAAACATTTCCCACCTCCCAGAGTTCAGTGAGGATGTTATATATATCTATATAATGTATATAGTGTGTTATGTATACAGTATACAATAGATATACACACATAATATAGTGTATATAGTTGTCCCCCAGGGGATTGGTTCCAGGACCCTCCGTGGATATTGAAATCCACGGATGCCCAAGTCTCTGATATAAAATGGAGTAGTATTTGCATCTAACCCCATCTTCCTGTACAGTTTAAATCATCTCTAGAGGCCGGGCGCGGTGGCTCAGGCCTGTAATCCCAGCACTCTGGGAGGCCAAGGCGGGAGGAGTTTGAGACCAGCCGGAGCAAGAGTGAGACCTTGTCTCTAGTAAAAACAGAAAAATTAGCTGGGCACAGTGATACACTCCTGTAGTCCCAGCTACTCAGGAGGCTGAGGCAGGAGGATCGCTTGAGCCCAGGAGTTGGAGGCTTCAGTGAGCTAGGCTGATGCCACTGCTTTCTAGTCTGGGTGACAGAGGGAGACCCTGTCTCAAAAAAAAAAAAAAAAATCTCTGGATGACTTGTAACACCTAATGCAAGGTAAATGCTACGTAAATAGTTGTTATACTGGATTGTTTGGGGAATCATGACAAGAAAAGAAGTCCATATGTATTCAGCACAGACGCGATTTCTCTTTTGGAATACTTTCACTCTGCGGTTGGTTGAATCCACAAGTACAGAGCCCATGGCCCATCTTGTGGAATCCGGGGAGAAGGGCCCAGCCCCTGCAGATATCTAGATTTGGACTCTAATCCCAACTTTGCTCCTGCTGCTGTATGATTTGGGGCAATTTCTTTGCCTCTCTGTGCCCCGGTTTCCTTCTGCGTACACTGGGCGTCAGCAGGCGGCTGACTCTTTGAATGCATGCAAAGTGCTCAGGGCAGGGCTAGCCACACCGCAAGGCTCCAGGGCTTTGGGGGGCCCTGATGGTGGGAGACCGGCACTGGGGAGGGGGACGGGGGACCCTAGATTCTTTTAGAGGGGTAGCCCACGGAGTAGCTTGCTGATGGTGGCGGTGAGTCTCGTTCTTGTTCAGGCTGGTCTCGAACTCCTGACCTCAAGCGATCCTCCTATCTTGGCCTCCCAGAGTTCTGGGATTATAGGGTGAGCCACCACGCCTGGCCCCCCTTCCTCTTTCACCCAGTTCCACACCTGGCAGACACTGTCACTTCCGAGGAGTGCGGGGCAAGCAATGGCCCAGGGAGGTTGCTGCCTCCTGGGGAGCTGTTCACAGCCCCACTGCTGATGGGCCAAGTGCGTCTCCCTGGGCTGGCGCTGGCAGCCTTGCCCCTCCCTGCCGTGCTGCCTCTACTCCCCCCGCCACGCCGGCTGTAGACTCTGGTGGTGCCCTAGGCACACCCCACTTCTTTCTGGGCCTTACTGCTGGGGGGACCTCACTATTAGGGCCCCCAACTATGTATCTCAGCCTCCACTGTGGGCTTTCTACCCAGCATCCAAAGACTAATAGGCAGTAGATGGATGGACAAATGTGTTAATGGATGGACAGATGGACAGGTGGATGGGCGTGCGGATGGGTAGGTGGACGGATGAATGAATACGTAGATGGGTGGATGGGCGGGTGGATGGGTAGCTGGGTGCATAGAAGGGAAGGTGGGCGGGTGGGCTGACGATCACTTGCATGTAGACCCCCAGGCGGAGCCCTTGTCCCCACACAGCGCAGGGCCAGGATGTCATTGTCCCTTGTTGCCGTTGCAGCTGCCTGCGGAACCAGTGGGTGCTGTTTCCAGGACACGCCACATCCGGACGCAGACTCAGGTTTGGGGCAGCCCCTCATTGCAGGCGGAGGGCCACGCCGGGCTGTGTCCGACCCAGCCAGAGCAGCCCCTGCCTCAGCCTCCCCCCACCCAGCCAAAGACCCAGCCCCATCTGTGCTCTTGGAGGCCCCGAACCCCACAACCTCCTGGCCCATTCTCACTAGGTTCAGGGTGTCTTGGAGCAGTCACCCGCTTCCCTGAGCCCTGTCCCCTCCCTAGCAGGGTCACGGGGCTAGTGTCTGTATCTGTTCAGATTGGTCAGTGCACAGGACAGAGCAGCTGTCATTAAGAATTCTGAGGTCCCCCCACCAGCTCACCCTGGGCACTCCACAAAGGACGTGGCACTGAGCAGGCACGCCGTCCGTTCCTTCACTCAGTAACTGTTCGCTGAGCACCTGCCACGTGCAGACACAGTTCTAGACACAGGGGATCACTGTGAGCCCGGCTGGCCTCTCAAGCCACAGCCTAGGGGAGGGGATGGACGGCAGGCCAACGAGTGTCCGTGCTGCGTGTGAGGACGTGCTGTGAGATGGCAGGGTGGGGGTCAGGCAGGGAAGGGGCTGCTCTGGGCTGGACGGCGCTGGAGGGCGTGACGCTGAAGAAGAAACCAGCACGTCAGGATGTGGGGGAGGGCGTTCCAGGCAGAGGGCACAGCTTGTGCAAAGGCCCTGAGGCATGGGGCAACCCCGCACATCTGAGGGTTGGTAAGGGGCATGCCAGGGTGGGAGCGAGTCCAGCCACTGGATGGCGGAGACGAGGCCGGGAAGACACAGGGAGGGTGCTGAGAGCCACAGCCGGGGACAGGGGGGAAGACACAAGTGTCAAAGATTCGTCCCAGGTGTGGAGACTGCCCGCCCCTCTACTCTGGTCTGTTCCCAAACCTACGGGATCTCTTCCAGGTTCCGCTTCGGGCCCCAAGGACCTGAGCTGCTACCGGATAGCCAGCGCCCTTTACGAATGCTCCTGGTGGTACGAGGGCCCCACGGCTGGCGTCAGACACTTCCTGATGTGCTGGTGAGGTCCCCAGCACGGGTCTCAGAGCCTCACCCCCGTCCCCTCCTGGCTCCCGCCTCCGCCTCCGCTGCGTTCCCACTCTCGGATGTGTGACCTTGGCCGTGTCATTACCCCTCCCTGGGCCTTGGTTTTGCATCTGAGAAGGGAGAGCTGGGGGACTGTGGGGGTCAGTGGGGGCTGGCATCCCAGTGTGGGGGTCCGTGAGGGTCCCTCGCGTCGCTCTTCTCCCCACCCGTCCAGCTATTCATCCATCCGTCCACCCATCCATTTCTTCCCTCTCTGTGGCAGCCCATTTCGGGACATTCTGGGGTCCCCCAAAGCCCTCCATCCCAGCCCGATCCCCAGGAACCCCCGAGCTAGGGGAGGGGAGCACACGGGGTAGCAGAGGATGCCGGGATGTGGCGCAGCGTCCTCCGTGTTGCCGGGACCCTGGGCGCCGACGTCCTCCTTCCCGCAGCCTTAGTCCCAGACGCTGCTGCTACTTCGACGCGGGCTCGGCCACCAGGCTGCGGTTTTCCGACCAGGACGGGGTGTCTGTGCTCCACACCGTCACACTCTGGGTGGAATCCCGGGCCGCAAACCAGACAGAGAAGTCTCCTGAGATCGCCCTGCAGCTCTACAGCACAGGTCCGCAGCGCACCCTCCTCCCCGTCCATGCGGCGCCTGGAGAAGGCTCCGGGCCCCAAGCCTGGACCCAGGGGATTCCAGGCCCCTGGCACGGGGCTTGACACTTCCAGATATTGTCACATCAAACACTGCGTGTGACACGGAGGTTTTTCATGGCTTCTTGCCAGTCCCCTGTTGTTGGACACTTAGGTTGTCTCTGGTGTCTGATATCCATAGCGCTGCCAGGACCCTGTTGGGCTCTTAACATCTGTTTTCGTGACTCAACGACGTGTATTTTGCATGCAGTTGTGGAGCTGCTCCTGTGCTCTGGTTTTAGTAGAGACGGGGTCTCGCTCTCGCTCAGGCTGGTCTCGAACTCCTGAGCTCAAGCGATCCTCCCGCCTCGGCCTCCCAGAGTGCTGGGATTGCAGGCGTGAGCCACCGCGCCCAGCCGAGACATAATGATTATACACAGTGAGATACTACTGGGAGGTCAGGGAGGCCTCCGGCTGGCTAGAAAGGATCTGGCAGGAACAAAGGCGGAGGAACGTGGTCCAGGCAGAGGGTACGGCGAGCGCAGAGGCCCTGGGGTAGAACGAGGCAAGCTCTCCAGCGTTTGCAATAGCCAAGACGCGGACACAGCCACGTGCTTGGAGATGGCTGGCTGGCTAAGGAAAGGATGACGCTCACATGATGGGATATCACTCAGCCTTTCGAAAGAAGGAAATCATGTCATTGCCACAACATGGATGAACCGGGAGAACATTATGACAAATGACATAAGCCAGGCACGGAAACAAAAGTACTGCCCGGTCTCACTTATATACGGATAAAAAGAAGGTCAAATACATAGAAATAGAGTAGGACAGTGGTTACCAAGGTGGGAAGAAGAAGGAAATGTGGAAATGTAGGTCAAAGGGTACAGATTTGCAGTTTCATGGCATAAACAAACCCAGAGTTTCAATGAACAGCAGGAAGGCTGTAATTATAATGTTATACATGAAAATTTGCTAAGAGAATAGATTTTAGGTGCTCCCCCCCCCCCCACGGTAACTATATAAGGTGATGGGGCCGGGCGCGGTGGTTCACACATGTAATCCCAGCACTCTGGGAGGCTGAGGCAGGAGGACTGCTTGAGGCCAGGAGTTCGAGACCAGCCTGAGCAAGAGCGAGACCCCATCTCTACAAAAAATAGAAAATTAGCCAGGTGTGGTGGCGCATGCCTATAGTCCCAGCTACTTGTGAAGCTGAGGCAGGAAAAATCACTTCAGTCCAGGAGTTTGAGGCTGCAGTGAGCTATGGTGACGCCACTGTACTCTAGCCTAGGTGACAGAGCAAGACCCTGTCTCAAAAAAAAAAAAAAAGGCGATGGATATGTTAAGTTGCTTACTGTGGTGATTTCACAATGGAGATGCAGATCAAAACATCATGCTGCTCACCTTAAATTTATACGCTAATAATAACTCTTTAAAAAAGAATCAGGCATGGTATGACCAAGGTGTAGCAAGAGTGATTTATGTCTCTCCTTAGGTCAGGCTCCTTGAAATGGGTCTAAAAATTTAGTAAGATTTCCCTAATAGTCCTCCAAAGAAATCAAATCAATTACCCTCTCACCAGCAATTTACTAAAGCGTCTGTCTCACGACAGCCTTGCCAGCAATGGGTATTAATATTTTAAAGATATTGTCACTAACAGCACCCTGTGCATAAATCTTGATTCTTTGAATTGTAGACTACTAGGCTTAGCTGGGACCTGCAAGGGTGTCCTTAATTCACATTTGGGGGACTCACTTGGTTACCCTGGGCTGGGAAGGGCACAGACCAGTTTTCCGGAATTTTCGAGACCGGTCAACTCACTCACGCACATGTGGGCTGCCCCTCCCCGATTCCCACCTCTGCTTCCAGTTAAATATGACCCTCCCCTGGGAGACATCAAGGTGTCCAGGCGAGCGGGGCAGCTGCTGATGGAGTGGGAGACCCCAGCCCAGCAGGACGGTGCCGTGGTGCAATTTCGGCACCGGACGCCCAGCGGCCTGTGGAAGTTGGTGAGTTTATTTCCCAGGTCAGGGGTGGACACAGGACTCTCCAGGGTACCCCCCTCCAAATCAGTCTCACCACGTCTACAGCCGTCACCCCTCCCAACCAGCCTCCACTCTCGCCTTGTGTGTACCCCCAAGGTCAGAGCTGACCATGACCTCCCCTGCTCACACACCCTCCATGGCTCCCCGTTACCCTCAGGGGATCATCCTCATTCTCCGCCCTCATTGCCTTCCTGGTGCTTCCTCTGACACCCTCCCGAATGGCTGCCATTCTCTGCCCATGCCCTGGGTCTCCAGCCTCCTTGCTTTTGCACACGAGGTTCCCTTCACCTGCATGCCCTCCCTTCATCTGAGCGCACGCAAATCCCTCCCAGCCTTCAGGGGCCAGCCCCAGGCCCACCTCTCCCGGGAAGCTGCCTTTCCATCCATCCATCCATCCATTCATTCTTCAGCTACTCTCTGGCAGGGCAGATCTGAGCTTGCAAGAAACCTCATCCCTGACCTGCTCCCCAAGGGTCCCCCAGCTTGGAGCAGACAGAGGCCCCCCCAGCCCCAGCCTCTAAACTGTGGCCAAGCTCCTCCTCCCTCAGACTGGGAATGTCATGGGGGCAAGGAGCTGCCTGGGCTTCAGCCCCCTCTTCCCTCCAAACACTGTGCCCCTCCCTGAGCCTCAGTTTCCCCATCAAGTAAATGCGCATGAAATCAGCCAGGGACAGGTGACACGGGACCCCTGATGGGAAGGAGCGTCTCTTTATGTTTTATTTGCAGCCCCTGAGCACGTTCCTCCCTACGCTCTCCCAGCCTCCTTTGCAGACGAAGAGAACTGGGCTCAGACGTCAAGGAACGTGCTCAGGGTAACGCAGGGCGCAGGGCGCCCTGCTGGGTCCGCCAGCACAGACGGACAGGTTTCGAAGGCACCATTTTGTCTCTTAAAATAATTTTTTTAAATAACCGCTTTCTTTTGGGGTAATGTCAGAGCTTCAGAAAAATGACAACATAGAGCTCTGCAGAGATCTTCTGTCTGCCCTTGACCCAAATTCCTCTAATGTTTACGTCCTCCGTAAACGCCAGACGGTATTTGGCTGTCACCGATTTTCCCGTGAATGTCCTTTTTCTGTTCCTGGATCCAATCTAGGGTCCCACATTGTATTTCATAAAATCATTTTTAAAATTTTAAAACAGCAAATATTTTCAGCACCATAATGCAAAATAATGTATAAACACGTTTTCATTCTAGGGCGACTGTGGACCCCAAGATGATACGGGTGAGAATAATAATAGTAATGACAAGAACAACCGCAACAGCTGCTGCAAGTTAGCATTAATTGAACACCTACTGTATGCTGGGCCTGATGCTAAATTCTTTGTATGCCTCTTGCCCTGCTTCGTACTTTAGTGTTGGGTTATTCCCATTTCACAGGTGAGAAAACTAAGGCTTGAGGGATAAGAAGCCATTGACTAAGGTCACAATTCAAGGGGTGGCCAGGACTTGAACCCAGGGCAGGGGCAGAAGTGGGTGATCCTCGTGGCCTCATGAGGACAGGGCCTGGTCTGTTCCTGCTGAGTCCCCAGGGCCCAGCACATGTCTGTGTACACAGTTGGAGCTCAATAAGTGCACGATGGCTATGCGAACAATGCCAAGCTCTGAGCAATTCCCACAGCCTGATGTTTGACCTGTCTCTCCCCAGAGTCCTGCCTCTGCCCCCTGGAGATGGAAGTGGCCCAAGAATTCCAGCTGCGACGGCGGCAGCTGCGGCTGGGGGCCCCAGGAGGTCCCTGGAGCAGCTGGAGCAGCCCTGTGTGCATCCCCCCTGGTGAGAGTGCCCTGGGTCACAGGAGCGGGGCAGGCGTTACAAATAAGGCGGCAGGTATTAGAAACAAGGCGGCGGAGGCCAGGCGCGGTGGCTCACACCTGTAATCCCAGCACTTTGGGAGGCTGAGGCAGGAGGATCACCTGAGACCAGGAGTTCAAGACCAACCTGGGCAACATAGTGAGACCCTGTCTCTACAAAAAATTTAAAAATTAGCCGGGGTGGTGGCACGCACCGGTAGCCCCAGTGACTCGGGAGGCTGAGGCTGGAGGATCGCTTGAGCCCAGGAGTTCGAGGCTGCAGTGAGCTATAATCACGCCACTGCACTCTAGCCTGGGCAACAGAGCAAGATCCTGTCTCAAAAAAAAAAAAAAAGACAGAAAGAAAAAGAAACAAGGTGCAGGGGTTAAACATAAGGCGACTGATGTTAGAAATAAGGCGGTGGGAGAAATGAGTGCTCAGACCCCCTCACAGCGCAGTACCTGGCCTCACTGCCTGGGCCTTGCCGCGCCCACGTTAGGGCTTTGTCACGTAAGAACCATCAGGCTGAGCCTCACAGCCTCTCAAGGACAACGCCTCCTGCCTGGGGGTTAAATGGGCTGCTGCCCTAACTCTGGGCAAGGGGGAAATGAGTGAGGGGCGTAACCACGCCAAACACACGTTTGTACTCAAAGACAAACTTGGAGAAAACAAAACAACAGATAAACCAGCATTTAAAAGGAAAAGCTTGGGCGCCGTGGAATCATGGTGACAGTTACCCCTGGGGACGGAGGTGCGAGGAATGGCGGTTCCCCTTCTTCCCTTCGGTCCCTTTTCTGTGTTCAGGGCAGCGAGCAAGTTTCACTTTGTAAACGTGGCAAATTCCTAACTGACAAAGAAAACATCTCAGTCTTCCTCTCCTTCCAATGCATCCCGTTGCTTTGGCTCTGGTTGCAGAACGCCCCCCACAGCCCGAGGTGAGGTTATTGGTGGAGCGGCTCGGCGAGGATGGGAGGAGGCGGCTGAGCCTGCGCCAGCAGGTAACGGGGCGTGGCGGGGCTGCGGCGTGGCGGACAGTGAGAGGCAAAAAGCTGCAGGGGGGTGAGCAGGTGGGAGACGGAGGGAGACGAGATGTCAGGTGACAGGGACTGGGCAGACTGTAGGTTTAACTCTGAAGGTAATAGGGAGCCATGGAGTGTGCGTGAGCGGGACAGGCTCATGCTTGCACTCAGGTGTTTATAGGCTCTCTTTGGCTCCTATGGGGGAAAAATTGTGCTGGGGGCGGAGTTGGGCAGAAGCCAGAAGGCCAGGAAGGAGGTGGTAGTGACTGCTTTAAGTCCCAAGCAACCCCGTTAAGTGCGGTCTAATTGGCTCCGTTTTATAGAGAAGGAAATGGAGGCACGGAGGGGAAGTCTGTGTAAGGGGTAAAGCTGACAAACACTCCCCCACTGACTTCAGCGTGGCTGACTTGGCCGGGTTGCTGACGGGCTGCTACCGTGAGCCCCTTGCTGTTAGGTTACGGCAAAGCCCTTCCTGGCCCGCTTCCTCTAACTCAGTTCCTTTTCTTAGGAAAAAATTTTTAGGGCTGAGGTAACTGGGTCCAAAAATGAAAACCCTTTCTTCCCCCGGATCTCAGCGGATCTCGTCGATTTTCCCCCAAAACTGGCTGTGAATGCCTGTTTCCCAGCAGCTTTGCCGGCACTGAGGTTTATCGTTTTTTAGATTTTTGGTGCGTGTCATTGGCTGTGGCCCTTGGCCAGGTCTGTCCTCACAGGCTGTGTCCTGCTGAGCGTCCACGGGACGATGAGTGTGATAAGTTCCCCACGATCTGTCTCTCGCACGACAGCCGAAGCAGCATCAGCTTCCAGAAGGCTGCCAAGGGCCGGCGTCTGGCGCAGAGGTGACCTACCGAGTCCGCCTGCACATGCTATCCTGCCCCTGTAAGGCCAAGGCCACCAGGACCCTGCGCCTGGGGAAAGCGGTCTATCTTTCGGGTGCTGCCTACAACGTGACTGTTGTCTCCCGGAATCGATTCGGCCCTGGCCCGAACCAGACGTGGCACATTCCTGCCGCCACCCGTGCAGGTGCCTCCTCTGGGGGGGGAGGGCGTGGGGGGCCCTTCGGAGCCGAGCTCCTGCGCCGACCCTCAGCCAGGCCAGGGCGAGAGAGAGAGGCAGAAGAATTCAAGGGGGCGCCTGATTTAGGGGTGCGGCAAAAATTCAGGAATCGAGATCCATAATGCTAGAAGGCGGGGCTTAATTTGTTTGTTTTTGAGACAGGGTCTCGCTCTGTCGCCCAGACTGGAGTACCATGGCATCATCACAGCTCACTGCAGCCTCCAACTCCTGGGCTCAAGTGATCCTCCTGCCTCAGCCTCCCGAGTAGCTGGGACTACAGGCGCCACCACCACGCCCAGATAACTTTTTAAAATTTATTTTGATAGAGATGGGGTCTTGCTATGTTGCCCAGGCTGATCTTGAACTCCAGGCCTCAAGCGACCCTCCTGTCTCAGCCTCCCAAAATTCTGGGATTACAGGTGTGCGTCACCGCACCTGGCCCTATAATGCGATATTTCTAAAATAACCAACAAATTATAACCCGGGCTGTCCATGTGTTTTTGGAACTAAAGCTTTATTGGGACCAGGGCCAGGATCGGGGTGAGGCGAGGGAGGCAGGGTAGGGTTGATCTTGTGTTTTATTTAAAATCTTGATATTTTGTTTTCTATACAGATATTTTACTGATCTAAAATCCACATAGCAAAATTAACCATTTTAAAGTGAGCAATTCAGTGGCATTTAGTACACGACGAGGGTGCGCAGCCACCACCTCTGTCTAGTTGCAAAACGTTCTCGTCCCCCAAAAGGAGACCCCGTCCCATCAGCAGTCACTCCCCACCCCCTCCCCCAGCCCTGGCAGCCGCCGATCTGCTCCTGTCCCTGTGGCTCGGCCTGTTCTGGACATGTCTATGAAGGGAGCCACACTCTGCGTGGCCTTTGTGTGTGGCTTCTCTCCCTCCGCGTCATGTTTCTGGGGTTCATCCACGTGGCAGCAGGTGTCGGAGCCGCACTCCTGTTCGGGGCTGCATGGCGTTCCCCGTGCGGCCGGGCCCCATTCTGTCCATCCGCTCGTGGGTCGATGGGCGTTGCAGTCGGTGCTGCCTCGCCGTTGCGAACAGTGCTCTGCGCTCGCTGTATGTCTTTGCATTCATCTTGCCGCGCAAATACATTGCATTAAAGCACTATTTGTCTTGATGACTAAGCTTTTCCGTGCCCCCTTAGATTTTGTGCCTGAGCACCCAGCGACCCTGTGAGGGCGGGGCCGTCACAACGACGCCCATGTTAGAGATGACGCAACCAAGACTCACACAGGCGAAGCCACGTGCCAGGGTAGCAGAGCAGCTGGTTCCATGGTTAGGACCACAGTCTCGCTGAGTGGTCCCAGGCGAGTGGTCGCTTGCTCTCTGAGAGCCTCAGTTTCCATATCTGTGAAATGGGGCAATCGCGGCCCCATGCTCTGACGGAGTGGCGCCTGCGAGGCCCTTGGCACTGGCCTGGCACGTACAGTCAGTGCTCAGTAAACAGTAGTTGCTGGCTGAGTGTGACGGCTCACACCTGCACTCCCAGCACTTTGGGAGGCTGAGGCAGGAGGATGGCTTGAGGCTAGGAGTTCAAGACTAGCCTGGGCAACAGAGCAAGACCCCATCTCCACAAAAAAATTTTTTTAATTAGCCAGGCGTGCTGCACAACTGTAGTTCCAGCTACTCAGGAGGCTGAGGCAGGAGGATCGCTGGAGCCCAGGACTTTAAGACGGCAGTGAGCTGTGATCAGGCCACTGCACTCCAGCCTGGGTGACAGAGAGAGACCCTGTCTCCAAAAAATAAAAATACAAAATAAATGGTTGCTGCGCTCAGACTGGGAAGCAGCGCCCGCCTCTCTGGGATCTGCAGACACTCTTGCCGTGGGAGTGGGAGAGCTTTGCGCGGGGACCGCGTGGGTGTGTTCTCGTGCTTCGAGCTTGGCATCGGGCCAGCGGGCCGGTCAGGCCGGAGCTCGGCCTCGCATCACGCTCTGCGGCAAGGCAGGCGGTGGGCGGCCAGGCATCTGCTGCGGCAGGAGCCGCCCACAGGCCGGGTGGGCGAACGGCAGCACAGACAGCCTGACGGCGGCTGCCTTGGCGGGGAGCGCGGTCAGGCTGGAGGAGGCTCGTTCAAACACCCTGACGCAACCCCCTCCTCCCCTTCCAGAGCCGGGGGCTCTGAACATCAGCGTCGGAGCCCACGGGACCAGCATGCACTGGCCAGCCCGGGCTCAGGGCACAACGTACTGCATCGAGTGGCAGCCCCGGCGCCAGGACGGGGGCCTGGCCACCTGCACCCTGACTACGCCCCAAGCCCGGGATGCGGCTGGAACGGGTACGGTAGTGTCGGTGACCTGCCTCTGCCTCTGCGTCCTGTGCAGCTCCTGGCTGGCGCGAACCTCAGGGATGTACACGCGGGCTGTCGAAGGGCCAGAGACTATTGCCATTTACTGGAGGTCACACAGAGGTGGGCACGGGCTGAGACTCAGACCTTCTCCCCCGTGTGGCTGCGCAGCTCCTGCCAGGGTGCCGAGTTCAGCCCTGGGCAGGTCGCGCCCCGGCGGGTGACGCATCTCACGTCCCAGGGTGTTTGTTAAATATTTGCCCGCACCAGGGAAGGTGGCGGCCAGCGAGATGCTGGTGGCAAATTAACGAGGCCTCTAGAGGGTAGGAGGAGCTGCGTGGCTCAGGCAGCCTCTTACTCTCTCACTTCCTGCCCTGGGCCTGGTCCGAGCCTCAGCTCAGCCTGTTTCTTAAGGAGTTCCCAGACCGAGGAGACAGCTGGACACAGATGCCAAGGCCCTGTGGAGTAAGGGCTGGGTTGGAGCGGGACACGGACAGGTTGGAGGAGTTGCATAGGGAAGAGATCCTGGAGGAGTGGGCATTGATGCAAGGGCTTTGAAGCATGAGTAGGAGTGTTCTAGGAGTTTCCAACAGATGACACAGCCAGTGCAAAGGTACAGAGCTGGGAACACAATCTGTTTAGTGGCCTGGCCTCTGCTTTTCCTTCCAGCAACCCACAGCTGGAGCCGAGCACCCAGGGCGATGGGGCACGAGGAGTGTTACCAGATCACGATCTTTGCCTCTGCACACCCGGAGAAGGCCACATCATGGTCTACGGTCCTATCCACTTACCACTTTGGGGGCAATGGTGAGTGGTGCAAACCTGCAGCTTCATCTCCCTGGAGGACTCGGCAGTGGCTTTGGGTGTCAGGAGGAGGGAGCGAGCCAGACGCACCTGCCGCATGTCAGGCCGGACACGTAGAAGTCAGCTCAGTGGGCTCCAAAGACACCCTGAGCAGCACTGCCCCATTTTACAGATTAGCAAACTGAGGCTCGGAGAAGTAAAGTGATGGCGATTGAGCGGTGGAGCTGGGATTCGAACCCAGGCCCACCTGACTGTGGCCAAGTTCACCCGGTCTCTGGACGGTGGGGGCTGGGCACTCAGGAAGTGCTCGACCAGCGCCCTCGGTGTTGACCGTGGCAATGGTGCCGCTTGCAGCCTCAGGGGCCGGGACCCCGCATCACATCTCGGTGAAGAATCACAGCCCGGACTCGGTGTCTGTAGACTGGACGCCGTCGCCGCTGAGCTCCTGTCCTGGCGTCCTGAAGGCGTATGTCGTGCGCTGCCGAGACGAAGACAGCAACCAGGTGTCGGGTACGTGAGGCGGTGCAGGCCCAGCTGGGGAGGAAGGGGTCTCGGCTTGAGGTCTGCCTTGCTGTGTGACCCTGGGCACCTCACTGCCCTCTCTGGTCCTCAGTTTTCCCACCCTTGCTCTGTTGCCCAGGCTGGAGGGCAGAGGCATGTTCACAGCTCACTGCAGCCTCCAACTCCTGGGCTCAAGGGATCCTCCTGCCTCAGCCTCCCGAGTAGCTGGGACTACAGACGTGCATCACCACGCCTGGCTAATTTTTAAAATATTTGATAGAGATGGGGTCTTGCTATGTTGCGCAGGCTGGTCTTGAACTCTTGGCCTCAAGCTGTCCTGCTGCCTCAGCCTCCCAGAGTGCTGGGACTACAGGCGAGAGCCACCTGCCCGGCCTGGACTCAAGGGTCCAGACCCCCAGGGAGGGCTGGGTGTGCATCAGCTGAGTGTCCACGATGTTCTGGGAGTGTCTGTGGCAGCCCTTCATGTGCACCAGCCGCCGGCTCCCGTCAAGCAGTGATGACAGCCCTGTCCCCATTCCACTGATGGGGAAACCGAGGTCTAGAGAGGGGATCCACCCGCCCAGAGATCCAACAGACCTGGATTTGAGCCCTGTCAGATGTCCCTTCCTGCCTTTAGGAGGGAAAGAAATGAGAACGTACAGGCAGGTCTCATGTCCCGCCCTGGCTGTGACAGTGTCCCCGGGGCTGGAGGCGCATGGAGGGCTCCCATTCTCCCTGCAGGCGACACAGCCTTGCAGACGAGGCCTTGCCCTCCCGGCCTCCCGCAGCCACAGGCCAGCAAGACCTGAGATCCTGTCCCGCCCCACCCGCCACCCCCACTGTCACCAGCACCCAGCGCGAGGTTGTCTTGGCATCAAAGACCCTGCCCTCATCTTGGCCACCTCCAGCGTGTTTGGAGGGGGAAACTGAGGCAGCCCATGTGTGGAAACCGACCTGCCAACAGCCAGGGTGCGGGGGGTCAGGCACGCGGAAGCACCGTGTGGCCAGCTTTACCAATTTCCCCAACATTTCTTTCGGGGAAGATGCCTCTTAAACAAAGAACGCGGATGCGGCGTTCAGGAATACTTCCTTGGCGGCGCAGCCGGGGCCGGCGTCCTCCTTTCGAGGGCTGCTAAGAAGCGTTTTACGAGAGCCGTTCCATTCGGCAGACGCCGGCTGAGATGCTCCCGGGTGCCGGAGCGCTCGGGGCGGAGCAGACGCAGCCACCCCAACCCCGACTCTGAAGACCCAAAGGAGGCGAGGGAGGGAACCGCGTGGGTATCTGGGGAAAGGCGAACCAGGCGGGGCAATGGCCGGTGCAAAGACCCCGAGGTAGGACTGAGCCGGTGTCTTGAGGGCGCACTGAGGAGGCGGATGTGGCTGGAGGGAAGTAAAGGGGTCCCGGCACCCATGGCTGCCTCCCCCCCGCAGAGCAGCCCGTGAAGCCCACAGAGACCCAAGTCACGCTCCGTGGCCTGCGTGCTGGCACAGCCTACACGGTCCAGGTGCGAGCAGACACGGCACAGCTCAGGGGTGCCTGGAGCCAGGCCCAGCACTTCAGCATCGGTGAGTGGAGCAGGCAGGGCCTAGTTATTAACTCAGTGTGCACTGCACCCAGCTTCCCATAAGGATCTGAGCAACCCTGCCCTCACTCACATCCCTTCCATGGCTCCCTATCTCCCCGAGGAGAAAGTCCCAGCCCAATCGGCTCCCACCTCCTTCCCTTCCATTTCCTGCAGTTTCTGTTCATGAACATTTCCTCACACTCCAGGGGCTTTGCCCATACAGGCTCTCCCTGCCTTGAATGTTTGTTTTCCCCATCACCAAACTCCTATTCATTCTTCAAAACCCAGCTCAAAAAAACCCCTCCTCCAGAAAGCCTTCTCTGTCTCCCTCTGGCTATGCCCCCATCTACCACTGCTCCTTCTCCCTGGTCTGACATCTTAGGGTTGGGGTTATCTGGGTCAAAATCTGCCTCCCCCAGCCTGGGTGAGGGCTCCTGGGGAGGAAGAGGGAGCAGAGTCTGTTTATTCAATGGATGAATAAACGAGTGTCTCTCTCATCGAAAGGATGAGAAGGACACAGGCTCTGTTGTCCTGGGGTGCATGGTCACGAGAGATTCAGGGACCAAATGATTCCTGGTCCTGCCACGGTGAACTCTCAGTCCCAAGGGGACCAATGGGATCCAAGAGAACCAATGAGTCAGCCGTGGGCGGGGGCAGGTCTGGGTCCAGAGGGCAGCCACGTGGGCCGAGTGTGAATGAGCAGGTGCCTAGAGCTACAGTGTCCTGAACACTCACTGTGTGCCAGGCCTTTATTTCTCAATAGCTACCGAGCAGGTGGCTTCCACGGCCCCCACTTCCCAGATAAGGAAACCCCTCCAGCCCCTTCCCCGAACAAGAGGCAGGAGGTGTCCCTCCTCCAACTCAGCTCTCCCGCCCCCAGAAGTCCAGGTTTCCGATTTGTTCATCCTCCTCGCGTCTCTGGGCAGTTTCGTGAGCATCCTCCTCCTGGGAGTCCTTGGCTACTTTGGCCTCAACAGGTAACTCACACCTTCTCCCCCGAGAGGATCCGTGAATAATAACTTCTCACATCAAGTATGTACCTGGTTGTGCCAACTTTACAGACGAGGAAACTGAGGCCCAGATGGTCAGAAATTGGCCCAGGGGACCCAACAGTGGGGGTGGAGGTGGCATTTGAATGCGAGTCTGTAGGCCTCCTCCCCTCCATCTCTGCCCCTATCCGTATCGTCACAGCCATTATAGCCTAACAGAGATGGAAAAGTTAGGTCAGAACAATCAAAAAGTAAGAGCGGACAGAAGCACTGCTCCTCTCACTGCCCCCTCCCCCAGGGCTGCTCGGCACCTGTGCCCGCTCCTGCCCACACCCTGTGCCAGCTCTGCTGTCGAGTTCCCCAGCAGCCAGGGGAAGCAGGTAAGTGCTCCTTTCCTCACTCGAGGTCCTGGTTTATGGGTGCACACTCTGGGCGAGGGCTCTGCTGAGCAATAGCCATGCATCTGCTCATTTTATTCTCCCCCAATCCATTGAGATAGGGACTCTAAAACCAGTGCTCCAAACCCCTTCCCATTTTACAGACAGGCAAGCAGAGGCCCAGGGAGGGATCCATCTCTTTGTGCTGCTGGCATCCCTGTAGGATTCTCTCCTGGGCAGGCTCAGCCTTCCTCTACTGGAAGGAGGGTGTCCATTTTCCCCATTAACTGAAGCAAAAGTCTCAGGGCCACCACTGATTGGTCCAGCTTGGGTCACATGCCCTTCCCTGAGCCTATGGCTGGACCCAGGGGCCTGAAATTCTCTGATTGGCTGGGCCGGGGTCACCTGCCCATTGCTAGAACGGGGGTGGGGCCTCTGCACCGTCCAACCAAACCATCCGGGAGGAGAAGCAATTTTCCAAAGAGGAATGGGGGTGACCTTCTTAAGAAACGCTGCGTGGGGGTCACTGAAGCAAAGTGGACCCTCAAATTGGTCCCTGAATTTGGGAGGGTTTAGCCAGCAGGGGCCTGGGCCGTTCCCTCCTGCATGGGTGGGAAACAGAGCCCCGCCCACAGCCTGGGCCCCACCCTCTCTCTCCAGACTTGGCAGTGGATCACCCCGGCGGACTTCCAGGAAGAGGTGTCGCTACAAGATGCCCTAGTGGTAGAGGTGTCCTGGGACAAGTGTGAGGGGACAGAGCCTCTCAAGGAGAAGACAGGGCTGCCCTGGGGTGTTCCCAAGCTGGCCCTGGCCCCAGAGCTGTCCTTGGAGGATGGAGACAGGTGCAAGGACACCCCAAGGCCGATGTCCTGGGGCCCAGAGGGCAGGGTGGTCAGGGGGACAACCGTGCCCAGGCGGATGGACTCCTGCTGTTCCCAGGAGACGTAACGCAGAGACCCAGGATTGGGACACTTGGTGCCCCTAGAGGCCCGAGGGAGAAACGGTCACATCCACTTTGTCTTACAGACAGGAACACTGACCGTCGCAATCATGATGGCTGGTTATTAAGCACTTATGGTATACCCAGCCCGTTCCATCCAGACACTCTCATGACGCACCACCCACCAAATCCCACCGCTGCCCCTGCAAGGCACCGTGGCTGTTCCATGTCATAGATGTGGCCACTGAGGCTCAGAGTGGGTGAGTGACTCGCCTAAGGCCACACAGCACACGTAGGAGTCATATTTGGGCCTGAGTGACACCAGGCCCCTCCCCCAGACCGCAGCACCCTGCCCCCGCCCTGACCTACTCTGACCAGCGCCTGTCGCTTCACATCGTATGGTGGGACCTAGAAACCACCGCGAAATAGAAGCGACTGCGCCCAGCTGGGCCGGACACCCACGGGCAGGGACAGACCCTGTCACTGGCGAGTTCTGGAGCAGGATAGACGGGGGGTGGGGGGCAAATGGAACTCGGATCGATCCCAGAGCCCTGGACCGCGCGTCCTCTCCCAGGAGCTCAGGACGGGGAGTCTGGACGCAGGGCTCCTCGCAGCACTGTGAGGTCTCGGGGCTGGGAGGATCCGGGTGTGGGGGGCGAGAGGGGCTCTGAACGTTCTGGGGAAGGCATGGTCCCTCCCCAGCCTCAGTCTGCCCTCCACACCCCGCAAAATGGGGGTGATGATAACGTTGACCTCACAGAGCCGTTCAAAGCCGTAATAAATGAGCTCCCTCTCGGGTATGTCTTTGCTCTGATTGAAGTTCGAACGCTCTGCTCAAAATCCCCAGATGGGAGTGTGAAAATGCATCCATGCATCCATGCATTCCACACACATGTATTAATCTCTCCCTCTGGGAACCCCCAGGGGGCGCCCAGTCTGGGGGAGGCGGAGCCAATGAGCGCCCAGAACTCTGCAGAGACAGGCCTGGGCAGGGGGAGGGACGGCTTGGGGGGTGGGGCGGCTAGGTCCCCCCATAACAGCAGCCTTGGTTGGTCCCCAGCGCCCTGCCAGCGCCCTGCAGCGGCGCCCCTGCCCCCCATACACACGCTGAATTCGCCCTCTTCCTGTCCACACCGCCAGACTTCCCCCCAACCCGCCCTGGCAACCCCCGCTCCCCACAAAAGCCTGGGAGGTGGGAGGTGGGAGGAATCCTGAAATCCCACCTGGTGGGATTTCCCATCCGGGTGGTCCCGGATTCCCCGAGTGGCCACCAGGTGGCAGCAGCGGCGCGCCCTGCTCCTCCCACCGCCCTTGGGCTTTTGCTAAACAGATTTTTCGCTTGGGATGGAGGCGGGGAATTAAAACCCAGAAGCACTGAATGTGGCGGCAAAAAGGGACGAGGCCTCTGGGCAAGGAGCCCAGGCCAGCTACAGCCCGGCTAATTCTTTTTTCTTTTTGTAGAGATGGGGGTCTATGTTGCTCAGGCTGGTCTTGAACCCCTGGCCTCAGGCACAATCCTCCCGCCTCAGCCTCCCAAAGTTCTGGGATTCCAAGTGTGAACCACAGTGCCCGGCCTTGTCCTCCTCACTCGTTAGGGCAGGGCTGCAGGCTGAGATGGGCCACGGCAGTGGCAGGACCAAGTGGACAGAAAGGAAGGGAGGCTGGGTCAGTGGCCTCACCAGAGTGACCTGACCCCCAAGGTTTCCAGGCAGCTAAGTGCCCCCTTATGTGCCGTCCCAATCCTGGGCAGTGTTACAGGACCCTGTTTGGTGGCCCTTGGAGTTGGCTAAAAACTCACCCTCCAGGCACAGCCCTCTGGGACAGGCAATGTTCACTGAGCACTGGCTAGAACTTTTGCTGGAGCGTATGAGGAAGATAGACACCCTCCATCCACTAGGGGAGCTGAGCTTGGGGGCCTCTTTCCCACCATGGGGGAGCCTGCCTTCCAGAAGTGTCTCCAGGGAGGACAGCAGCACAGAAAGATGGAGTATTAGTCCCTGGATCCAGCCATGCCTGAAACCCAGAATTTCCCATTTTTGTTAAGCCACTTTGAGTCTTCATTCTGCCGCTAGGAAATGACCCACAGGAGGTTCTCTCTGGGCCTCTGCTTGCCTGTCTGTAAAATGGGAAGGGGTCTGGAATCAATGATTTAAGAGACTTTGTTTAGCAGAGCCCTGACCCAGTATCTATTGAGCAACTACTGTGTAACTCATGACTCCAGGGCCCTTCAGACTGTCCATCCCTCAGCTTCTCCCAGCAGTTTCAGGAGTCAGGACTGTGGTAGCCCTGATTTCACAGCCCAGCTTCATTCGTTCATTCAAGAAGTCAGTGTTGAGTGCCTACTGTATACCAGGCCCTGTTCTGCACAGGTCAGAATTTACTCAGTCACGGAGAGGGGCTCCCAGTTGGGTGGGGAAGGCAGACAATAATTCAGTCATTGTACGGAGAGTTGATAAGCTTGCAAGTGATGGTGGGAATGTGAGAAACGGGGGGCAGGGGAAGACTTCCTGGAGGAGGCAATGCCAGGGCTGAGATGGGGAAGAGGAGCCAGAACAGTGCGTGCAAAGGCCCTGAGGCAGGTGTAACTGAGGGGGGAGAGAGAAGTCAAAGCCCACTGGGGGCCAGGCGCGGTGGCTCAGGGCTGTAATCCCAGCACTTTGGGAGGCCGAGGATTGCTTGGGGCCAGGAGTTCAATACCAGCCTGGGCAATGTAGCAAGACCCCATCTCTGCAACAAGATTTAAAAACAAAAAATTAACCGGGTGTGGTGGCGCGCACCTGTAGTCCCAGCAACTCAGGAGGCTGAGGTGGGAGGATCGCTTGAGCCCAGGAGTTTGAGGCTGCAGTGAGCTATGACGCCACGGCACTCTAGCCCAGGCAACAGAGCGAGACTCTGTCTCACACACACACAGAAAGGTGGTGGGATCTGGAGCAGGAGACTGGGCAGCTGATTTGTGGATTGTTTTAACATCCTTCTTGCTGCAGTCCAGCGGCAGCAAGTGGCTTCTCCTTGCCGGCCTCAGTCTGTAAGATGGACGTGGTCAGGCAGTGTCTCCAGAGCCCCCGCCCCTCCTCTCACCTCCCTCCTCTGTCTCAGCCTTTCTCGCCCCATCGCTTCCTTTCTCCGCGGCTCCTGCCAGGAAGCGGGAAGCATGCCTCCCCCAGGGAGACCGGCTGCCTCAGTTTACCTCTCCAGGCACTTTCTTCCTCTCTCTCTCCAGCGGCTTCTGGGTGTGGTCAGAAGGAGACGTTGTCTCTGCTTCTGTCCTTGAGCCAGGATGAGGCTGGGGTGTCAGAGGCTTCCGGGGACCGTGGGCCGCGGGGAGATGACCCCTTGCCACAGGGCAGCCCCTGGCTTCGTCCCTTGCACTTCATTGCCTGTGCCCCAGATGCCAGGCCCTCACCCCACTGTGCCCTCTGCCTATTCCTCCCTTTTTATTTTCTTCACTTTTTTTGAGACAGAGTCTCTCTCTGTCACCCTAGCTGGACTGCAGTGGCATCATCACAGCTCACAGCAACCTCACACTCCTGGGCTCAAGCCATCCTCCTGCCTCAGCCTCCCGAGTAGCTGGGACTACAGGCACGCGCCACCACACCCGGCTAATTTTTTGTTTTTAAATCTTGTTGCAGAGATGGGGTCTTGCTATGTTGCCCAGGCTGGTATTGAACTCCTAGTCTCAAGCAATCCTCCCCCCTTAGCCTCCCAGAAGTGCTAGGATTACAGGCATGCGCCACCGCGCCCAGCCTATTCCTCCTTTTTGGAAAGCTATATTCACATAGCGTGCAATCCGATTTCAAAGTGCACAATTCAGTGCTTTTAGTACAATCAAGGGGTTGTGCAACCGTCACCGGTATCTAATTCTCAGACATTTTTGTCCCCCCAAAAGGAGACCCTGTCCCCATCAGCAGTCACTCCGCACTCCCCCTCCCCCAGCCCCTGGCAGCCACCGATCTGCCTCCTGTCTCTGTGGCTTTGCCTGTTCCGGGCATTTCATATAAATCGAATCATGCAACGTGTGGCCCTGTGTTCTGTTCTTTCGTGGAGAAACTCGGATGTTTCCAAGGCGCGTCCACTTTGTAGCACGGATCAGGGCTTCGTTCCTTTCCCTGACGATTCCCCTGTGCGGGTCGGCCGCTATTTATGCATCCATCCACTGAAGGACATCGGGGTTGTTTCCACTCTGTGGTATCGTGAGTGTCGCGGCTCTGACCATTTGGGTACGAGTTTGCCTGAACGCCTGTTTTCGGCTCTCCGGGGCGTGTACCGAGCAGTGAGATTGCGGGGTCGCGTGCGATTATTCTGTGTTCAACTTATGGAAGGGCCCAGGGCTCTCCGCAGCGACCGCACCGTTTCACGTTCCCTGGGGCGCTGCGCGCGGGTTCGCGTTTCTCCACGTCCGCGTCAGCACCTGTCCTCCCGCCTTTCTGTGTTTTGAGTGCAGCCGTCCTAGCGGGTGTGCAGCGGCATCTCCTTGTGGTTCTAATTTGCATTTCCCCGCCGACCTTTCACGTGCCGGCCGATTGTATGACTTCTTTGGAGCAATGTTTATTCAAGGTCTTTGCCTCTATTTATGTATGTATTTACTTATTTATTTATTTTTAGAGATAGGGTCATGCTGCGTCGCCCAGGCGGGAGCGCAGTGGCACAGTCATAGCTCACTGTAAACTTGAACTCGTGGATCCTTCCACCTCGGCCTCCCAAAGTGCTAGGATTACAGGCGTGAGCCACTGTGCCCGGGCACTTTTGCCCGCTTTTAGTTGGGTTATTAATCTTTTTATTATTGAGTTGTGAGAATTCTTTATATATTGTGGCTACCAGACCCTTACCAGATACATGATTTGCAAATACTTCTCTCCCATTCTGTGGGTTGTGTTTTCACTCTCTGAAACAGTGTCCTTTGGGGAAGAAAAGTCTTACATTTCATGGAGCCCAATTTATCTATTTTCCTTTGGTGACCTGTGCTGTCGGCGTCACAGCTGACAATTCTCCTGGTCTTTGATGTCACTCTGTTGCAGGCACCTCGCCCCATCCTCCCCTCCCCGAACCCCTCCCTCTGGACCCTGAACCCCCACGCCCGAGTTGGTGCGTCTGTGTCTGGCTTTGTCCCCCATGGAGGCCCGTTGGGCTGGCCTCGCCCATGGGGACAGGCGCAGAGCAGCCTTCATCAATGTTTAATGACGGAGCGGCAGAACCTTGGCAGGGATGCGGGAAACCCCGCCCGGGCCCAGCCCCGCCTCTGCCCGGAGCAATGCGCCCCCCCTCCCCGACGGCCATGCATGGAGGTTGCAACCACGCTGGGCCCCACTCTCCAGATGGGGAAACCGAGGCACGGGGGGCTGGGTGGGAAGGGAACATGGGACCTGCCTGGTCCCTGTGGTCGGGACTATGACCAAGCTCGCGCCCGGTGTCCTCCTCCCTCCCCTGACCTGGAGCTGCTCCTGGCTCCCGTCCTGCCCTGGGCTGACCTTGCTGGTTGGAACCACCTGCTCGCCCGGCAGTTCAGCCCAAACCGAAACACCCAGGAGGAGGGAAAAAAAACACCCACCGGGGGGTGGGGGCGGGAGGAAGGGCAGGTTTCTCCTTTCCGGTTGGGAACTGGAGGTGAAGGGGGAGGTCACACAGTCTGTCAACAAACGTCTCCCAGTGTAGGCTGAGCCCAGGTTCTGTCTCCAACGAGCTGCTCCAAGCCTCGGTTTCCCCCTTGGTGAAATGGGGTAGCTAATCCCAGGGGCGGGGGCAGGCTGTGGCAAGTGAGAAGCCATAGGTAGAGGAGTCACTCGCCCTCAAAGCTATCACCATCCTTAATAATTTTAAGCCTTACGTGGGTGCTCAGGAGCCCAGCGTGGGGGTCCTCTGGCCCTTAGGACGGGCCTTGGTGGCCCTGCCTGGGGGCTGGTCCTGCACCCCCAGCTGCTGGCCGAGCTGCCGGGCGGCCTGTGTGTCCTCAGATTCCCCTCCTCCCTGCCCCCCCCCGTCTCTCTGTCTCTCTCTATCTCTCGATCTTTCCCTGTCTCTCCCCTCCTCTTGTCTGTCTCTCGACCTTGCCCCGGGATCTCGAAGCCCAGCCCAGCCAGTGTCCTGGGGTCTGTCCTTCCCCAGATCCTCGTGTCCCCGACCCCCTTGGCCCCTGCCGAGCCCTCCTGGGCCCCTCCCTTGCTCCCTGGAAGAGCCAAACCGCATAGGAGCCCCTCTCCGACCCTCAGACACCGACGGCTGGGCCCCGCCCAGTTTCTAGACACAGCCCCCTCCCCCTTTCCAAATGGGGAAACTGAGGCTCAATCACAAAGAGCGTCATCCAGCCCCAGTGGCACCGCTGGTCACCCCCGTCCGGCCGCCCTCCAGCCTGCCATCCCAGGGGCCGTCCCGTGCATGGCCAGCACAGACGTCTCCGCCCCGGCAGGCTGGGTGGCGGCACCCCACCTCCCGGAGCCGGTTTCCCAGCAGCCGGTCTGGCAGGAGGCCCAGGACCTGTCCTGGTGGCGCTGGTGGCTGCCTGGTGCCAGCTGAGAATGGGGACCAGAGGGGGCGTCTAGGGTGGGGCCGGGGAGACTCTGGGGTTCCACACCAGGCACCAGGCTTGGACTGGAGTCAGGAAGTGCCCGCCATCTTCGCCCTCCCCCGTCACTGCGTCGGGGGCAGGAAGGGGGCGGTACCAGGCTCCCTGGCTCCAGATTCCCTTCTTTGCGAAGCCCCACCTCCTGGACCCCTGGAGACCCCCAGCTCTGGGTTTGTCCCTCTGGCGTAACCTTGACCCACGGGACTGGGAATACCTCTATCTGGCCTGGGCCCTCCCAGCTGAGACCTTGGCGGTCACCCTGCGTAAGGCAGGCACCCAGAGGTGGCCGGGAACGAATGAGCAAACGAATCACAGACAATCCTAGAACCACAGCAATCGAAGGCCAGAAAAATCGAAACCTGAATCTTTAGTATGTTGGGGGCTCCCGCACAGCCCCCTGCTGAAACTGGGAACTGAATAATATATTCCAGGGCAGAGCGTTTAATGACCCCCAGGCAGAACGTCCCTCCAACAACGGGGCCTAGAGCCAAGGCCCCGGGTTTGAATCCTGCCTCTGCCACTGATTGACCTCTCTGAGCCTCAGTTTCCCCAGCTGTAAAACAGGGCCAGTCCCGGTGTCTCAGGGTTGTGGGGGAGTAAACGAATCTGCCGGCAGCTGAGCCAGGCCTGGGGCGTCTGTAAGAGGTGGAGCCTTCTCCCTCCGAAAGCACAGAGTTTCAGAGATAAAATCACAGAGACAGGGAAGGGCGGAGGCTGCGTCAGGAGGCAGCTGGTGGTCCTGGTGACTCAGGGGGACTCCCGGGGTCCCTCCTGGGCCCTGGCCACCTCTGAGCTTCCCCCGTGTTCCTTCCAGCCTCTCCCTCACCCAGATCCCTCCACCCCCAGAGCCTCAGTTTCCTCCCCAGTGAGATGGGCTCAAACAGGCACCTCTGCCCCTATTCTCCTCCTTCCACTCCTCCACCGGCTCGATTGCTCCCGAATCTGATCCCTTCTGTCACCTGGCACAGCCCTGCCATTGCTCTCTGGTCTCCTCACTTTTGCTTTCACTCGCCACAGGCATGCCCTCGCTCTGTGGCCTGAGTCAGACATGTCCCTTTTCTGTCTAGAACCCTCTGTGGCTCCCACCTCCCTCAGGTTAAAAGCCAAAGTCCTCCCCAATCCATGAGGCCCATTCTTTCCTCCTCCTTCATCCACGTGGGCCACCTCAGCCCCCTGGAAGCTCCTCCAACAAGTCAGGCACGCGCCTGCCTCAGGGCCTTTGCATGGGCTGTGCCTCCGCCTGGAACCATGTTGCCCAAGTCCCCTACCGCCTCAGGTCGCAGTTCAAATGCCACACTCGCCCACGTGGCTTTTCTCCCTCTCCTGCCACCAGCAGTCTGTATTTTGTTTGTGGTGGTGTCCCCAGCTCCTGGACACAGTCAGGGCTTAATCAGCGTGCTCACAGGCCCTGGGCTGGGGACAGGGGACATAGCCAGAGCCAACAGAGACCACAGAGGGGGAAACTGAGGCTCAAAGAGGTGAAGTCACTTGTCCCGGGTCCCCAAGTCCAAACTTCCCAGCCGGGAGCTTGCGATCTCCTCCTCCCAGGTCGGCCAGTTGCAGATGGAAGAACTGAGGCACAGGGTGGCGCTGGCACTCCCCAGGGTCCCCTGGGAATGGACTGTGCCCTCCTTCTCTCCCCCCGTCCGCCCCACCCGGGGGCAGCCTCACCCGGGGGACTTTCTCACAGGGAGGAAACAGGGACAGCCAACAGCCAGTTTCACAAGTGGGTGGCCCAGGCCGCAGGCCCGGTTTCAGTTTGCAGACGGCGTCTGGCTGCAGCCGCCTGTTGCGGCCCGGGGAGGTTTGCTTGGCCACAGCCAGGTGGCCTCAGAGGACACAGGCGACCAACCCGCGCGGAGCCAAGGGCGCTCGGGGATCTGCGGTCAGCACGGGAGGGTGCACTGAGCTTTGATCACTCATCCAATCAACAACCAGCGCTGACTTTAGACTTTGCTGTCTTAACGTGGTTTACGATTCTCCCAGGGAGCATGTACTGAGTGTTTGCTGTATACCAGCTATCACTAGCTCATTTAATCATCCCAACCCACCAGAAGGAACCGACCCTCTGCTCTTCTGGGTCAATTTTCGAATCACCTTATCAAGTTCCAGGGAAAACCCTGCCGTGGCTTTGACCGAGATGGTGTCGCAACCACGGGCGGGGAGAATCGGCATCTTCATGGCCTCAGCCTTCCTCTCCCTGATCTCAGACGCCTGGTCTCCACGACTGCGAGACAAGAAATTTCTGTTGTTTTGAGCCACTCGGGTTGTGGCAATTTGTCACAGCAGCCAGGACACCCTGCACCCCCTCTCCACCCTCAAATGACAACTCTCCCCTCCCACACGTTCCCCGGCTCAGAGGGGACACTGCCTACGCCTGGCACTGTGGCAGGAGCAGAACGTGTGTATTTCTCTTCCGGGATTTCTGGGACAGGCGGACTGTGAACTGAAACGGTTCCAGAAACTCCAGA